>NC_071471.1:26490742-26803517 GCF_028500815.1 Rissa tridactyla | reverse complement strand
GATGATGAAGGTGGCGTTGCCTCTAGCAGTGAATGATAGCATGCATGCATTTCATTCAGGGAACATGTATAAGAGCATTTCAGTAATGCTTTAAAATTCTTGTGCTTGATGTCAGTTTGATATGCTAACATAAACCAGGGAATTATTTATACTGTGTGTGTCTTATGCTTTAAAATTTTGTGTTTGGCTGATCTTTGTGATTTCTATAATTCATTGCTCTTGAAAAATGTCCCTCATCAGTATCATTGTAATGCATATTTCTGAGGAATGTCTGTATCATTATAGTTCATTGAATGACTCTCTTTAAATATGTTGGTTTAGAAAAAAATACATAGATATGTCTTTGCATTTACATTTTAGGCGGCCAAGAGGAATATGTCTTGTCATATGAACCAGTCAATCAACAAGAAGGTTTGTAGCTCTCACTTAGTGTAAAATAAATGTCATCTGAATTATCAGAATGCTTCGTGTGCCCTTATGTACTGAGCACTGTGATAAACTTCCTCAGTGTTTTGAACTTGTTACCGTTACTGAAATGATAAAGCATAAGGGCTTAAATTATTATTTAATATAATTTATATTATATTATAAATATATAATTTATAAATATAAATAAATAATATATATTATATATAATATAATAAATAAATTAATAATAATATAATTAAATATAAGTGCTAAATTGTTTAGTGCAAAATCCAGAGGTATGCTACTGAAAGTAACTTATTATGTGTGGTTTACATTGCATAAGGAAAATATGGCATGTTTTAACAGTTTTGTCAGTGCGAACCTCAGAAATTATAGTTTTCTTCTGTTTCATGTTGCTTTAGCATTCTCACTGCTGCAGTTCCTTTTTTTCTTTCACAGCAAAAAGTGTGTCAATAGAGTGTCTATTTTAGTAAGTTTTAATTGAAATGTCAAAAAAATGGCAGTCCCCATTTCTGTATGGGCTTCTTGTATGGCTAGTTTGGTTAGCAATTGCCAAGTGGGTGGGGTTTTGTGGTTTTGGTTTGGGTTTTTCTTTCAGAAAAAAAATTATTTTTTTGAATGAAATGGAAATTGATAGGAGAAAATATTTTCCCACATTTGCATTTAAAATAAAATGCTTTTCACTTATTTCCAATGGGATGCTATAATTTCCTTTTCACCTTGGTGTCAGTCGAAGTAAATATACATCATGTATTTCCATGAATTTTGAGTGTCAACATTTAATTTTTGGTTTCATGCAGTGAGTGGTACAGCCCAGTTGCTTTTAATAGCATTGTGGACCGATGCCCGTATAGGCTTTCCACTCCAGCTTGTTAATCATTGCATGTGGGCTCCATTTCATCAGGAACCTTCCAGAAGTAGCAAAAATTGTTGTACAAGACTAACACAAACCCCCTTTTTGCTTTTTTCATTACAATGAAGGATGTTACTTTGTGAAAAGGCTTATTTATTATTTTTTTTTTACAAAGACTTCATAACTTAAGACTCATGTTCAGTCACTCAGGATAGCGATTTGAGAGTGAAGATCTAATATCTCGCTGTGACTACAATATTAATTGATTTACGTTCTTCAACGTGTTTTTCTTCTCTTTAGAAGTACATATTCTTTTAGGTATTAAAATCCCTACCATGTGATAAAACATATTTTGCTGAACTGTGAAAGTTACCAATCATACTGAAATGTAACTGATGTTATTCCTTTATGTTTAATAGTTAGTTACACTCGCCCTGTGATTGTTTTGGGACCCATGAAAGACAGAATAAATGATGATCTGATCTCAGAATTTCCAGACAAATTTGGCTCCTGTGTTCCACGTAAGTCTCAGCAAATACTAAAGCAATTCTAAGTGATTTTTTTCTGTTAATTTTCTTAGTAAACATTCTCTGTAAGTTGAGTTTAAAAAAAAAAAAGTTAATATATTGTCTAAACTTTTTAGACCTATCTTAATTGTCAGTCATCTCTTTGCATGTGACAATTTTTTCAGTATAAATGGGGAGACTAATTTTGGATATTTTAGGGGGAAAAAAGTCACTGTTTTTTGTTTTGCTTTAAAAATTCTTGGTTTATATTTAAAGATACCACTAGACCAAAACGAGATTATGAGGTGGATGGACGTGATTACCATTTTGTCACTTCTCGAGAGCAAATGGAGAAGGATATTCAGGATCACAAATTCATTGAAGCTGGCCAGTACAATAATCATCTTTATGGAACAAGTGTCCAATCAGTGCGAGAAGTAGCAGAAAAGGTAAATCAGTGCCAGTTACTTCTATTTACTGAGGTGATTATCTGACTGTGCTGACAGGGGAAGAGAAGAATGACAAGAAGCCATTAAGAACCCTCTGACTTTGAAAGGAATTTGTACCGAACTAGAAACAAAGGGCATTGTCACAAATGCATTTAGGGAAATAATGAAGCTTTGGAATAATGAAAGCATCGTGATTTAATCGTGGGAAAAGAGCAACCATAGTGTTTGCCCTCTTGTAAAAAGAGAATAGAGAAGAATAATTGGAATTACGGGCTAATTAGCCTAGCTCACATACACAGATCATTAACTAGTTAGGAATAGTGGTGGAGTCGATTAATATGATGATCCATTTGATATAGACCTATGCAGAAGAAAACTTGTAAAAACATTATTCTTCATGGATTTATCTGACAAAGGGAAAAGAGTAAATGCAATAAATTCAATTTTAGAAAGAATTTTTACATAACTACCACTACATTTTGAAGACTGACCTTACTGGTTTTATCCTGAACAGATTTTAGTTAACCGTTTCTTGCCAAATGAAATATTTCTAAATTCAAACTGAAGATTACTTGAGCGCTTTGAAAAAGAGTGGGGGAAAGAAAGCATATTTCCTAGAGTAAGATTCTTGTTTTAAAGAAAACATTTTGGTGAAAATGATTTGCAAATTTTCCACATTACATTGATGAGTGTTGTTCTACTGCTTTGCAAATATGGTACGTTTACAGTAGACAATGTTATCTGATCTGTATGAGAGAAGAAACAGTTATTTTCTAGGTGGGAACTCACAAGCGTGAGCGCTTTCAATCTGGACATACAGAGGGGAAGTGTGGTTATCCTGTGTGACGTGGGAGTGTAGCGAGTCCTCTGAAAAACAGTGTAGACCATTGTGGCCAAATGGCTGCGTATTGTTATTTCTGGCAAGGTAATTTACTGGAATCAAAACCAGGGCAAACATAGTGAGATTCTGTGGTTCATGTGATGAAGTTTTCTTCTGCTGTCTTTCACTCTATGGAATAGAACCTGGCCCCATGGTATATAGTGAGAAAAGTAAAGAAAATAAAATGAATTACAAAATTGTTAAAGTAAATGAACAGTACTTTGTATGGGAGGCTGAATGAAGTTGTGAAACTTATCGTATGTGGTTAAATGATGAAACTATTTATCAAGCAGGTTTATAAACCTGTTGGCAGTTGCTTCACCTGGTAGCACAGTTCCGTCCTAGACCTGAAGTTGGCTGTCTTCTTTTGCCCATCCTAGTGGGATTAGTAAGGTACAAAATGATTGTGAATCTTTTATAAACTGACATGAAGAACAAAGTACTACCAGATGTCTGTTAAATCTCTTGCACAGGCACCGTGGGACTTTGGGTAGATGCAGCAATTTCTCAGTTCCAGCTAACATTATTTTTTCCGGCAAACAATGGCTTGTCCCTCAGAACTTGACTTCAGAATCATGGCAGGGCTGCAGACCAACTGATCTGGGGCCACTCCATCCTTGTATTCCTCTCCATCTCATTTAAGAGATGAGTCTCTTCAGTGGGTCTTATTGCCGGGATACAAAAGATAGTTTCCAAGTTTCTGTGGTGAATTTAGGGGAAGACACAATAGAAGTGACTGCTTCTAACCCAAAAATACCAGAAATAGTATACTTGCCGTAGCTTTAAATTGTGTTCATTTGCTCATGCTTCTAGCTGGTCCCTATGTCTCTCACTTCCTTACTTAGAAGGGACACAGCTAAAGATGCTTTTTGATGTCATTGTTCAGTTTATTGTAAAAGGCACTGAGTGCTGTGCTGTGTTTCTCAATCAGATGCAGTGCAAATAAGGAACTAAAAAAATATGTAAAATACTGTATAAAAGCACTGTACAAAGAGTGAAATAGTTTTCCTGCATGAAAAAATAAGGTCCAGCACAGCTACTGTGCTGGCAATCTAGTCCTCCACTCTTTGCCTGAAGTCTTTTGGTACCTTGCATAAGTTGTTGGGCCAAACACAGCAAATACTAAATGTCTAATCCCGAAAAGGAAAATGGACCAGGTAATGCTCTTAATTCTCAGTTTCCAAAGCATGTGCCACATTTTAAAGGTAAACCATTTGAAACATGTGGACAGGTCAGTACGTGTAGTAATATACTCTGCTAGAACCTTAAAACACCTTTCTTAAGTGATACCAGTCAGCATCCAGATCCGGGAAACAGCTATCATCGGTTGAAAGCAAGCAGATAGGTATTGTTCATGTGGGAAGAACACTCCTGTCCTCAGAATTCCTGAAATAAAATTCTGTGGCTTTGTTGTGCAAGAGATCCAATGTAAATGATCCTAGTGATCTCTTCTGCCAAGAAGCAGAAAAGTGTCTGTTATTTCAGACTGGAGTCACTTCCTTGCTCTTCGACCTGCCCTCCAGGAATGATATCCCAGGGGTTCAGGAAGGGCGTTGCATGATATGAGTTAACCTTTGGTTTTATCGTGCTTGTGGACTTGTATCCTGGCTCACAGAATTCGGCCTTTCACATTGGTCTCCTGCTAAAGAAAAAGCTTTTCTTATTTTGGTCACCTGACAGTGGTTTTCTATTCCTCTCCCCCCATCCCTTTCTAAAATGGTGGTATGCCAAATTATGCTACTCAGAAAGGACAGAAATAAAAGTGAGGTGGAAATTAGCAGATCAGAGATGAGAGGAGCTGAGGAACAGGGGAAGAGCCTTTGAGGTGAGGCATCCCAAAGAGCTGTAAAATTACTTATAGTGGGAGAATAGAGGTGGGGAGAAAAGAAAAGCAGCCCTACCACATTGTCTTCCAACTGCTTAAGGAACGGTTAAGTTATATTTGTTTCTCAAGAGATGAAAAAATAATCAGCCCAAATAAATTGCATTCACTGTCTCACAGTTGGTACCTGGGGGGAGGAGAGTGCTTGTGTTCGGTTCCATCTAACCATTCTGATGGTAGCGTATTTCCCTGCCATCAGGGGTGGTCACTCCCTCAGGTATGCCAGTTCGGTCATCTGGCTCCTCTCTAAACTGACATGGCCACCTCCCTAAAGGATCCTCAGATTATTAAAAAAAAAATTTAAAAAAAAAATTAAAAGATCGTGTTGGTGGTGTGGTTGAAGTACAGCGTTCCACTGGATGATTCTACATTGTTGCTTGGGCTGTAACCTCTGATGAAGAAAGGAAGGAAGAAGGGTCAGGAACATCTCAAATGCTGTATGTTCCCAACAGAGGTGCATTGTGGGACCTTGTGCCAAAGTGGTGAAATCACAGTATCATTGAGGCAAATGTTCTAATTTTGTTGGCTTCACTGGGGGCGTGTTTTCTCTTCTAAATTATTACACTATGCATACCTGTGAGTTAAACTTTGCTTAGTGCCATTTTTCCTTCTCTCTCAATTTTTAGGGTAAACATTGCATTCTTGATGTTTCTGGTAATGCGATCAAAAGGTTGCAGATTGCCCAGCTGTACCCAATCTCCATTTTTATTAAACCCAAAACAGTGGAAAATATCATGTGAGTAAAAGTAAAGTACCTCAGGCTAAATTGTTTGAGACTGTCGTATTTGAAAACCCAGTTGCAAGTTACGTGGTGACAATTGTAATATTTGCATTTTAAACAATGTTTTATTTCTAGGGACTTCTGAGGTGGGGTTTCTAATACAAATTAAACTGCTTGAAAACAAATGTCATTGTCCTAAATTCCATGCAACATAGTGTCAGAACAGCTCTTTCCCCACTATAGTCTTTGCTTAGGTGTGTCATTTAGGAGACTGCCTCTTACTAGGGTTAATACTCAGACAACAGTTTAAAACCTTATTTCAAAAGGCTCCAAGTATTTGATAGTAGTTTTTAAAGGTGTAATGTTTTCAATTTCAGGGAAATGAATAAACGCTTAACAGAAGAGCAAGCTAGGAAGACATTTGAGAGAGCCATGAAACTGGAGCAAGAATTTACTGAACACTTCACAGGTGGGTTTTGCTTGGGACTGGACTGTTCCCATGCTAGAGTTGAAATGTTATTGCTTGCTGTAAAATCGTAATTGCCTCGCTGCTGAGATAAGGCTGAACTTTGTTTTCCAGCTGATCTGTGATTGGTTTGAGGCGCAAAGCCATCTTTGTAGCTCTACATTCATTTCAGTTTGATCAATTAATTCAATATATAAAAAAATGTACTGGGAGCTTAGTTTAGGTTTTAAAAACTGTGAGACTTTCTACCATTTTCCTGGGTATTGTAATGCAGATGTTTGCTTTATTGATGTATTGTATGCTTAAAGCTTTTTATTTGCAGAGCTGAGATTGCCCAGCAAAGCTCCCTGTAGAAAATGATTAATTTGCATTTCTTTTTAAATCAGGAAGTAAAGAATTATGGTAATTAATTAAGCCTCTGGAAGTTGGGCACTACGGCATTATGGTACTTAGCAAATCAAATTTGTGTATGCCATGGATCTAACTGTAACAGCAAGGGATGGACTGCAAACACTCAAACTGTGCCAATTGTTTACATTATGGCTTGAAGTAGGAGGAGATTGATCAAGTCAGGATCTTCAGGAGGACAGAAATGCCCTATTCTTGTCCTGAATGGACACTCACTCCTTTCCTTCCTGTTACGTTCTCTTTTGCGGTGTTTCAGTGTTTGCTGCCCCATTCACCTCCTTTCTGTGACATGACTCCTTTGCCCAGTTCCTTCTCCGCATCGTAGTGAGCAGAGCTGTGAATGCAGCAGTCTGTTCCACCTGGGCAGAGACACAGGAAGGACCAGTGGCTTCACAGGGGAAGAAGATAGAGGAACCAGTAGACTCCCTGCCCCAGTCTTCCCGCTGCCTTGTTCTCGACATTGCGTGCTACCCACACAATGAACAAGTTGAGTCCGTCCCTTTTTGCCTGCCTGCCTCCCTCTCTGCTGCCTTGCAGCTGTCAGTTTATACCAATGCTGCATCTGGCTCTCCCACTCCTCCCATTGCTCTCTGTCTGCGCCCAGAAAGTTATGAGACTCCCAACATATATTGCAAATTCTTCCTAATGTAGAGTCCCTTACCAAATACTTGGAAATGTGTTAGGTTTGTTTTTCAGGAAACAAGTGAGCTTGCTTTAATAGAACTTAATTAAATATTTAGTTAGCAGCTGCTGTTCTCCCAGGCTGTCTCAGGGCATTATGTAGGACACTTTTGCAGGAAATGAAGGGACACAATTTAAGATGTTGCAAAAACCTGTGGGCCTTTTTAAGAGCTCTAGTGCTCAGAGCCACATTTCTTCTCAGAAGTATAAGGTTTGCTGCCAAAGGAAGATAGCAATGGTCAGGCTTTTATTTTTGATAATCCAGTTCAGGCCAGAAATCCTTTTCTGGATCTGTTTGAGATACTTGAAGACGTTCGTATTTACAGTTTGGAGGCTACCACCCATATGAGTCAGGTGATAAAACAGCATGTGTGAGCATTCCCTAATCTGTTTAAAAAAAAAATACTACATCGTGTGAGGTAACTGAAATCAACTTCATCAGCAGGTTAAGTTTAAACAGACTTAAACTTTGTACTGAAGCACATGAAAGGCTTTTCTGTTTTGAGGGTATTGAGCTTTGGAAGAGGTGTGGTTAAACCATAGCTGGAGAGAAGTAAGATGCTGAAGCTTATGGCTATTTGCATTGCGAAGACATATCTAGATCTTTCTAATGCCCTGTTGTGCTGTGATTATACTTGACCTATAATAATTGAACAGCCTCCTCCCACAGGCCCTATGGCAATGGGCTGCAGATAAGGAGAAAGTTTTTACGAGATCAGAATGATGCGTAGGAATAAAAAGGAAGTAATCTGCATGAAAGCAAAGCTCAGAAGCAGCGGTAGTACATTAATGCACAAAAGAGTGTCTGGCCTGCCTCCAAAATTATCTTTCCAGCTAAACTTTGTTTCTTGGATTATCAACACTGAGGTGGCAATCCTAATTAAAAAGTTGCCATCTCATGGTGATTGCTTTTTCAGACTGCAGAGTGGTAAGAACAGCTCAAACTTCATCCTCATTTTCACCAGATTGTACTTTACTCTGATATGTCAGAAGACATCTATATTGGCTCATTTGTAATTATTTTCTAGCCTTGGAGAAAATATATCTAACTTACATCATCTGAATATAAATTGCACTTTTAACTATATAAGGAAGCCTATTGTCTGTAAAAGTTAAATCTATTGGCTGGGCAGCAAAGTCCATGAGTTTTGGCCAAACTCTTTTTGGCCAAAAGCAAAGGTAGTGGTTGCAGATAGAAATCCCAAGGTCTGCCAGCTTTGCTATGGGGTGTCAGGATCCAGCTGAGGAGTTCACCTCTCCGTGTTACACCAAGTCTGATTCTGACTGCATGTGAGGACACAGCCCTGTACTCTGTCTTGCCTTCTTGTGTTGGAAATACATGAAAGTTGGACCGAAAAGAATACTGGAGGATGCAAATTGACTCAGGCAAACTCTCACATGTGGTTAGGAAAAGCAAAAAACCCTCCTCAGTTGTATGTGTTACACTTGTAGTAAAGCAAAAACCACTTCCTAACCCCAAGCCTCTGAGGGGGAGAGATGGTGCTGTGCGTGTCCTAGTGTACAGTCAGCGATGTGCTTCACTCCAGCACAGAAACGAGAAATCTCAGTGGGTGTCCGTTCCTTCGGCACTCTAAAATCCTCTTGCCACTCTGAGAGAAAAGACTGGCTTGGCTTGGAGCATCTTGGTTTCTGTACGGAGCCGGGAAGGATGATTGCTGATTGCCACATTATGTTTTGCAGCTATTGTCCAAGGAGACACACTGGAAGAAATCTACAACCAAGTGAAACAGATCATAGAGGAACAGTCTGGGCCTTACATCTGGGTTCCAGCAAAGGAAAAATTATGAAAACAGATTTTTATTTTTCATTTTCTAACTGACATCACCTACTACATCTGACGACTCTTAAGCCCTTCCAGTGGAGCCTGCCTCTAGTTCTTTCCAGCGTGGTTCATACCCTAACCATCACATTCTGCAGTTCCCATAATGCTTTACATTTGGTGTCTCTCTTAGTTTAAATAATTTGTATTATTGTGTGTTGTTGGTTTGCCATTTTTCAAACATGACAGTGGAATGGCCTGACCAGCTATTAGTTTGGGGTGGGGGTGGGAGGGAATTGCTTGGTAAAATTCCTTAATGTTTAAGGGAGAGTAACTTTCAAAGATTTTTTTCAAAAAAGCTTTATAGACATTCTTTTAAAAATTCATAACAATTGAAAGAAAAGTTGTATTCAAGGAAGTTGTAACTCATGAGTAACTTTGCACGCTTAACTTTAATAGCATGGTTTGGTCAGGGCAATCAATTTCAGGTTTTATTTTCTGAGTTAAATTCTATTCTCACATTATTATTTTTTTTTCTTTCCAGGCAGTTAGAGAGAAACTTTCAAATTTTGAGTTAACGTTTTCATTAACTCCCATTACTACTCCTCAAGGGGTATTCATTTTCATAATTTCATATGGATATTCTTATAATCTATTTTTTCATTTTTTGCCAATAAAATTGCTAGGGACAAAGATGTGTAATGTTTTTAATCTTCCTCGTGAAACACTATTTATAGTGTCTTACAGAAATTGTTTATAGATAATGGTCATCACACTTTTTGAGCCTAAAATATGTTTAGGTGCTAGGAAACCTTGTATTTTTCAGAGGAATGCCAAATTTCTGTTGGCAGTAATACAGAAAACAGCTGCAGAGATGGTCATTAGGGCAATGAGAGAATGATTCGTAGCCTAAAAATGTGTGTGTTCTTAGGGGTCAGATTTTAATGAATATTTTACCCACAATAACTGCCTATTTTGTTATAATAAATATATATATATTAAACTTTCTTTAACTAAACTCTGTAACTATGGGAATTATTTTCTTTACATAGTTGCGCACACGTATAAATATATATATAAAAAAATATATATTTTTCTTTTACCACCTACTCCTAGCTTTTTGTTTTGAATAAAAATACAAATTAGAATTTACCTTCCTTAATCATGAGAAATCAAATGGGCTATGGTGGCTGGGCATAAAGTCCAGGGAATATTAGTTACAAGAAAAAAAAATCATGCAAGTTCTCCTCTTTTCTACAGAATTTCAGGTGTTTGTCTTTCCCCCCTCCCCACCTTGTAATATGCATGTCTTAACCAAAGGGAGATTTTGGAGCCAACAATACATCTTATTTTTCTGTACGTGTTCATCTCGGATTGCATAGGCACAGGATCTTCCATTTGCAATGCACAAACCTCTGTGCCGAATGTTATAAATACTTTGTACCAAAACATGGAACTACCTTCAGTAATGAAATTCTTTAATTCCCATATTATTTGATACCTGCCATTGCTTGTTGGAAACTGATTGTTTATAAGAGGGATGGGGTTACGGCAGTCACGGGGCAGTCACACAACCAAATTAGCTTTGGTTTGTAAAGAATTATCAACATTATCCATTCCATTTGTTAGAAAGAGGAGAACAGCTAATAAACTTTATTGTACAATATATTTGTCAAGTGTGTTTTTAATCAAAAGAAATACAGGTGTTGTAGCATTTTAACGTCATTGACTCAGGCTGTAAATGCAAATAGTGTGTTAGAGGAACACTGGTGACCAGGTTGGAGCTAATGAAGTTATTACATTGAAAGCAGGTTTAAACTTGGGACACAAATATTGCTGGTGTTATGTGGAATGCTTATGAGACTTACAGTAAGCATAAGTTCCTGGTGTATGGCCCAAAATAACTTTTGTTTTTCTAGATTTGTGAAGTAGGTGTGCTGTCTGAGACTCCATGGAAGTGCAGGGTGTGTAAGATTGATGCAACTTTTGATAAATAATGTCATAAATTTTTAAAGGAACTAAAAGTGTACTATAGTCTGCCTCTTTGAAAGTGACTGATTATATGATACCTCATGGTGAGACATCTTAAAACAGACCAACTTTAAAAAATATAAATGGATCCAAATCTCAGCTATCAAATCTGCAAAACGTAATAATATCTGAGATCTCTATATTGTATACACTTTTTTTACTACTTTTTTTACTTACTCACTTACTACTTTACTACCCATCAGAAAGAGTCCTGTTCAACTGAGTAGGTGTGTGAGGAACTACTCTTTGATACCTTGGAATGTCTGATAACTTGCACGGAGCTTTTCTCCCAGGCATTTGTCATGTACTAGCCAGGTGTCACCGAATACTACGCCAAGACTCAGGTCCACACAGTTGCCACGCCAGAGTGAAAACAAGTCTTGGATCAAGAAAACCCAAAGGATTCTGGGGTATTTTGTATGTATTTTTGGTTTTGTTTGTTTCAGATGTTGCCCTTGGGCCCTGGCAGAAAAGTTGATTCTGATGCTCCTAGTTGACTTGTTTTATCTTGTAATTTTTAGGATTTTGCATTAATTAGTGTTTCTCTGGCTCTCACTTTTCCAGTATCGGGTGCTGATACATCTTTTGACTTTTGGGTATACTTTCTGTATTTTAAAGATGCATTTTACAATAAGTGCACTTCTCTTAAGGCTTCCAATTTAAAAACTAGGGTAATTAGGAAATCCAAATAGAATCATACTGATGCGTTACCACTTTACTTTTGCTGGCCCAGTGAAGGCACCATGGGTTTTCTTCCCTGTCTACTAACTCAACTATTTGTAACTGCTACACAGAAGCATGCTCGATGTGAAGTATTTGCTGCTCTCTATTATTATTTTAAGCTATAGTATATTAATAATTTTCTTTGCGGGTATTTTTGCTAAATGGTGCTGAAGATTAGGTTGAGAAATTTAATATTTCCTTAAAGCATAGATATTCATAGAGTTATGAATAAAATAGGAACATAAGCTAAATTATCATGAACTGTCCTTGTGTGATGGTTTAGAGGGTGTTGCATTCAGAATAGGCCTCCTGCACTAAAAGGCTGCTCCTCTGCCTTCTGAACCTTTCCCATAGAGGATCAGAGGAACCACAGGAGAGGCCTGGTAGCAAATTATTTTTTTATTAATCTTGCCCTTGCAGTCCTAAGCAACTGGTGCTAGGACTGTGCATCAGTCTTGTCATCTATATATGTATGTAAGCTTTGCTGCAAGCAGCAGAGGGCTTGAGAGGTTAATCTGGCCAGTGGGAAGGGCACAGGAGGGATCCGAATAATGGATCCTTCCGGAAACTTGAAAGGACTCCAGTGGTGACAGGTCGTCTTCAGCTCTTTAGACAGCAATGGGATGACTAATTCCAGGTGTTCTAGGCAGCCATGAATCAGAGTTCAGCCACAAGGTTTTGTTTAAGAAGGAGGTCTGGAGGGGTCATCATCTATTTTTTTTGGTGTTCTAAACTTGAAATAGCAATTAATTGACTTAAATTCAGGTGTCGTCGTACAGGTACTGGTAGGTGTAGGTGTTAAAACTATCAGCCTGGCCAAATTGTAGTCAGGTAGCTAAGTAACAAACTCCTGAAAGCATCCCTGCGACATTACTGGATGTATAGACTGAAGGATGCACACAGTTGTGTTATTCATGCATGCTCTCGACAGAAGATGCTAAAGACATGTGCGTGGTTATTCATGGCGGTACACAGCTGTTCTTTTTCTGGTAGCTGGGTGCTGAGCTGAGCAATGGCAGTCAGCAGAGCAAAGCAGCATTAAATGGCTTTTATGTAAACAAAGTCTTACAGGCAGCTGCAGTTCATTGACTAATGGAAAACAAAGAAAAGAGCAGCACAAAGGAGTGTTGCTCTGTGAAAGATACCCTAAAAGTCACAGCAGCTTTTAACAGAGCTATTCTCAGCGGAGTTTTTACTCTCTGGGAGAGAGAAGCCTCCCTGGGCCTTCTCTAAAACCTTAAAAAAAAAAAATCAAACTACTTCAGCTATTTCATAGCACTTGCTATTAAATTTGAGGAGATGTGCACTTGGCATGCACTGTACCACCTGGAGAGTGTACAGGCTTCACTCTTGTAAAAGCCCATGTTTCTTGTTACGGCTTTAGGAAATTCATGACAATGCTGAGAATGTGGCAAAAAAGTGACCATCAGCTCTGTCAGATAAAGTGTTTCACTTGAATCTGCTTTTGCTTCCTGAGCCCCGACACGTAGGGAATACATAGAAGTCATACTTAAAATGAGGATTTCTTTATGCAGCCCTGCCTTACCCCTGTGAGTCAGTGTGTAGCTGTTTGTCTGAGTCTATAGGTGGTGCTAAAGCAGTGACAGCCTCATTGGTGCCTCGGGTATTTTGCAATTTCCTAGTCTGAATTTTTTTCCAAGTGTAGAGGCGGTGTGAAGAGAGGTAGGCTTTTTTTTTTCCTGTAGTCATTATGAGGTGACGTGTGCCAAGGTAAGCAAGATAAACTGTTGAACAAAGTGCACCTGCAATTGAATGCTGCTGATTTTCACCAAGGAGCAGGCTGGGGAGCACACTTACAGAAGC
The DNA here is from genome assembly GCF_028500815.1 of Rissa tridactyla. Lineage (NCBI taxonomy): Eukaryota > Metazoa > Chordata > Aves > Charadriiformes > Laridae > Rissa > Rissa tridactyla. The sequence continues at coordinate 26,789,884 of NC_071471.1, read as the reverse complement.
CTTGATCTCTGGAGACTCTGAATGCTGGAAAAAGCACAAATCCCAAAATTTTCACCATGAAGAGCTCCATAATTGTCTTCTATCTTCTCTTCTTTCTCTTCTTTTGTGGTGGTAAGTGCCTTCAAAAAACCTCTGCTGTGGTGTGGTGTCTTTGGGGTTGACTGCTATGAGATGTGAGAGAGCAGAGGGAAACTAGGACCATTTCAGAACCAATCTCGTATGGCCAGGAAAAAGAACAGAAAGAAAAAATAGAAAAGGAGTAGAAAAAGCTGTGTTGATTACCATGTATGTGTCCTGACTCATTGGTGTCAAATGTTGTATTTCCTCAGCACTGAATCTACTTTTGGTTCAATGGTGTCTGTTTCTCACAAGTGTCAACAGTTCTATGACACTTATTTTGTAAAAATAGAAATAGTTGCCTTATTACACTTATCAGGCTCTCTGTGATACGTTGGCTTTCTCCTGTGACTCCCAAATTCTAATGGTGATTTAAGTCCCATACGCTTCTGTTTAGGAGATGAAAAACCCAAGCCCCTTTATCAGTGAAAACCTAGATTCTTCCTCCTGCCCCGAGAAATTAATGGTGAAAATTTGACTGAGGTAGATGCTAAGTTTCCGTGAGGTGCCTTTTTGCTATGACCCTGTTGTGCCTTTCTTCTAACCATCTTGATTCTCAGGATTCCTGCAACTCAGAGATGGGCAGTTGTTTCTCCCTCTACTACCACATGCTGCCATGAAAACTTCCTGTAAGCTTTCCAAGTCTGACTTAATGTTTATTGACAGCAGTAGAGTTGTCTCCGAGTTGCAGTGGAACAGCAGGCCAAACCCTCTGGTTCAGTATTCGGTGCAAAACAACCTTCACGGCATCAACAATCTTGTTTAGTCTGCAGCCACTAAGTCAGAAAATGTGCGTGGCTACTGTTGAGCACCAGTGCAGTAATTTTAACTTGCAAAGTTAGATGTGGTATCTCAGCTACATGCCAGTGGTGGGCAAATAGAGGGGCAGTTAGAGCTTTTAGAAAACCGCATGACAAATAACTTGCAGCGGACTCCAACTTAAAATAGAAATTGTAGAAGAGCAATAGAATGTGGTGCCCCCAGCTTACAGAAATGATCTGTGGCTGTTTAGTAGCATAAACCATACTTGCACATGCATTTTATGTACAGCTGCACCATTTGCGCATGATGACATACCCTTACAAAATCAACAAAGTGTTTGTGGCTTTGGCACTTAGCAGGGTAGCGTTTGGGCCTGCTGAAAGACACCTTTCTTCACTGATTAATGGAATCTCCTCTACTAGGCTTGAGTCTTTTCATTCATGGAACTGCCCTCCCCTTTTCGTGACCGTGGAAACAGCCTCTGGTGAAAGTGTCTTTTGAAGAGACAAATTTACTTTTCTAGTTTTCTTAATAAGCCTAGTGGTAAGGCTCTTGAACACCTAAGATTGCATTTTTTAATTCAGACCAAAAATGGCTGGGGCAGGACTCTAGGTAGTAACTAGCAATGCTTAAGTGAGAGTTGTCTTTGGACAATCTCTTTAGTTTTGTAAGATATCATTTTAAATAATCATTTTAAACACTTTTGACTCAAGAAAAGATGATGCATTCTGAACGGTTTAAAGAACAGTCTGGATGCCCTGACCTATTCCATGGTACCCATATTTCTTATGTCAGAAGCAGATGCCATTGGGTTTCAGTGTCTGAGTCTGAGCCTGTCCTGTTTCCAATCCAAAAAATGTCAGTATTCATATTAATCTGAATGGAAGTGGGAACCATCTCTAAAGACTCTCTGTTGAAAGAGCCCTGTTTTCTTTCTGTTTTGGGAGGGGGAATGGAATGAAAGGTTGGCCCTTCAGGAGCCTCTAAATGGTGAGCTCTGTTGCAAAGGCACAGATGTGCTTTATGATATTTTCTCTTGGTGTTGTGTTCGCAGCGCTCAGCCTGAAACGTATCCGGTGGTGCACTGTCTCTGAGCAAGAACTCGCCAAGTGTAATAACATGAGTAAGGCCTTTGGTGGGGCTGGCATCCTTCCCCCTCTGGAGTGTACAGCGGGGGGGTCAGCTGCTAACTGTACCCAGATGATCAAGGTGAGTTGTGAATGACAGCAGTGTCACTGATTTAATTTCCCCATGTGCCTAATAATAATGCAGTAGTGATGTACACAGCTCTGCTGTGAGTGTCTGACGATCCAGGCAGCTGACCATATGCTTCCTGGCATTCATGTCTCTGAAAAATCAAGGCATATATCTTTTTTTAAAAAAGACATAAAGGTATACATGTGAACCTGAATGTCAGAATGGCCCTGTCATCTGTTTCACTAGTCACATGTGGCCAGATGCGAGGAACACAGCAAAGGTCTTAAATATTTCCTCCCAAATGCTAATCTTTGATTTGGGAATTGCGTCAGATTTATTTAGCAGATATTTAAAAAGGGATGGAGGGATAAGATGCAGACAGTAGTTAAAGCTGTGCTGTTGAGTCTATAAGTAGATTGTATTTTGATAAACTCTGGATCAAACTCCCATTTCAGGGTCCCATCATGGAAATTGCTGTATATACAGATGAGATAAGTGTAAAGCCAAATCAAATCTCCATATACTGGAGTAGAAGAGAGACAAAGCAGCAAGTAGGGTGAGCAAAGGGCACGCAAATCCAGCTGTATTAATTCAGCTGCCCGGAGCGTGCTCAGTTTCCAAAAGGAGCACAGCTCTGGGGAGGGTTTTAAAGACTGTAAACGTGTGGCTTTGCAGAAGGATGTATGGAAAATAATTCCCTCCTTAGGAGGGGGTGGGAGGCAACAAGTGGATATTGGAGGAAATGTGGAGGCAGGTAGTCATGGTCGTCTTCACTGGCAGAGTGTGGGGGAAGGGGAGGATGGATGGCTGTGTTAATAAATAATATTCTTTGTGTATCCTGTATAGACGTGCCCAGAAATCAGGGTTTTGTGCAGCCTGTCAAGGACAAAGAGGTTCAGAGCCATGAAATGAGTCCCAGCAGAGGAGTTTGAAGGGACATGAGGCAGGTGGTTGTGTGGCCTAAAAAAGGAACAAACTTCAGAAATTGGTATCATGTAATTTTTTGTCAACAGAAGCAGAATGTTTGTCTGACTACTGACACTACCGCGTTGCCTCTTGATAAATACTGTTCTTGAGCGAGGGAATCAAGACGTATTGAAGAATGTCAGGAGCAGATAGCAATACATACGTGGATCTTACCTTGGGATTAGACAGGAAATACTTTCCAATGTCAGATCTTCCTAAAACCGCTTGGCTGATTGCTGCATTCCACAGAGGGAACTGTTAGACTCTGTAAAGCAGGTTATTAAAAGGGCCGATGAGTGTCTGCGTCTGAAATACAGTGCACACAGAATTGCATTTGTAAGCAGCAGGCACCTATCTAAAACCTTGGATTCCTATAAAAACTTGATTAGCTGAACTCAGAAACCTGCTGGCGGATAGCCCGAGTAAGTAGCTTTCTGATAAAATGGATCTTCACTGCAGGGCTTCAGACGAGGCTTTGTCCTTGAGACTACGTTTTTTTTTTTTTCTTGCGCTAATAATCTACGAAATGTTTAAGCAGGCCTACTCTGCGTAGGGCTGTGTGGAACCCTTGAGCCCACGTCTGCACTGAACTCTGCTCTTTGAGGCCAAAAAGGGAGCGGGACGCAATGGCTGAAGAGGTGGAGATATGCTGGTTTATAACACTATGTAATCTTGGACTTAGTCCTGTGAATGTGTTAGCGCGTGGATAAAGTAAAAAACCTTTTTCTCTGAAGGTGTTTAAAAATTGAGAGATGTTTAAATATTTAACCAGGGAACCTGACAATATTTAATGCGACCAGAGCTATTCTTCAGCAGGTCTTTAAACACTTCCGTAGGTAATTCTCAAACGTTGTGACACACAGAAATGAAGTTCCTCTGAAAATATTTAACAGGGTATTACCATCACACATATACTTATCAAAAAATCATATGTGGAATAATCCCATGCTTTTGCTAAATGTATTGGCAAATGGTTGCTACAAAAAAAAATAAAAATACCCACACTTGCTGATATGCCACCTCAGCAGTGAGTGTGTGCGTTTAAAGCAGACGTCAGTACTGTGTAAACTACTTCACGTTAAATGCAACAATAGGCATTTTTTTCTGTCTTGTTCTGTTATTTATACAGTTATTCATACACAAGCTATTGACAGGAGGCTCTTCTGCTAAACAGAGCTCAAAGGCTCAGCTTTCCAATCAGAAAAGTGCTATCTCACATGGAAATATGTCCATATAATACAGTCCTTGTCTTCTGTGACCAGCCCTTCCCGTTTCATCTACTCTGTTTCCTGTTCACCACCATTTCTAGAGGGGCATTTTGTTCTCCTGAGGGTAAGGTCCTTCTACCTCCCACCTCCTTTTCTTCCCTCTCACTGTCAGGTGTCCCTTCTAAATAAGAGGCCATATTTGATTCCTAAACTGTCCCATCCTCTGACTCAGATCTGGTTATTCCAGAAAGATTCTTTAAGATGCAAATATCTCCCAATTCCAACTCCTCTCCAGGTTCCTTTGGAGCTTTGTTCAGCTCTCATTCATGAGGAGCAGCTCTCAGGTCAGCTAATTGATGAATATTACCTTTTTTCTCCCTTGAACAAAATAAGTAAAACAATTTCAGATGACACGGTAACTTCAAATCTGATTTAAGTATCAACATCAATATATTACCTATGCTCTCATGTGATCCTTTAAAAATTTTCAAGCTTTTTATGTGGCTCAGCCTGTGGGAAATTGCTGTGATGTACTGGGCAGCATAGTCCTAGCCCTACCCTAACCGATGCTCAGCAAACTGCTAAGGAACGGGTAAACTCAATTACCCCCTCCAGTGCCGAACCAGAGGTTAAGCAAACTGATAAGAAACTTGGAGTCAGCTTAGAAATGCAAAATGTCAAGCTGTTGATTATTTTCTCAGCAGCGTCTTGTCTCTGTGCGAGGTGCCCTTTCCTGGCTCCCACTGTGTTCAGTACACACCAAGAGCCAGGTTCAGCTGGTCAGAGGTGTGTGGAGCAGTTCTGTAGTCCTTGCTGCCCTGGGAAGTCCTTATTTCCCTGGAAATCCACGGCAAATCCTGGGTCTGTAGCAGGATTTCAGCCAGCTTGGTGTTACAGTCAGCTGAAAAGATGAGGTATTCTTGGGCACCTTCCCAGCAGTGGATGCCCCAGATCTGTATTCCCCCACTCTGGACAGTCTTTTTAAATGCTTTCCTCCTTCTCTGAAACACACTGTCATCTGCTTGCCCTCTCCCAAAACGTGTGGCTGTTTGTCTGCTGAGGTACAAGCTAGCATGCTTTAAGGTTGCTTTTGAGTGTGCTTTGGCATTCAGATTTTGCAGCCCCAGAAGACATTACTTCAAACTCTCTGTGTATGATCTCTAACATAGAATTACTTTATTTGAATCTTCAGGCTTTGGGGCACTAGCTATAGAGAGGAATGAAGCTCCAAACTGATGGGCCTTCAGATTTGTTACGGACCTGCAGGATCCATTTCTAAGATTCTTTGGACTGTGAAGACTAATGAGGCTATCACAGTCCAGGGCTGGTTTCTGCATTATTTCTGAAGGAAGGCGGTTTTGAAGTTCTAAAATCCCTCTTGGTAATTGTTCGTCAGAAATTTGAGTGCCCTTAAAAGAACTTTTTGGAGAAAAGAAAACTCACAAATGCAGATTAAGGGGTCTCTTCTCTTAAATGCATGGGTGCCCTGCCTCTGGCTGTTGAGAAATATTGATAATTAAGTTTCAGCATATATTCTGCCCTTGTGTCTCCACAGGATGATTTAGCAGATGCAGTGACACTGGATGGTCGATTGATTTACCAGGCTGGAAAGGAGCATGGTCTGAAACCTGTGGTTGGGGAAGTCTATGATCAAGGTATATTCTGGCTAAATAACTTTTAGATTCCTTAATGCGAGCTTTTTCTCATGCATTTTTACTGTTTCCATTTTATTTTGGGGTTCTTTGGGGGTTTATCTGGGGAGTAGGTAATGGTCAGGTTCCCTCATGGATGTTCCTGCCAGCAGAATGTGTGGGGAAAACAGGAGACGCGGGGCTGTGGCAGAGTCTGTCCTGAAACAGTTGGGTCAAAATAGCTGTTCCTGTAATGGGTTCGTTGGGTTGATCTAAATAAAGTCAAATTGAATGACCTTATGGTTACTTCAGATCCTAAACTCTTGATTCTATGAGTTATATCAAACTGTAAAACAAAGAGAATGAAATCAGCTGTGATGCTCCAGTCACATCAAGTTGCTATGCTGTGTCAAAATTAAGATCAAATTAGTAGACAACTGGGGAATAATTTTTTTTCTTACTATTAATTATATCGGTTTCAATTCAATCCAAATATATTTAGAATCATAGAAAATTTTTTCTTGGAAGGAACCTCTGGATGTTTTTCATCCCACTTCCCTTTCAAAGCAGGGTGACCTTCAAAGGTCAGATTGCCTGTGGCCTTTAACTGAGGCATTTGACACTGAAAAGATAATGGAGGACACTCACACACAATCAGCAGGTTCTCACCAAGGATGTGAACAGTGTGACTTGCCTGTGGGTAGGGGAGCCACAAGGGGCCACAAATCAGCGTGTGTCCCTGTAATGCTGCTGCAAGGCTACTTTGCTTGCTTTTCTTTCTTCCTACACTTCAGAGATTGGAACTTCCTATTATGCCGTGGCTGTGGTAAAGAAAAGCTCCAACATCACCATCAACAGCTTGAAGGGCGTCAGTTCATGTCACACAGGCATCAACAGAACTGCAGGCTGGGATGTGCCAGTGGGTTATCTACTTGACAGCGGGCGCCTGGCAGCAATGGGATGTGACCTTCCAAAAGGTAAGAGTTACAGGGAAAAGATCTGTTCTGCAGCAACGCCTTTCCCTATGGCCTTGGGAGCACAGAAATGTGTGGTTCTAGCTGCTGGTTTGGTCCTTTGCTTCGATGCTCCTTGTAGGGTACAATAGACCTAACGTCAGTCTGATAAAGACTGCAGGGTTGGTTTTTTTTAAAACTTGGAAACCATCTTTTAAGAACAAAATGACTTATCCCTTCTAAATGTTTTTAGACGTGTACTGTGTAGACGTGTTAAAATGAGATTGTAGGACCTTGCTTATTTATCGCTAAAAATTTCTCATTCTTATTTCCTATTTAGCTGTAAGTGACTACTTCAATGCAAGCTGTGTTCCTGGAGCAAATGGCGTAAACTATCCCAAATCCCTCTGTCAGCTCTGCAAAGGGGATTTGGCTGGGCAGAACAAATGTGAACGAAGTTCCCAAGAGCAATACTATGACTACAGTGGTGCTTTCAGGTAAAAATCATGGCTCTGTCATTTTTTTACTGCTATCCATAGCCATTGTGTCCAGGCCTCACTGACAGGAAATGGAAGCCAGAGAACTTTCAGTTCATCTTGTTAGAAAATCTGCCGTTGTGTTAGGAGAACCATGCTTTAAACCTACAGACTGAACAAAAGTAATTCTAAACCCACTATTTCAGGTATTAATACCTGAGTATTAAAACCAAATGGATATTTAGCACTCACGCTATGCAGGGAAATCCTGTTGCTGTTTTCTTTGTCCAGCAGCTGTTGACACAAGTCTGAGTGTTTGTTTCAGCAGTCTGTATCTCTCCCGGTAAAACCTTGGAGTCTGAGAGCTGAACGGCCACCCTACTCTGCTCTTTCAGTCATCCCCCCTCGGTTGCACTGAATTAGCGAGTTGCTCTGCCCTCCATTTCTGCATCTTTCCCTGATTTTCCTTCTTCCTGCCTGTGTGCCATGTTGCAGCTCCCAGTACCTGAGCGATAGCATTGACCGAGTAAGGGCAGAATTTGCTCATGTGAAGCACTTGCTCCTCTCTGCCTATTCCCCAAAGGATTGTGCAACTCCCTTAGACAGAGAACTCTCCTGGACAAAGAAGGTCATGGTATTTGTCCCAGGCAGCACTGAACATGTTGTCCGTGTTCACCAAATGACAGTGATAGTTTACTTCATGCTCTAACAGCCACTAGTCTCTGCCTTGAGCAAAACTCTCAGCACGAGGAAATAGGTCAGTGTCTGTGGCTGATGGAACACGCACACAGCCCTCTGGCTGTCAGCCGGCAGTGTCCAGCGCATGGGGGCTGTGCTTTGTAATCAGTCTTTGTGCTTGGGTTTTATTTATTAGGTGTTTGGCTGAAGGTGCTGGAGAAGTCGCTTTTGTGAAGCACAGCACAGTGCCTGAAAATACTGATGGTGAGTAATCCAGAAGCTTGTTGAATAGTGTCTGCAAGGTCTGAAGTACAGTGTCTGTAATGGCAGTATAATATCAAATGCTTGATTTATTTTGAGTTGAGGAATCAGCAAAAAAAATGCTCTAATAGTGAGAATAGGTGTACCCACAGATGTATGCACCATGTGATCCTTTTTATTGTCTTTTTTTTTTTTTTTTTTTTTTTAATGCTTGATAGTTTCTCAGTAAAGATTGTAGGTGGAATCTCAAGCTTCTTCTGGGAAGAGAGCTTAAACAGCATTAATCTCCTAGTTTCGTACAGGCCTGGGCTGTTACATTGCTCATGCCTACCCAAGGATTTCAGCAGAGACTAGCAGGAAGTTACCAAGACGTGGCCTGCCCTATCTGGCACTTCGTGGAAACTACCTTGAGTGTAACATTAGTTTAAGATCATGGGCCTATCTGACCATCGTTTACAGGGGAAAAAAACAAAAAAATTTGCGTGTGATTCTAGACTTAGGGGTGCTTTTGATGCTGCTGCAGACCCTAGTGTCCAGTGCAGCCTCACAAGTGTTAAGCTGTTTATTGTCTTACTGGAGATATAAGACGAAAGGACCACATAGATGCATGACAAATATCATGCAGTCAGAAATAGTTCAAAGATGCTCAGGAGATGTTTTCTGCTCTGCAGATGTGGAGCCAGAGGCATCAGCCCCAGCTGATATCTGTTCCATAAGCATGTTCTGTCTGATTTCAGGCAGAAGTCTTTCTTCGTGGGCCCAGCGGCTTCGTTCCCAGGACTTCCAGCTTCTGTGCCGTGATGGCAACACGGCTGATGTGACAGAGTGGAGAACCTGCCACTTGGCCCGAATCCCAGCTCGTGCTGTGGTTGTGCGGCCAGACACAGATGGGACAGTTGTCTTCCAGCTCCTGAACCAGGGACAGGTAGGACATCATTTTTTCATCAGTGTGTAGCATTTTAGAGGGGTTCTTCCATCCCTATATCTGAAGGCAAGATATCCAGGCACCTTCAGCTCAGTGGGGTTTGAAGGGGTATGGGATGTCACACATCCCAGGCCAAGGGGTGTGTGACACATGTTTTTTTTCTTTCCTTGACATTACAGCAAAGATTTAACGGAGTAGGCACCAAGTTTAAGATGTTTGACTCCTCAGCCTACAGTGCCCAGAATCTTCTGTTCAGAGACTCCACCACGGAGCTCATTTCAATCACAGCTCAGAATTACCAGGCGTGGCTGGGTGATGAGTATCTTCATGCCATGCAAGCCCTGAACTGCAACCCCAACAGTAAGTTGTTTTTAGATTGCTGTTCATAACGAAGAACAAAGATAGCTGATAACAGAGACCATCTTTATTTTGCTTTATTTTCTTCTGACTCTTAGAGGGCTATGGCAAGATGCCAGTCTAATCTTTGAGCGTGGAGAAAGGTCTCTTTTTGATCTAGAAACAGGTCAAAAATCAATACCACATTGCGGAATACTTTCCTGTGCAAACTGGCGCACTTTGTGTTACAAGAATGCAGGCTCTTCTACCCTTTCTGGCGTATGAGAGACATTAATCTGGTAAGCTGCTGCTGCTACCTGGTACTGCATTTCTTGCCTGCTAACAAGGCAAAATGGTAATGCACTGCTGTGTAAATCCTCAGGTAGTCCATAAAGAATGGATGAACAGGTTCCTAGCAGAGAATTTCCTCCAGAAACTGAAGGAACCTTGAGTTGCTCTTTATCAAAATGTTAGTCTTTTTATACTATTGGAAGAATATAGAAATGACTTGATGTGCATTCTGGCAAAGTCATAAAACACAGGTTGTAAGAATCCCTGCCTTAATAAGCTTAATAATCGTGGCAGCTGAGCCTGCAAGATGTGCTCTGTGCTGTGGCAAAGCGCCCCATCTCCAGAACTTCACTCTTCTGGGGGTCAGTCAGTGACTGCCAGGTATGAGGAAACCTCTGTTCAGGGTGGGTTTTGCTGCGCTCAACAAAGATATTATGGCTGCATTTAGTGGTTGGCAATTGTAGGAGCTCTTGTTACTTCACCCTGGGTAGGTTTGCAGTGTGGGCATACAACTCATCTGGGGAGCTCTGTGGTTCCTGATCAGGTGTCTGAGCTGGAGAGAAACACAGAAGTAAACATTTTTAATAACACTTATGGTACATACGTGACAGCGGGCAGTGCGTATCCCTCCTTGTCTATTACAGAGAAAGTCAACTGTCGTATTTCCTTTCCAATTTTGTGCAGCATTGCCAGAAAGCCTGAACTGGTGTGTTGTATCCACTGAGGAGATTTGGAAATGTGGTAAAATGGCCATTGCCTTTAAGGAAAAGAATTTGAAACCAGCAATTCAGTGTGTTTCAGCCAAGACAAAGGAACAGTGCATGGAGCTGATCCAGGTAGGCTGCTACAATCCTTGTGTAGTAAAACAAGTTAACACAAGCTTCTCTCTGCTGGGTAGGTAGGATCAGAGATAGGTGCGATTAAGTGGCCAGTAGGAATACTGGATTTCAAGGAGGTGATCTGTAGCTGACGTGGTATGGATGGGCCTGAACCCTGATGATCTTCAGTTGTGATGAGGGCACTGTTGCCCATCTAGCTCTAGCCTGTATGTGTGAAATCTCCTGTCCCCGTTTCACTGATGATGCTTTATGCAGGTTTTGAGTCTTTTCTTTTGCAGCATATTGCTCTTTTATTGTCAGACTTGCCCTTTGAGATGCAACAGGTGTGATGCTAGAAGTGTCATCATTGTAGCAGGGAAGGTATCTGCTGTTTTTTCACAGAAATCCCAAATTTTATTTTATTTTTCAGAGAAAGGAAATTGATGCTGTGGTTCTGGGTGGAGCTGATATTTACACAGCTGGGAAGACATACGGCCTTGTACCAGCTGCTGGAGAAAGTTACTCTGGTAAGCAGGTCGGGAAACGTAAACATAGACCCTGTTTTTCCAGGTTGTTTGAAAACAGCTCTGAAAGTACAGCCTGAGTTCCCTAGCCCTGCCTGGAAAGCTGTTTTCAAAGGAAATGAGAATTACTATCCTCACGTCATGGATAGAGGAGGAAATAAGTATGGGATGGGTTCCTACAGTGAGTTTGTGGTAACTTTTATCTGTCCTGCTGCAGGACAGGTTAAGTCTCCGGCAGTTTTGAGTTTTGTACCTCTTTATTTGTCTTTTCAATTGCGCAAAAAATATTTACAATGGAAAAAAACCAGTATTTACAAAATCAAAATATTTTTAGCATAAGCAAAAATACAGAAAGTACACAGTAGACTCTATTTAGAAACAAATTCTTCCTGTCAATGTGGCTGCTTCAGAGTCACCAATGAAAAGACTTGTGGACATTGTGTCACTAAGGTAGAATTTCAATATGCTGCAAAACTCATGGAAATTTTAATACAGAATTGAGTTTTCACATACAAATAACTTCATAAAGTGCTTTTGCTAAGTCACTAATGACCCAAATGATGGTTTTCAGAGGGATGGATTTATAAGAGCTGATGTTAGTTGAGCTTTCGTGTTGAGCTCTAGATTGTTTGGTTCAAGTGCGGTACCAGGCTATAAGCGAATGCAACAATGTGAAGTAGAAGTAAAGAATAATTACATGTGTATTCAAAATTCCTGACTAGCTGATTGTCGGTGCGATTGAAGTTGGCACGATGTAAGTGTAATGGATCTGTAGACGATCGTTAAGCAGTGGGAATGCTTAAGGGAAGCTGTAATGTGTTTCGTGTTTTCTTTTTCCTGCAAGCTGATGACAACAGCAATGCGTACTATGCTGTGGCATTAGTTAAACGAAATCTGTCCAATGCATTCACCATCAGTGACCTGAAAGGGAAGAAGTCCTGCCACACAGGGCTGGGGAGAAACGCTGGATGGAATATCCCCATTGGTGTGCTAATTAAGAGGGGCATTATTAAGATCAGAGACTGCGATATTCCTCAAGGTAAGACAACAGTACTACATATCAAAAGTACAGTAACAGTCTAATTACAAACTTTCATTAGGGAAGTAATTTTGATATTAAGCTTATCTGTTTGCAAAAGGGTGTTGTGTTTTTAACGTGACGATTTGAAATTTTGAATTTGCCCCCAGAGTAGACTAATGGAGGGGTCATACTGAGAATGTCACATCTAACATGAAAGTATTCTATCCTTTATCACAAAATCATTGTCTAATTTAGGTTGGAAGGTACCTTTGGTGGTTGTCTCGTCCAACCAGCTGCTCAAAGCAGGTTCAGTTAGATCAGATTGCCCGAGGCTGTGTCCAGGCAGGTTTTTTTACAGAATTTTCAGCCTGGCAGCCTCCAGCCTTTCATGGTCTTACTCCATCCTAAAAGCAGGATTCTGCATTTGCCTTTGTTGAACTTCGAGGTTCCCATCAGCATGTCTCTCCAGCCTCTCATCTCAATGGCAGCCTTGGCTCCAGTGTATCAAACTGCAAACATTTATTCCAGTTTTCAGTAATGCATTTGAAGAGTCAGTTGCTTTTTTCTATTTAATCAGCTTCAAGATTATCATATCATCTTGAAAATCCTGCTTTCAAACGTGTCTGTCTCAGCTCTTTCTTGAGGATGTTGACCCAAGTCAGATATCAAAAATTGGATAGTCACAGAAACTCACACTGTCTCTTCAGACATATCCCCTTTAGGTAGTACTTCCTCTGGGATGTCATTGCAGTAAATGTATCCCTGTCCTGAATTTTACTGCATTCATTTTCAAACTGTATTTAGTAATGGAGCAACGTAGCACAACAAGCAAAGGATCTACGACCGTAGGACTCCAGATTTGAATTTTGTTTGCTTGTTTCCTATCTCCCAGGGAGCTCTTTGGTTTCATTACGTAATCGGATGAGTGGTGCTTTGAAAATACTTTAAAAGTTGTAGTTTGTGAATTCCAGTAAGGAAGCTATAACTCACGTTTCCAGCATCCTACAGAAACCTGCATTAGTTCTAACTTCGTGACAGTGCAACTGCCTTTGTTGTGGAGAGCTCATGCTTTTCACTCAATATATCGGTTTGTCTTTCTTTCCCCAGCTGTGAGTGAGTTTTTCTCTGCCAGCTGCGTGCCTTCAGCTAAGCAGGACAATTATCCATCAAAACTCTGTCAACTCTGTATTGGAGATGATAGTGGAAACAATAAATGCAGTGCAAGTAGCCAAGAACGTTATTACAGCTACAGTGGAGCCTTCAGGTAATTAATGCATATGGTTGTTATTTAGTCTGTCAGCTTGTCAAAATGCGAGGAGGAGCTATTTTCCATCCCAGCCAGCAAAAAGTAGTTATTGTTGCTACAGTTAGATGGCATGTGCTGTAAATGAATGTCCTGGTTTGAGGACAAACCATGACAATGAAGTGGGACATGTGTCCCAGGTGTCATCAGCAATACAGGTATGTCATAAGGCATTACATTAGATCATGTCAAAGCCTTTTTCCAGCTCCCTCGCCCACAGCCAGACAGATGACCAACAGCCAAATCCGTGTCTCTGTTTACAGAGCAGTGGGCACCCACCTAGTGAGGACCAAGTGGATTGTCATCGGTCTCCAGTCTTGCTTTAATCTCTCGTGACAGACAGTCTGCCACTCTGAATGGTGGGTCATCCATAAAGAGCTTTAGCAGGGAAGCAGGCAAATAGAATCTGGCTCATACAAGTCCATGCTGACAGTGGTGGGCTGGTGAGGGGGAGCCAGGAGTGGTCTTCACTGTCCTTACTCATTGGTGGCTGTATGCGAAGGTAGGTTTCTGAACAGCACAAACAACTATGGCCAATGTTCAAATATCAAATCCTCTTCAAAACAAGATTTGGTAAAGGTACAAGGGGAAAATAGCATAAAATGAAAGAAATACCTTGTGTAACAGTGTACGACTACATATGGGGCCGTACCCAAAGACTGTGAAACTCTAGTTATGGAAGTGGCATTTCCTTTTCCTGACCGTCACCTCTGGTGCATGTAACCGGGTGCATGTAACAGAGCTGGCAGTGACCGGTCTTTTTCCTTCAGGGGAGGAGACTTCAACAGCAGCTGCCTGGTAAATATTGGAGTGCTAGGCTTAGATAACTACTTTTTTGCAAATCTGTTTAGTTGTGTCCAGCTGCCCTGCTGTGGTACATGCCTTGCAGGCAAACTCCAGATCCTCTGCTGTACTTCATAGATTAACAGAGCTTAACCAGTCACCAAACAAATAAGCAACAAATGCCGTTGTGGGCTTTGAGTCTTGCTCATATTTAAGGTTTTGCATTTGATAATAGTGACCACAACCCAAGCTTTATATTGAGATCATTACTTTTTCTTTTTTTTTTTTTAACAGAGAAGGCGTTTAATTTATTGAGCGATGTGGAAAGTATTTAGGTATTTAAAAGGTTAGGATTTGGGTGAAAAATGGAGGGTCAATATCTTCTGCAAGGTAGGAATGGGTCTGGCTGTGATACTTAGGTGATCCTCTCTGAAAGAAGAATGAGTTACATACACATGGTGACTGACATGAGCTTAAAATTCAGCCTCAGATTTCCAGATTCCTTCAACTATGGAGAACTTCAGATTAACCTAACTGTAGAGCTATGAGATGTTATTCAGTTTGTGTATATCCCACTGCCTGTGGCAAATTAAACTGCACAGAGTACTGAAAAATATATTGGCAACAGCTTTTTCTGATGGGGAAAGCACTGAACCTGCTGAGTCCTCCATGCTCTACATGAGAGTGTCAGGCACATGGTGATAAGAGCTTTGCTTATAACTGCTCATGTTAAACCGGGCACATGTGAAATATATGTGTTTTTAGTAACTGTTGGCAAGAATAACTTTCCTTCACACTTTGTACTGCAAAAACCATGCTCAGTTACAGTTTTACAACTTCTTGATTGGTGGGTTTAATGATCTTGTTTTAGAAAATGCTTCTTGAAAGCACTTGTAGAATAAACTACAAGGTACAACCACTAAACACCATTACCCACAGACCCTCTGCCAGCACCCGCTGCCCAAAATACCTGGGAAGTTAAATCTCTTTGCTAGCTCAGCCAACTCCCTGCTTTGAGGTTGATTTTTTTGATGTGTTACTTGCTGTCTGAAGCAAGTGCCGTGCATTTTTTTCTGTCTGCTGAATTCATATTTCAGGCCTAGCAAAAATCTCCTAACAGTCTGTGGTGCCTGTTGCATCGTGCACTAGACAACACCACAATATAACATGGGAAATAGCAAATCCCGGTAGAGGTGCGTTGTTCTACACCTTCGCCCTGACACCCTCTGGAATGGGGTCTCACACTCGTAGGAGAGGAGGAGCTTTTAGGGTGCCCTTGGCACGTTGGGCTGCCTCTGCTTCAGAAAATTGGAGGAAACTCAACTTATTTCCGGAACAGTACCGTTAGAAGCTGCAGTTAGATTAACTAAGTATCTGCAGCGTACAGGGCAGTAAAAGCAGCGTCTGTGTGAGCACCAAGGTCACTCTAACTTGAAAGGAAAAGAGGAAAGAAAGTATATGTGTGGGTGTGCACACATGCACATACACAAAATCTGATAAACTCTTGGGTTATGCACTCAAATTATTTTATTCAAAAAAGTCTTAATGACACATACTTTGTACATGATTTAAAAAGGAATGAAAGTGACTTAGCAGATGGAGAATTGAGTATCACATAATTTATTTTCTGTTTCTTTGTTCATCTAATATTGGCCTCTTCTGTTGTTTCTCACACTGTTTTTAATCAAAATGTTCTCTTGTATTCCTCTCTTAAAATTCTTAATTCAGAATATTTTTTAATACTTTGCAAATGCGTTGGTTTTCTCTCCTTTCAAGATGTTTCATTTCTCTGTTTTTGCTTATTACCTTAGGGTCCAGTGCATTTGTTTGCAGGAATGTATGTAAGAAAAATTGAATTCTAAACCTATTAGTTGTTAAGAAAAAAATGTGTTTCACATAAAGATGCTTTGAATTGAATTTTTATCTCTTGCTTCCTAAAGGTGCCTGGCGCAGGGCTCCGGGGATGTGGCCTTCGTGAAGCATTCGACAGTGTTTGAGAACACAGATGGTACTTAGTTTCACGTATCTCTTAATTATAATTCAGCTATTTTTCCAGAACCTCTTTTTCTCTAAAGTATTCAATGAATGACAATGACCAGTTTCTTTTTTCAGGTAAGAATACTGATAGTTGGGCCCAAAACTTGAAGTCCAGTGATTTCCAGTTACTGTGTCTAAATGGTGCCCGTGCTGAAGTCACCCAGTTTGCTGAGTGTCACCTGGCTCGGGTGCCAGCTCAGGCCATTATGGTTCACCCAGATACCAGCATTTTTGCTCTATATGGACTACTGGACAAAGCACAGGTACTAATAATCCACTTATGCTATGGGGGAGTTATGTATGGTCTAACGCAGACCAAGGATAAAGACAACAGGACCATACTGCCATCCTGTGTCCCCTGTGTCACGGGACTGGCAGCATGTGCACCGTGCAGAGCCCTGTTGTTGGAGAGGGATGGAGAAGGTAAAACACAGCCCATGTAATTCTCCTAGTAAAACCACCCTGGTGCACAAGGGATTTCGACCTTTTGCCCAGCCACTGGTTTCAGTAGCAATTTTCCTGGAGCTTAAGGTGTTTTCCCAAACTGTGTGACTTTGAAGTCTACAAAATAGAGTACACACTAACACTTTTCCATCGCGGAATTTTCCTAGGAAGGCAGGAGAATGTTGCTGGGTATATTTATTTATGCCGCAGCCATGTACATGGTAAACCATCTAGGCAGACCATGTGTCGCTGCGCCAGCTAGGTGCCAGTTAATACTGAAGTTAACTAGTTTTAAAAGCAGTGCTGGGTGTCTCCATGCTAGGCTTCAGTCATTGCTGTCAACTCCTGTGCAACCAAACCCTGTATTACACAACAATATTTAAACAGAAGAATTTTTTTTAAAATACAGCTCTTTCTGGATAGTAACTGAAAAAAACCAAAATTACAAATGTGTTCTTGTAATTGCCAAAGGCAGAATTCTGTATCTAATCTACTGGAGTGTCTAAAAGCAAATGCATAATAGAGATTCTGCAATTGTGTATGAATTTTTCATCTACAAAAGGATTTCTATTGTCCTTCATGTTGTACGGAATTAGGAATTAATTGTACGGAGAGGAATTAATCTTGAAAAATACTGAAAATTTTGCATTGTTTTCAGGTCTACTTTGGAAATAGCAGCAATGAAAATGGATTCAAAATGTTTGATTCTTCAGCTTTTCAAGGAAAAAACTTGATCTTTAAGGATTCTGCTATTGAGATTGTGCCAGTAGAAGAGAGGAGGACATATGCAGAGTGGCTGGGGAGCGAATATATTGAGTCCCTTGAAGGGATGCAAACGCCAGAGTGCTCTGGGGCAGGGAATCAGATAAGACAATACCTACTCCTGACTACTGCCATTCCCCTTCTGATTTTATGTCAGATACAGGGCTTGGACTAGCACGGCCCAAACGGCAACTTCCAGGCCACCTCTGCCCTACCACCTTTTCTTCAGATAAGCTGCTGTTTGGATAACGTGTTGTGCTCACATTTGAATGCCTCTTCCTCCCTCTTTGCAGGGCAAGTGCCAGCAGCACCTGCTCGTCAGGGGTGTGGGGTGGGGCTGGAGCTGCCCCTGTCCATGGGGATGGGATGGAATTTGGGGCAGAAGCCAGCAATACAGTGTCATTACAGTTTACAAGATCAGTCCAAAACTGGAGCATCTTTGGCATCGTTGCTGATGTTGAACCACCGTGGGCTGGAGGATTCCCAGGTGCTGTTAGATGGATACAGGGTTTCTGACCTGTAGAAGAATTTCTGCATCTTGGAAGGCATATCAAAAATCTTGTCTAGTGAATCCTCTGCCCTCCTGGCTGGTTACATTCAGACTCCTACGTCTTTGCTTATCCCATCCCACCCTTGCTGATGGCAACAGTTTCTCCTGAGCTCTGCTGCTGGAAGAGGTAAGTGCACAGAGGACAGACGGGCTGTGGACAGAGAGATGACCTGCAGACCAGAACACAGCTTCTGCTACGGGCAAGGTCCTCCACCTTCCAGTAGAAGAAAGAAGGGGGAATCTCCAAAGTCACTGGATGAAAAAGAAGGACCCTAGAGACTTGAAGGGACTACCTGTTGGCAGAGGAAAGAATGAAGCCAAACATGTGCATCCACTGAGCTTGTTGACTTTCCACAACGAGTGCTCTCACTGCGTGAGAGGGATGGCACCTGCCCTGTGATCTTTAATTTGATGCAATCATCTCCATCAAGAATCTTGGCTGTCCTCCTCATACATGGGGTTATCTGAGTCCCTGTGCATGAAACTTCTATTTGCTGTTAGTGAAACAAAGTAGTTCACTTCTGATTAACTGGTTCTGTATCTACTGGCTTGTAGCATTCAGTTTTTATTTTTATCCATAGCTGCAGTAACAACAAATGTTGCCATGCTGCTGGCAGGCAGCACCCTCCTGACTACAGCTACCACCTCATGGTCCTGGGATGAAAAGACATTCAACATAATTAAAAAAACTGGTAACACTAGATGATGATAATAATAATGATGATGTAAATAAATGAAAACTAACAAATAAACGTAAGTAATTACAGTTTATCCAGACTTTGGCCTGATAGCTAAACTACATAGTTTTGCACTTTCCTGGGACATCAACACTCGCTCATCTGTTTAATTTGCTCCAAGGTTATCTGGGTTTAAGTGGGAAAGAGAGAAAATATGGCCCCCAGCTCTTTCATTTTAGATTTTGGAGCTGTGTCTGCAGTAGCAAAGCAGTGACACAGTGCAGCAACGCCCAAACCCACAGGTTGAGGATTGAAGTCTTTGGGTCTGAGCTCTGCTCCTGTCAGCCAGGGATCCATGACAGCTCTGGCCATTTAGTTGAAGCCCCTGGGCCATGGCTTTCTGTCTGTATGCCTTTGAATATGTTGTGTTAGATTTTATCTGCCAAACACAGCTGATGTATTAGATAGATACTCCAGGTGTTTAGTGTGTGTGTTTCTGCCACATTTGGATCGTTTCTAGCTTGCAGAGTGGCTTTTAAAATAGGATATATAGCTAGATCTCGGAGTCCGTTGTTTTTGTGAGTCTGTGTCGTCGTTACCAGGCATTGCTCCGTTCCTTACAGGCCCCCTGAGGCAGCCTGCCTCCTCCTTGTTTTCTTGCAGCGCTTGCGTGAATGTGTGGATTCACCACCTCTCTTCTTTCATGGAATGACTTTGCTTGTAGGCAGGAATTGCATAATTGTTTCATTTTTCTCCTGTAGTGGATTATCTTTGTGAATAAAAAACTACAGAAACGCTGCTTAAAAAAAGAAACCATTCTCCAATTTGCTCAGCCGTACAGTGACGAAGGGGCAGGGGTGGCATTTTTGCTGCAGAACGGGCGCTAAGAGCTGCGTCCCGCTGGCGGGGGCTGGTAACTGCCGTCGCCCGAGAGAAGGGCGGGCACCAAGTGCCCCCCACGGTCGGTGGCTGCCGCTCTCCTTACCCCTGCGCCGCTCCCGGCCTCGGGTCGGTTGTGAAGCGACCGAAGCTCAAGCTGTGTTGAGTGCGGCCGTTGCGCGCTGCCCAGGGCTGCGCATGCGCTTGCGCGCGGGGCTGCGGCGCGCGGGCCGGCGGTGTTGCGCCCCCTGGCGGGGCGGGGCGGGGGCCGGTCGGGCGGCGGTGCCGGTGCCGCCATGTGGGCCCGGGGGCTCTGGGCGCTGCTGGCCGCGCTGCGGGCCGGCTGGTGCCTGCTGCCGCAGGCCGGCTACCTGCACCCCGACGAGTTCTTCCAGTCGCCCGAGGTGATGGCAGGTAAGGCGGCGGGAGGGGCGGGCCCGGCGGAGAGACCCCGGGGGCGCGCTTTCCCCGGCGGCGCGGGGACACGGGCGTACCGCCGTGCGGAGCGGCGGCCGCCTCCCGGGCTGCGGGTCACGGGTGGGCACCTGCGCCCCAAACGGAACCGAACGGCCGCTTCGCCCCCCGCGTTTTGCTGCAAAGCGATTCTGCAGGAGGGCCGGAGCGGGGCTGCGGCTGTTCCCGCTGTCCCTGCCGAGCCCTGCCGGGAACGCTCACCCTAACAGACCGCTGCTTGGGGTTTTTTTCTTGAAGGTGCGTAAAGATTAATGGTACACTCCTAAAAATGTCAACCATGACAGTAGTCTCAAAAGTTTAGCGACTGCTTTGCGTCATGATACTTCTCATGCTAAGTTGCATCCCTAATGAATAAAATATATCCCAACTGAATAAAACACATTATGTATGTATGGGTTTTTTTTTTTTTTCTTTCTTTATAGGTGACATTTTAAACCTACAGGTCTACTACCCTTGGGAGTTCCTTTCCAGCTCTCCTTGCAGAACAGTTGTTTTCCCATTAATGACGTCTGGAGTTACCTACTGGGTGATCAAGTCTTTGCAGCAGCTGGACATGTGTTCAAGTTGCATCAACAGCTACACCCTTCTCGTGTCACCTCGCCTTCTCTTTACCATCTTTTCTTTCATACTCGACTATAGCGTTTATCGATTAGCTCCTTTCTGGGAAGCGGATCCATGGAAAGCGCTGGTACTTCTTGCCGGATCCTATGTCACTCTGGTATTTTATACAAGAACGTTCACCAACACACTCGAAGGACTTCTCTTTGCTCTTCTGATGGTGCTGGTTTCCTCAAGAAAGGCTGGTGGCAGCGTAGCAGAGCTGACAAGCAGCCCTCTCATAGGTATTGTAACGACTGCCGGGTTTTTCAACAGGCCAACCTTTTTGGCATTTGCTCTAATGCCCCTGCTTTACTGGGCAGGTTTAATTGTTGACTCTGAAAAGGGCATTAAAACTGTCATAAACCACTTTTTGAAGCTTGTCCTATGTGCCTGTTTTACTGCTGTTGTTTTCATAACAGCCGACACCTTCTACTTTACCTCCGTGGGCTTAGACAACCTCTACAGCATTAAGAACAGCAGCCTACTTGATGTAATAGGTCAATTACATGAGAAAATGATAGTAACCCCTTTCAATTTCCTCAGCTATAATCTTAATCCTCATAATCTTGCACTGCATGGAAGTCACCCAAGAGTTACACATTTTACAGTCAATGGCATAATGCTCTTTGGGATCTTACATATTCTGGCCATTCGTGCTGGTTTTAAAATGTTGAAGAAATATATCCATCAATTAATACGAGTCAAATCGTATTACCATGGGTCATCTGGGCTGTTAGTGCATTCTGAGGGCAATCCAACGTTACTGCTGTTCTATTTTGTTCCTTTGGCATTTCTCTCCCTATTCAGTCACCAGGAACCTCGGTTTCTCATTCCTCTCATCTTGCCATTGGTCCTGTTCAGCACGTCACAGAATAGAGCTGTGAAGTGGAAACACGTTATTACTATTTTCAATGTTCTCGGGGCTTTGCTGTTTGGGTGCTTACACCAGGGAGGACTGATACCATGTTTGTTTCACCTGGAGCAACTCACTCATTCTCCAGAGCCCTCAAACGATCCCAGACACTACACTCTACTCTTTGCTCACACCTACATGCCTCCTAGGTCTCTGCTTAATATCAAGGAGCGAGACACACATATAGAAGTCATTGATATGGCTGGGTCTGGAGAAGAAACCCTCTGCCGGATAGTAGGGCAGCGAGCAAACAATTTTACCTGCAACAACTGTCATGTTTTTGTTATAATCCCTGGTACAGTCAGAGCCACAATTACAAAATGTGGTGTCTCGTTCAAGAATGAGACTTTGATATTTCCACACTTATCAATGGAAGACCCACCACAACTACCCTTCCTATTCAGTGGAAACTGGAGAAGCCAGTTAGGACTATACATCCTTCAGCTAGACAGAGATCGGCAGAGCCTTTAGATTCTAGGAGAACAATGTTTTAGTTTTTCACTTCACTGGGGCGCTGCCCAAGTGTGCTGCAAGACCTTCCTCTTCACAGACCCATCTTCAGCACAAGCGGTGGCACTGGGACTTGCCCTAAGTCTCTTTATTCCCTTTCTTCATAAACTTAACACTCATCAATATAGCCAGTTTCTGGATAGAACCTGCTTAAAATTTGAGTTATTCAGCCCCTGTGGTGTTTCATATGAACTTGTGTTAATTTTTCTGATGAGAGAGGATGAAATCAGAGTCCACCAAAACAGATTCAAGCTTAGCTCTTTCCATGTGAGATTTATTTTTGAAGGTTCTTATAATCTCTGACAGAGGGTTTGTGCATTGTGTGTTTTTTGCTGGTAATAGGCATAAACTCAGCTGCTGGAGAGCAGTTACAGGACTAGACGAAAGATGGTCTGACTCAATAAGGTTGTATTTTTGTGCTCTTAAAAATTCAGAGCATCCTGTATAGGCACCAGCACTGTAATATTGTCTTGGCTGGTTCTGTCTTGAAAAATCCCCGGCGTTGATCTGACAGGATCTGATTTAGTACATGGAAGATACTCCAAGCTTTGCCTGCTTAGCGTTTCCTTGCTACAGTTCCATTCTTGTGGACACACTACATATGTATTACATACAGCAGCTTGAGAGTGCCGCATTTTGACAGCGTTAAGCCCGTCTGTTGTTGAGCCGTGCAAACGGGGCAGCCCTTCCCTTGCGTGCTCCTGCTGTGCATCTCACAGCTTTCATCGCTCTGTCGTGGCTCCCGCACTGGCAACGGTGCAGCGCAGGCCCTGCAGACAGAAAATGGGTAACTCACAGGGATTTGATGCTTTGTGTGTGTTTGACCAGATGTATCTCCGAACTGGCTTACCGCAGGGTCAGAGATCCACCAGTTCTGCTGCAGGGAAGCGTGTGAGGATCCGAGGGAGGAGCCGCATCCCCTGCGCCCCCCTCCCCTTCAGTAATGGCTCCCAGTTAAATCAGCTTGGTGAGAATGACAGGTCACATCCTGGCTCTCAAATGGAGAAGAGTCCGATTTTAAAGCAGGATACAAATAATCCTGAGCTTCAGCTGAGAATGATGCATATGCTTAATAGTATAACCCAACTAACCATTTTCGGTTTTGCCTGCATGAATTTCTGGATCCAAAACATCGCGACACAGAGGGAGATACTAATTTGGCACATACAGTGTAGGTCAAGCCTCTCTCTATGAAATGAATCCGACACTTGAGTTCTTTCTGCTCACAAAGGCAGCAATGCTTTTTGCAGTTCTTCATCCGCACAGCTTTATGTAAGGTCTTATGAGCCAGTTTTTTAACAGAGACAATATAGGTTGATGCCAGGCTCTAGAGGGATGCTAGGAAAATTCCCTGTGTGTAGGATTTGCCTCTATCTTCCAAATTATACACATGAGCTAGATTTTTAAGTAACATAGTTCTTGCTCTCTTGTAAAACATTTTGTGTTAAGTCTCCCCTACATGTTCATCTCACATCCCTCATTACTGACAAGCCTGTAAATTAAAGGTGTATGTTTTGGGGGGAGGTAGGGGAAGACAGGGGTGCATGTATGTTTGTACTGGTGACTCACAAAATAGTGAAAGGAGTTATGAAAGCATCGTGACACCAAGTGTATTCTCCAAGTTAATTTCCTTTTTGTTCTCTTACATTGGGATGACAGCCATGTGCCAGAGCTGGTACTCCATGTCCTGCTTACTATTTTTAGCTTTCTTAAACAGCTTACATTTTGAAAATTATTTTCATAAAACTTATCACCTCTGGCAATCTCAGCGGGGTAGATCTTGAAACTCTTCAAGGATGTGATGGAGCACCATTCTGATGGCACAATGACAGCTCTACTGCTAGCCAGGTAACCTGTGATAGAGAACCTGGACTACAAATGCTAACTCAGACTGAAAATACACTGCTTTTGTCTTGCCAGCTAGACCTTTTATCATTTACATCATAGATGCAGTTTTTCCATCCATGCACACCTAAGTCTTTGTTGGTGGGAAGTGTAATTTTATCAGCAATGCCAGAAACTGTATCTCAGATCATTTGCAAGGTTCTTTTCACCTGGGGTGATACACAGAATGGAAATCATCCTCCCCAGTTACCAAGCACCTAGTCAGCTGGACTAAACAGTGAAACATGCTATGAAGGAAGCTTAACGTCTACTTGTCTCATATGTTGTTAGATACAGCAACTTAAGTAAACCACCCCAGTGCAGTGCACTACATATGATGGATACATCTTTTTCCATATTTATAGTTAGGATAGCTCTATTGGTCATTTTTTCCCCCAACCCTTCTTGCTACCATAGACTTGAGGTGTGCTACTGAATCTCTTTTACCTACCTGTAAAATGGATTATTATCCTATCCATCAACATCATCATCAACATTTAGAGCTCTTTCTGTATCAAAATTGTATCAAATGTAGAACACTACTGTTGTATAGACAGACATTGTTAAAGGAACTCCAGTGAGAAATTTGTTTTTATTTCGAGTTTCTTATCAAGCAGTTAAACTGATGATCTTGACAGTATTCTGGATGATGTTTAATGTGAGTCTGCCTTCTGCATGTTCTTGAGTACGGTGGAAAGTGTAAACTGACTATGAAATGAAAGTCCATCATACCAATAAGCAGCATGCTTCACGTTTTCATGCCTGGACTCAGGAACCACTCATGGCTATACGCTATGGAAAAACTGTCAGTCCACAGCTCACGTTCTGCATTACGTAGGCCGGGGGGCAACACTGGGGTCCCAACAGCAGTGCACCGTGCCCGGTTCAGGAGAGGCTGATAGGGTCCGGCTGTCACCAGCAGCCCGTCACCGAGGCCTCGGGGCCCGTTCACCCGCCGGTTCTAACGCACTCGTCCTCCTGCGCTCGGCGCAGGGAAGCGGTGGCCGTTTCCTTCTCCTTGGCGGCATCCTGCGCCTGCCGCGGCTCCGCAGCTACCTCCCTCTCGTCGCGGCGATCAGGGCCCTCCTCCGGGTCGGCCGCCTCGACCGGGCCCTCGGGGCCCGGGCCAGCCCTTCGCCCGGGCTCCGTCCTTGAGCTCTCTGAGGAAGGTGTCGCGCAGGCGGAGCAAACGTGGGGCAAAACTCCGCGTCGCCTGGCGGGCGCTGAGCTGCCCGCGGGTGATGGCGGCGGCGGTCAGGCGGGCGGCGGCGCGGATGGGC
The DNA here is from genome assembly GCF_028500815.1 of Rissa tridactyla. Taxonomy (NCBI): domain Eukaryota; kingdom Metazoa; phylum Chordata; class Aves; order Charadriiformes; family Laridae; genus Rissa; species Rissa tridactyla. The sequence continues at coordinate 26,764,624 of NC_071471.1, read as the reverse complement.
CGCGACTCGGAGAGCTTCTCGATCAGCCGCGGGTTGCTGAGGAGAGCGAAGAGCACCCGCCTCAGCACCATCCTGCGCCAACTCTCGCGAGAACAGCGACCCCTTCAGCACCATCCTGCGCCAACTCTCGCGAGAACACCGCTCACCTCAGCGCCACCCTGCGCCCGCTCTCGCGAGAGCTAGTGCAAGGGGGGGCCGTGGCCGTTGCTGTTCTCGCGAGAGCGGGCGCAAGGGGGCGGGGCGGCGCCGGTCCGTGCCCCGCCTGCTCTCGCGAGAGCTTCGTCCCGCTTCGCCATTGGCTGCCCGCCCGGCGACGTGCTGAGGGGCGGGAAGGCGCTGAGGGACGGTCGTGCCGCCATGTCTGCCGGCGGGACGCTGAGCATCCTGCGCAGTGATTCCTACGCGGATCTCAGTCAATACCGGGACCAGCACTTTCGGGTGAGCGGGGTGCCGCTGCTGCTGGTGACGGGGGCCGCGCGGTTTGCCTGGGCTATGTCCGGGCCCAGACCCGGTTGCGGGCCCGCCGTGAGGGTAACGCTGTCGTTGCGGCTCAGGGGACGCGATACGACCAGGAGCGGCTGCTGAGGAAGAGCTGTACGCTGTACGTGGGGAACCTCTCCTTCTACACCACGGAGGAGCAGATCCACGAGCTCTTCGGCAAGAGCGGCGACATCAAGAAGGTCATCATGGGGCTGGACAAAGTGAAGAAAACCGCATGCGGCTTCTGCTTCGTGGAGTATCCTTCAGCGAGCCCGGGCCGGCTGCGCCGCGGGCCGTGGAGCCGGGCGGGGGGAGCGGACCCTGCGCTAGGGCGGCGGCTGGTTGTGCCGCCCTTAGGCTGCCGCAGCGGTGGGCAGGAGCGGTCAGGGCGTGGGTGAGCTGAAATGCAGGCTCTGAGTCACGGGAAAATTATCCGAGGATAAAATTATTCGGTTGCTAAAGTGTCTGTGGGAGCCCTGGGCGAGAGAGGGCAACTCGACTGCACGTCGAGTGAGGATTGCTTTCACTCTGATGCTTTAAGCCAGACACTTTTTAGATAGTTGGTCTCCGCAGTAAAAGCGTATTCTCGGTGCCCGAGTAAAGAGATGTTTCTTTTCATACAAGCATACACGTAAAGTTTCTGTTGGTATCTTGCGTCCCTGTCACATGTTGACCTCATTGCATGCAAATCTCTTTGAAAGTCATGGTTTCTGGTTCCAGCAAACACACCAAAATGGTGAAAATTTGCAGCATGAATGGAGCATGCATGGGGCTTCTCATTCTTTCTTTAGTAATAGAGCTTTATGCTTTTAAGGGTGAGCGTGGTTAAAGAACTTGATCTAATAGATGCGTTTTTAATATGCTTTCATTCCTGCATGTTACTCTGCTTCACTAGCAGTTTTCTTAGCTCACATAGCTTCTTGGAAACAGTTGCTTTTAGAAGGAATCAAGCAGGAACGTGATTCAAGCAAATACTTGGTTTTGTATCCCATTTGATATTGTTCTTTTTTCCATGTGTTGAAAATAGAAGCCTAGGGGTTTTTTTCACTAACCTATTCTTAAGGTATTATGCAAGAGGAGATGCTGAAAATGCAATGCGATACATCAATGGAACCAGACTTGATGACAGGATCATAAGGACAGACTGGGATGCAGGATTTAAGGAGGGTAGACAGTATGGTCGTGGAAGATCAGGGGGCCAGGTATGTTGTTGTACAGCCTAGTTATTAAGGGACTGGTGACTTTGCCAAATGAATTGCTTTTTGAATGAACACACTCAGAACAACTTCAGAAATAGCAATTTAAGAGTTATTATATAAGATACCACTGTACATTAATCTGTAAGACATCTTATCAATGATGATATCTGCTAAGAATAAGTAACTTTTTCGTATGTTTCACTGATAGTACTTTCAGTGACTTACCTTTTTAAGCAGATAATGCTTATAAATAAGCCCAGAAAATATAAGGCTGTTAAGAACACAAAGGACAGCACTTAGCTTACCTGAAGCTGGGAAGATAACAGATGCTTTTACTGCTGAAGCATGAGGCTAGCCATCCTCACATTGTCTTGTTTGAAGAGTTCCCTTGGACGTTATTAGAAAGGAAGTTAGTTTATGCTGTGTTCTGGGGTTCTGCATGATGCACTTTGCCTTCTGTTTTGTCAGCCAGCTCTTTGAGGCCACTTACATGTTATGAACTCAGTTTGACTATATTCTGATGGTGTGATAGTTTTTGAGAAATTGTTTTTCTCTGTCTTCACTGGGCTTCCCTTTTTCCCTCCTTCATAAGGTCCGAGATGAATATCGGCAAGACTATGATGCTGGAAGAGGTGGCTATGGCAAAACTGTTCAATGCCAGTGAATAGTGAATGACTCATCAGCCTCACGGGAGAACTAAATCTGCATTGTAAATGTCGCGAGGCACAAAGTAGGTCTGTTGCACACAAATTTACGTAGCCAGAATTTCACAGAAACTACTATCCATGTTCCTGTGATCACATAGTATGTTCAATATCTCTTCTGTTTTAATACCCAGATCCAAAGCATTGCAGGGTACATTAATATAGAGGACTTGGGAGCGAGGTTTTAAGCAATAGTAGGAGTGAGACTTTGGTCTCTAAATGCTGCTGTAACTCTACTAAAAGGAACAAAGTTTCAACACTATGGTGCTTTTTTTCACTGGCAAGACTTGATTATTCTGTCACTGGATTTAGTTTACATTGGTATCACAGGGTGGAGAGTGGTGATTTATGAGGATTAGTGTATATTTCAGAGATGAAAGAAAAAGTCAAAGAACCCAAAAAGGAAGTGGGATTTCTAGGGAAATTTTTAAGTTTCTAGGGAAAACGTAATTGCAGATTTTCTGGGGTTTCTGGATTACTGTACTTTTACACTGAGGCTGTTCCTAGCACAGCTACGTGAGTGGCCACAATAAGACAAGTCAGATTGAGCCCAAAAATCATAAAGTGAGAAGCAAGCCTGGCAGAGCAGAACAGACCCTTGTGATCTTCTACAAAGTATAATGTGATTGCACGACATTGCATGGTTCAGAACCATTTTGCTTTGTGGGGTACGGAGAACAGCAAGTGTAAGGATTGTAGTAGCAGTTATTTTCACGGTTGGAGTAGTAGTATTTTGCTCCCGTCTCGTAGCTCTCTACAGCCTTAATATTTGAGGAACAATATCTTTCCTGTGCCTACAAGGGTGGGATGAAGCCAAGCTTTACAGTAAGCCCCAAAAATGGGCCGTTTGAAGAATTGTATGTATAATGAGAATTTTTTTTTTTTTTTCAAAATAGATTTTCTATTTGAGAAACCTGATTTCAGACAAAGCTAAAAATAAAAAAAAGCTGGGTCTTGGGAGGAGCCTTACTTTCTACTGAGCATGTGGTAAGAAAGGTAAAAGAATTGCAGGACTGTGTAGATTCCCCTCACGCCCCCTGGATCTTATTAATGCTGCTAATTTATATGGTGGGATTTTGATGTACTGCACGTATAGGGATAAAAATAATAAGTGATGCTAAGATCTGTGAAATTGATCTGCTGAAATGAAATAGTTTAAAAGGAACTGTTGCAGGGCTTTGGATTTATTTTTTTTAATGGACCTCTGAGTTCTTTGGAAATGGTAATTCATAAAATATTGCCCAAATACCTAGTTGTCCGTGACTCCTTAAAAAAACTTTATAAAGTACCAGGTATGTAAAAGTTGATGTTTACTCACTGAAAATATTGTTGGAAATCTCGTTGTGCTTCTGGTGTATGCTTTGTCACAAACTGGAAATACAGTGAGGTGGAACAACTACTATGAGGCTTTGCTTAATTAGGAAGCAAGGTGTTGGGTGGGCTTCGTTTTTTTTGGCACATAAAGTAAAACTAGATTTTCAGGATCACTTGGTGCTGGTGTGCAAACAAGACTTTGAACAAAGTTACCTTTTTATATATAGTACATTTAATTATGAGTTTACAGCCTGTAATCTGCTCTAGGAAACCTCTGAAGTTTTTTTCATTGTATCAATTTTGTATAAAAAATTGTGTTACCAAAAATCAAAGTCATTTTCAAATAAAGCTACAACATTAAAATGGATTGGGTTGTGGGTTTTTTTTATTTTTTTTTAACAGAATCGGTGAGAGAAAGGAGCTATATTTAAGACTCTTTTCCACATCCTTTGTTCTAGTGTCTTTTAGGATGGAGAGAGTGACTATTCCTTCCCTTTAACTGGACTTTCAGGCTTGATCAGTATTTAACTGTATGCTGAAAGACATTTGGTTAAATGCTCTTAATTCTGGTACTTTTTGGATTACAGAACAGAAATTGAATTATTTACTGATATTGAAGTGGATGTGAAAGTCCTTGGTGTGTAACAAGTAGTTTTCAAAGTGCACTTGCTTATAAAAATGAGCTTTAAATATATTTTTTTTTCTTTTTATTGTAAGTGCTGCAAGGCAGTCATTCTCAAATGAAATGGACGTGAAGATAAGTTGTTTGTTTTTTTTTTTTTTTTTTCACTTGAACCCTGGCAACTGTCACTGTCTTTTGCTGGATAGGTGCAATGTGTATGGAAAGATTTTGTTTTAAAGTGAGATTTTCTATTTTGAGAGAGGTTTCAATCAAAGTGGGATTTAAAAGCACATGATGCATTATGTGAAGTCTTAGTATCTCAGAAGTGCATATAGAGGAGGTTGCTTGAACGTGGTTTGATTTTTGCCTTCCCTAATCAAAATCAGACATGGCTCTGCTGAAGTTAGTGCTTTACAAAAGTAACTGAATTAAGTCTTTAAAACTTCACTGGGGGGCTGTTTTAGCTCTCTTACATGCCAATTCATCGTGATAAGGTTCTCTTGGAAGTGTAGTATCTCTTGTGGTTTTTTTGACATGCCAGTTCTACCATAGAAGTTTAAGCTCTGTATTAGCTCTTCTAAATACTTGTTCATCATAATTAGGTACTTTTATGGAATTGTAAGAATATGGGTGGAAGCTTAGATGTGCCTTCGTGGAAGAGAGGCTGTTACAAATCAAGGCAGCAAGAGCTTCATCCTCTCCCTCACACTCGTGCGTGCTCATGGTGGGTTGATATACATGCCTCTCTTTGGCACCCAGAGCTGCAAATAAGGTTTGTATTCACAGCGTTTGAGTCTTTCTATCAGTGTATGCTTTGTACAGTGCAAAATCTGTAGAGTGTAAATTGGAGCATTAAAGACCTTCATTTTTAATGACTGACAAAATAATCCCAGTTACCAGTGTACCCCTGTGGGCTAGTTTCAAGGTGCTCTTATATTAGTCAGGTTACTACCCTGTGCAGCAGCAAAGTTCCCTCTTAGGTTGATGCGAGTGCAACCACCGTTGATGTTAATGTGTTCTTGCTACGCAGGTGTTCTTTCTACATAGATGATTCTGAAAGACAAAATGATTAAGGTATTTAAGCTAATATCCAGCACCTGATCTTCCATATCTTGTCCGATTAGGCTGCTTGTGAAGATAAAAATTGATAAAGAACTCTACTAAAATTGACAGGGTTTGTACAGAGGCTTTCATCTGTACAGTCAAAGATAATACTAGTCAAAAGAAAGCAGGCCACAGGGACTGCACATCTAATAAACTGTTGTCCATTTGAGTTTCTAAAGCACAAGTTGTTCCTTACGCTACAGCATATAAATGAAGAAGAATTGGAGTGGACATTTTTCTTTGCAGTCTCTGGGATTTCTGCTCCTATCTGAGTATATTTGATACTTTTAGGTTAGCGTAGGGCCTGATATGTCTACAGGCGAAGTACCAAAAAATTGGTGAAGACTGCAGAGAGAGGTGTCCTGGGCTTCAAAATGTCTATCATGTTTGGGAAGTAATGGCCTAATTTATTAATTGTCTGCTTTCGTATGTTTCCTGCCTGTTCCTATGCAAATAAGAGTTTGCCCAAGGGATTGCATATACTCAGAGCTGCTCTGTAGTAATGCACACAACTCCTCTGCTCTCCCTTTTGGGATAACTAGATGGTGTAAAAGTTTCTCATGGCTCAGGGGAGGAGGCCTCCCTGCCCTTGTCTGACTAAGACCAGTGTTGAGTCCCAGCTTGTGACTGGCAGGTGTTATCTCTGTTACTGCTTCATCTCTTTTTCATGATCTTGTCTGTTGTAGAGCCTTGTACAGTCCATAAGGGATATGTACACATGAAGTTAGGACTGTGCACTTCAGGCATCTGAAGTTCCTGGTATAGTGTACCATTATAGACATAACTAGTCATGATCAGTTCTAGAAAGCAGAATTTGAGAGAAAAACAGATCACAAAAGTCTTTCATTATAATCTACATACATAATTTACTCTAAGCTTGACCCAGAGAGGTCTTCTGCAGGTCCTACTTTCTTAATGCTTCACGTTTTAGTTTCTATAGCACATTGTGGGTCAGGATTGAGCAGAGTCTTCCATGTTCCCTTCTAATTTCTGGGAAAATGATCTATCTATGGAGAATCCATAAAGATACAGTATTTGTATGTTAAGAGCATATAACTTCAATGTCTGTACTGCAAAGGTAGAAAGGTTATATTACATCCCTGTCAGTTGAAGACGAAGTCACATGAAGAAGAAAGTTTGCTGACCTTCAGAAACTGCTTTCCAAAAGCAGGAGAAATCCATTCTTGTGTGCGGTTTCCACAGTTTATGAAAATTATCTTCCTGCCACTCTGCTTTTCAGCCTGCTTTCGAAGACGAAGATGTACTTTGCTTCAGTGAGGTAATATTCTCTAAGGTTATTATTTTCTACCTGAAGGTTATTTGAATGTCTATTAGGGTTCTTTACAGAATTGAGGGAAAAAAAAAAAAAAGATAAATAGGTAGCCAGACTCTTCTTTGCAACACTTACTAGTTAGTATGTTTAGATCTGAAACAAATAATCTTTCCCTTTAGCAGAGCCATGAAATTTGAGTTTCAAATACTTGAGGAGCCGCACAAGTAAAATGCCAGATGGCTCCCTCTAGTGGCTACAAAATTAGTGTACTTTTATATTCTGACATGGCGAAGATGGTTGCTGCAATGCTTGCAGGATATAGATCGAATCTTTTAAAATATTTTTACAAAATAATAATAACATAGTATGTTATGATAGTATTACATAGTATTGTAACAAAGTAGGGATCTAGTGGAATGAATCCTCTCCATGCAGGACTGATGTTATTTGCTTCATATTAATACCTTCCAATGCAGTTGCAGGCATCCTTGCTTATGTCTTCAACTAGTCTGATGGTACTGCTGTGCCATTTTACAGCTAGGGGACAGTTGAGTAAAGACTATGTTTAAATCTTTCCTCTTTCATTTTCTTCCCAGAAGAAGATTTGCCTGGATTTCCAGAGGGTGCTTCTCAATGGCAACAGGACTGCATGGAATGGCTTTTCACATGAATCCCTCTGCAGAATAGAGATCTTGGTTGCTCACTGCACCTTTGTGCTGTGGCTAAATTTGGCAGAAGCAGTAATCTAAGAGTGCGTGACCTGAATGAAATGTAGTTTTTAATTATTTTTTTTCCACATTCGAAGGCCAAATGAGAGTTATTCCTCGTGTAGGATTTTATTGCCTTGAAGGTGCTACAGCAGATGTTTTCTTTTGAAAACCCTTTCTTGACTGTTCAGGAAGAGCAGCAGTTCTGGTTAAATGTTCCTCCCAGGAGCTTTCTCTTTGTTCTCCAGTGCTCATCTCTTACTATGTAAAACCTGGTTTGGTTTTGTTCTGTTATCCTCAAACAAAGTCTACACAAAACCAGTTGCTTCTGCCCTGACAGGAAAATCTACCACTGTTCCAGGGGCTGTATGAGGGGCTGAGTCAGGATTTCAGACGCCAAGTTGCATAGAGAGAAACTGAAATACCTTCCATCAAAAAGTACTGGGAATTAGGCATTACTCAGTTAATGATTGGGAAAACAACTTTCTTGAGGGCCTTGAGGATGAGTATATTTTTGAAAATAAGACACTATCTTAAGTAATTTTGTTGGGTTTAATTTTATTTAATTAGAGGTACTTCTGATTCCCTTTTCAAGGTGGGCCATTTATTAATTCCTCTAGGACTCGTGTTTTTCAATTAGGACAGTATTGAGCCACAATTTATGTTATTTCACGTATAATTAAAAGATTTTTTTCTCAGTACACAATTTGAAAACAAATGGGAAATAAAATTTGCTGTTTTGATATTTCTTCAGTTACATGCAACATAAAATCAGCATAAATTATCCTAATTGTAATTAAGTTTCTGGACAATGCAGCTTTTCCCTTCTGTAGCTAATCTATCCCTGCAAGCCACAATTTGAAAAGGAGATTCTGATTTTCTAATTAGAATAGCTAAGAATACAGTATTAATAATACATACCTGTCTTTAAATCTGTAGCTCACATGCAGTTTGGATTGCTTCAAACTGAACTCATTTCAGTTTTCTGACTTGATTTTCTTACTTTAAAATAATGCTCTTATAATTCTATACTTTGTGTCTTTAAATCTTTTATGGGTAGTTTTTCTGACTTAAAAAATTGTTGCTAGTCTGTTCATCTTAATTTGATTTTAAGTTGGTGCATTTTGTTGTGTGTTTGGTTTTCTGTAATATCACTGTTTTGCAACATCATAAATTACTTGTGGAAACAAAACCCCTGTCGGCTTGTCACGCTGCCACAAGATGTCATGAGAAGCCGTGTCTCGCTTGAAGATGAGTGTGCTCTGCAAGCCCTCGCAGTCAGCTCAGTCGAGTGGTTCTTCTGGAACGATGTGTTCTGAAAGCATCTCATTGCACCACACAGCTAATGGCAGTGTCTCAATTTCTTCATATTAGCATTCCGCTTGAAACAAAAGTGACTAGTGACTGATTATCTTCTAATATACCCTGAAGCAACAGACGTAGGCGTGCTTTAAGGTTGCGGAGAGGTAGCATGCCTTGTAACACTAAGCACTGCAGAACTGACAGGTTCTGTATGTAGTAACCATGATTGTGCATGCTGGCAAAGGACTGGTTTGTGGTTTGTTTTTCGTAGGGTTTTTTTCCCCACTCTGAATTTACTCCAGTAAGAGCGGAAATATGTTTCCAGGAACTGTAAAGGACTTTTTCCCATTAAATCCAGGAATGTCCCAGAGCCTCTGCACTTCTGCTTTTGAATTCCCAGCTGAATTTTCTCTTTGAAATCTACATATTAGGTTGAAAAAGTGTTCAAGCAGCGACCTTGCAATCCTCCATCCTGCACAACTGTAAGGAAAAGGTGTTTGGTTTTGTCTGAGTTTGCCAGAGGGAAACTCATCAGAGACTTTGTAAGTTACTCAGATCTTGCACACACACCTTGAGTTAAGGTGGAATTTTTGATGAATTGTTTTATAGAATGCAGTCCTGTCAGGAACTTAATTTTGTTTCCTGTTGAGTTCAGTGAGATATGTGTGCATAGTACTAAAGTACTTTCATTAATTTTATCTAACTTATTTCTCTATAAACTAAACACGAATAATGCTAACATGCCAGGAGAGTTCTAGAAAGGTCGTGTGGGAGCAGTATTGACTCCTGAGTTGTATCTCAAAGTGAGCCAGGCAAGGTGAGCAAAACGGTGTCACAGAAAGTAACCACAGATTTTTGGTAGGAGAGATTCAAAATCCCTCAGGGTAAGTGTCCAAAATTAGTATCAGGACAGTATTTTTCTCAGAATCCAAGGCCATGAGGGCCAAGAAATATTACTTGTCTACAGAGTTTGACAGAGAAGGAGATCTTGCTTCAGAAGAGTGCGGAAAGCTGGCAGGATGTGCAAATCTAGGGAAGATTCCAGCTGATTTGTGCTAATCCAGTAATTCGGATTCTAGACACAAAATCGTCACCAATGCAAAGTTAATAAAACATTAAAAGAGGCCCAGTAGCCTGAATAAATACATGGTGTCCGTCAACAGTCCCCAGATACGGTGTTGTTTCTGTGTTTGATCATGTATTTTCCCCTAAAGATACTTAATTGAACTAAAACTGAGGTGAGACTGAGTTTGTTATGATTGATTCATTCCCTATGAGAAAACAAAATCACTTTGATGTACGTGAATGAGCGGTGCTGTTTCTCGTTGTGCTCTGTGAATTGTTTTCTCGGTTGAGCCAAGTACCTCACAGGCTGGAGTACTTCATGAATGGTGCACGCCTCAGCAGGCACAACAAATTTGTTGTCAATATGGAGATGAATAGAACTGACAACTAAATAATTTTAATCTCTAGGAAAGAATGAGCCAGGGCTCCAACTTCAGACAAATATGAAGGTAATTAACTATTCCCAGACTCAGAGCTGTCCTGAGGGGAGAGAAAGCACAACATACAAAGCTGTATGCTTGAAGTACCAAAGCTTTGAGGTGCTCAGGATTGTGATGGACTCTCAGACTGTAGAGTTTGGTGGGCAGCACTGGAGACAGCGTATTTTCACTGGATATTTGCAGAAGGAGGTGTCCATCCCACCCGTTGCAGGATGATCAGTGATAAGTAAGTCTGGTAAAGGCTTCGGAGCACACAGGGCGCTGTACTGTGACTGCCTTCTGTGTAGAGGGTCAGGGTGCTTTTCCCTGCACTCGGGGCACTATGACAAAGCTTGTGATTTTCCTTTTTTAATGGCTATGGCAGGCGCCTACTTTGTTCAGGAAGAAAGTTTCACTACAGCTCTTACATGTAGGAGAATTTCATATGCTCTATGGGTGTAAAGATACAACCACACAGAGTTTAGTCTGGGTTGAAGTTAATGTGAGGGTACTGGAACCTTTCAGGTTTTGATATTTTAGGTTTTAATAAATTTGAAGTGAATATTTTAGTGTACATAAAATGCAGAATTGCCTCTCAATAATTACTTTTTCACTGTTTCAGGTGTTTATACTGGGCTATGCAATTTAACAATGAAGTTCTCTCTCAGCTGCATATCATTACAATCCTAGGAAATTATCTTCTTCAAGATTTCACAGATACTTGAACAAAGTCCAGTGTAAGTACAGTATAATAGGGCTTTTTAAAAAGCAAGTTTTAATTTCTTTTATTTTTTTAAGTTCGTAGGTGTAACGGATTTTCTAATTTAGAAAGCATATAATACAAATTCATTTTGTTTTAAGAATCTTTAAAAAGAATTCATTATTTCTAAACAATTTTTATTGCTGAATATGTTGTTGCAACAACTGCTGTCAGTGACAGTATAACTTACAGTAGAGATGTGAGAGACTGAAACTGCAAAGGAATAGTGGTGACAAAAGCTAGAAATAAAGCATCATTTTTCTATTCAGCTTTCCTTTTAAATGGAGGAAAGTTATTTCACATTTATAAGGATTATATTGTTGCTTTTCAGACATGATTCAACAGTACATATTGAAAGAGGGAAAGTATAAAACATCATTGTGTCATTAGGAATTTTAGTTCCACTCGAATAGGAAATGTTCTATTTATGATCCTTAATGAAAGCCTTCAGGTCATGAACAGCATTTCCATTTGTGGAGAAAAATGTAAGAATAATTTTCTGAAAGTCTGTATAAAATGAACATTCCCTTTTGAACCCTATATTCATTCAATTTCTGGGCACATTTAAAAAGTCATTGAAGAATTAATAGAAGCTATGTGAAAAACAACATAACAAACCCTCATTGAAATTCCAATGTTCTTTGCCATATTCATAGTTAAGTTTTTGAGTGAAATAACTGTTGATTTCAATAGGCCTGAACTCGTTAGTTGAATATACCACAAGGACCTGCTTTTCCTTTCATTTACTCCAGGGTAGATGAAGAATGAATTCACAGACCTTGGTGCCATTACCTAGGAGAGAGTGGGTGAGCAGAGTATCTACTGTCATATGCGAAGGATATTTTTTTAAGAGAAAAGATTCTCACTTTCTGGATTTAAATGTACCATAAACCTTGACATTAGAATATTTCTGCCAAGTGTGTTGAACACTTGAAGTTCTAAAACTTTACATATGTGAGATTAATATCTTTATGGGCACGCATCCTATGAACAGGAACATGAAAATATCAGTGAAAAGCAGGCTTTTTGCATCTACCACTGTATTTACAGTTTCATAATCTGAGAATGTTGCACATTTGCAATGGCAGAGAAAGGACCATGCTGATGAGTAACGATGAAACATACATGTCAACAGTGATGTCAATGCTGCATCACAGCACATTTGTCTTTTGAGTTCTGTTTGTCATTTTTAAAATTCACTAGCATCTCTTGATTTTTGTACCAGACTGATTAGATTATGGACTAACTCTGGTAGGAACAGAGATGCTCTGAGCTGTATCGCTTCTGGGCATAAACTGATTGATCGTTGTGACACTGAGCTGTACTCCGTGGCCTCACTCTCTCATGTCAGCGGCAGCACAGGGATCTGCAGGGATGACAGCTATTAGTCCTGAACCGTGTCCCTTTTTGTTTTGTTTTTTTTTTCCATTACAGTCTTTATGCTGGTTCTTATGGCTTAATTTATCCATGTATTAAAGAGAAACATGAATATTTGATTTTTCCCCATGAAGCCAGGAAATTGGGAGTTGATTTTATATTAAAGCAATGTGATTCATACTTTCCTTGAAGAACTCGAGTTAAGCATCTTAGGTCTTCTCTTAAATGCAGAAAGGGAAAACTTCAGTGTTTGCCAAGAAACTGGGGTGCTTTGTTTAAAAAGGTTTGAAGAAAAAGTTTTACATGTTTTGCAATATTTCTGTATTTCTTGGCTAAGCTGTATATATTCATTTATTTATAGCAAATTCTCTATTTTTCTGTGGTTGCATAGTTTACTGCAAGTAGCCTAGCGTCTTTCCTGTAAAAGATAGGGATGCAATCCCATTCTCGAAAGCGGCATTTGGCTGTTTCCTCTCCTCTTGTGGTAAAAGACTATGCAGCTGTAATGCAGCTGTTCCGGGTGCAGTGGGGAGCACAGAGGCACCCTGCTCCACTGCACAGCCCACATCTGTCTTTGCAAAAATGAGAAGTGCCAGGAAGCGTACTGAGGCATATCTCAGCAAAGCAGAGTTCAGAACAGGCTGAGTTGTAAGCATAGGTTTAATTTCTAGCATGGTTTTTGAGGGAGTTGAGCCTGGATCATTAAGAACAAAAGTTTCCTTCTCTGAATTACCACTATGTGTCAGCAGCTGCTTGAGAACTTTGAGCAAACTTGGAAATATCTTCCCCAGAAGCATGTGTTTAACTCTCACACAGCTGTTGGGTCTTACTGTACTTCATTGGTTTTGTGTGTGAGTTATCTGCTTTATACATTAAAGAATTAAGAATGTGTATAACGCTGCCTTTGTCAGGCCGTTGTAATCTGAAGGGACATGTCCTCTGTGAGTGATCTGGTATCTCCGATATCACTCCTGTGAGACCTGGCTTGTGGAAAGTACGTTGTCTTTAAAACACTTCGTCAGTTCTTTAATTCCTTTTGAGTTTTGGAGCACAGAAATTAATTGACTGTTTGAACGTATTTAGCTAAACAATAGTTTAATATGAGAAAGATAGCAGCTTTTTGATGTGATTCTTAACCAAGAAAACGGAATGATCCTTTTCTATTTATCTAATTAAAGGAGCAATATAAATGAAATAGGGAACGGTGAAATTGTTCATGTCAGTCCTTGGTTGACCTGCATCAAGCAGAGATTGATCTCACAGGATCACAGAACAGTTGAGGCTGGATGGCACCACTTGAGACCATCCAATTCAACCCCCTGCTCAAAGCAAGGTCGCTTAAAGCAGGCTGCCCAGAGTTGCGTCTAGTCAAATTTTGAACACCTCCAAAGATGGAGACTCCACAACATCTCTGGGTAACCTGTTCTAGTGTTTGGGCACCTGCACAGTAAAAAAAGTCTCGTCTTGTGTTCACATGGAGTTTCATGTGCTTTAATTTGTGCTCGTCACCTCTTGTCCTGTCACCGAGCACTACTGAGAAGAGCCTGTCTCTGTCTTCTGTAAACTCTCACATCAGGTATTTATACCCATAGATAAGATCCCCCTGAGCCTTCATTTCTCCAGGGTGAACAGTCCCAGCTCTCTCAGCCTCTCCTTGGATGACGCGTGCTCCAGTCTCTCAGTCATCTTTATGGCCCTGCATTGAACTCACTCCAGTGTGTCCCTGTCTCTTGTACTGGGAAGACCGGCGCTGAACCCTGCTCTCCAGATTTGGCCTCACCAGGGCTGAGTGGAGGGGAAGGACCACCTCCCTTGACCCACTGGCACTGCTCTGCCTAATTCAACCCAGGACACCCCTGGCCTTCCTTGCTGTGAATACGTATTGATGGTATTTCTTTGCTAGAGTCCTCCATTCTTGACAAAATTCCCAGGTATGTCAGGGCTGCAGAGTTACTTCCCTGTTTTTTCATGGCTTTTTTTTTCATAAACATGATTATGGTTAAAAATATTCTTATATGCAGAACTGCAGTGTAGGCTTATAGTGTTCACAGTAAAGACTCAGCTTAAGCTGTGCAATTAAAGAAATTAAAGAAAAATCAAAACCACAGATTGTTTGTGAGGTGAATTCTATTTGTATCAAACATTTACTGTTCCTTTATGCATTTATTTGGTTTTAGAAAGCAAGAAGATTCAGTTTGGAGAACACTGGAAATTTTTCTTTGGAATTGTTGAAAAAGCCCACATTTTACAAACGTCAAAATGTACATCCATCATGCATATAGTATGTTTTTATTTATTTTCCTGTGTCTCTCCTAGTTTTCTGTAAGAACTATTTCATAACTGAGGAACTGGTTCCAAATAACTACAATGGCATCTTTGAAAATATGTTATCAATCAGTTTTGCATATGGATTTTTGATGGTCTTCTTGAAAGCAATGCTGAAATTTGAAGCATTGCGACTTGTTGCTGAACTTTTGCTTCCTCTCCATGTTTTCTTTTAGTGTCTCTAAGAGCTTACTTGCTAGCAGAATGTCCTTTCCTGCTTAAATTAAATTTCTCGCATATATTCTTTGGTTTATGTTCCAGGCTGCATGGATGATATATCATGTTTAATTGCTGCTTTTCTTTGGATCTATGTAATTTGACCAGAGGTGCTAAGGAGTGCCATCTGCGGAGAAGGCACAGAAAAGCTACGTATTACTGCCTTGCTGTGATTTGACTTTGTGGTTTTCAGAGGTACCAAATATGTGTCATATCCTGCCTCAGAGTCACAGTTTTAAGTCAACTGGGGTAACCCTAACACTGAGCTGCTGAGTGCCGTGACCTACCCCTCAACAGTATTTGTAATTGTGTGTTTGGTTGCCTGTAGTCCTGCAAGAGCCTTCCTAGTGATAAACGGTGCTGAGTATCAAGAATTCAGCTTGCAGTTGGTGTAAGGCCTGTGATATCTTCCCACATAATGCAGTTATGGTCAGGATAGTCCCTGGGTGGTTGTTAATCACAGAATCATGGAATAGTTTGGGTAGGAAGGCACCTTTAAAGGCCATCTACTCCAACCGACCTGCAATAAGCAGGGACATCTTCAAATAGATGAGGTTGCTCTGAGCCTCGTCCAACCTGACCTTGAATGTTTCCAGGGGTGAGGCATCTAGAACTCCTCTGGGCAACCTGTTCCAGTGTTTCACCACCCTCATTGTAAAAAATGTCTTCCTTATATCTAGTCTAAGTCTACTCTCTTTTAGTTTAAAACAATTACCCCTTGTCCTACCAGAACAGGCCCTGCTTAAAAGTTTGTCCCCATCTTTCCTGTAGGCCTCCTTTAAGTACCGAAAGGCTGCTATAAGGTCTCCCTGGGGCTTTCTCTTCTCCAGGCTGAACAACCCCAACCTCTCAGCCTGTCCTCGTAGGAGAGGTGCCCCGGCCCTCTGATCATCTCTCTGGCCCTCGTCTGGACCTGCTCCAACAGGTCCATGTCTTTCCTGTGCTGAGGGCCCCAGAGCTGGACACAGGACTCCCGGTGGGTTGTCCTCAGGGCAAAAACAGAGGGGCGGAATCACCTCCCTTGGCCTGCTGGCCACACTTCTTTTGATGCAGCCCAGGATATTGTTGTCGTTCTGGGCTGTGAGCGCACATTGTTGGCTCATGTCCAGCTTCTCTTCCACCAGTACCCCCAAATCCTTCCCAGCAGGGCTGCTCTCAATCCCTTCATCCCCCAGCTTCTGTTGATACTGGGAGTTTCCCCTACCCAGGTGCAGGACCCTGCACTTGTCCTTGTTGAACCTCATGAAGTTCACATGGGCCCATTTCTCGAGCTTGTTCAAGTCCCTCTGGATGGCATCCCACCCCTTAGGCGTGCCAGCTGCACCATTCAGCTTTGTGTTGTCCACAAACTTGCTGAGGGTGTACTCAATACCACTCTGTATGTCACTGATGAAGATAAAAACAATACTGGTCCCAACACGGACCCCTGAGGGACACCACTCATCACCAATCTCCATCTGGACATTGAGTCATTGACCCATCAAATCCATATCTCCCAGTTTAGAGAGAAAGATGTTGTGGGGGACCATATCAAAGGCTTTACAGAAGTCCGGATAGACGACATCCATAGCTCTTCCCTTGTCCACTGATGTAGTCACTCCATCATAGAAGGTCACAAGGTTGGTCAGGCAGGACTTGCCCTTGGTGCAGCTGTGCTGGCTGTCTCAAATCACCTCCCTGTCCTCCATGTGCCTTAGCATAGCTTGTAGGTGGATCTGTTCCATGATCTTCCCAGGCGCAGAGAAGAGGCTGACAGGTTGGTAGTTCCCAGGGTCCTCCTTTCTACCCTTTTAAAAAATGGGTGCGGTGTTTCCCTTTTTTCAGTTAATACTCAGTTAAAATTAGCCAAAATGTTGTATATTCTGAGTAATTTATTTTTCTGCCCTTTGTGACATGTGTGGCTGTGGCCAGTATGTTCTGCTTGTATCCTGTGCTATTTTTAGTAATGTTGTTTACCCTTCCCCCTACTTCTTTTGCAAAACAGAATGACATGTCTTTTTCCTGGTATATGCTACTTTCACACATGGGTTCAGTTTCACCACTGATCAAAACCATACACTTATCAGTCGTGTGTGAGGACTAGTTTAATCTGAGTGCTACTGGGCTAATCGGAGTGGGCCAGTGGATGTGTTCCTTTCTTTTTCTTATGCATGTAAATGAAAATGTCGTTTTGAATTGGACCTTGCTTTTCTATTTCCCTCCACAGAGAAGAGACAAAAAAGGAGAACTTAGTTTTTGACAGGTCCGAATTTGGAGATTTTCTTGGGAGAACCATTTTCTCTGTAAGATGCATTTCATGGGCTGTTTTGAGTGCATCAGCTGGGAACCTGCCAGAAAGAGTGCTAATTCCAGGAGCATCAACGGGCAGCGGAAGTCTTCTGCCATTGCTGGAAGCTCTGAACAGGGAGATCAGCCAGGTTCTGTGTTGACATAAGGTTTTTCCCCATCTTTCTGCAGAGTGTGTCACATATTAGCCAAGCTCTAAACAGCATTAATAAATGCCAAACACATTTTCTGCAGCTGCGTGAGGAAGCTGCCCAGAGTGGCTATTTATCATTCTCAGTCACTCTGACCCAATCAGACCCGCATTACCTGTACAGAAAATTGATTGGGAGGGGATAATTCTTTACAGCTTCTCATGAAAGAAACAGTTAATCATTTATCACCAGGCTTAGTCTTTATGGCTGTTTATGATTCTTCCGCTCATAACAGTAGGCACATGTGGGGCACCAGGAAGTACCAGGACTCTCAGAATATTTTGAGAAATGCTACTGTAGTGAGTGCGAGAACTTTAAATGCAGGGTAGTTTATAGTTTGTATCAAATGTTGGTCTTTAAAACTAATAGTGATTATAAACTTCAGCACTGAGTTCAGATTGGATTAGCAGTGACCTTGGATCCAAACTAGTTTTCAGTGACGGGGCAGATCCATGGTGGGTTTTGAGGAAATTCACAAGAGCATATCACAGCTATCATCATTTTAGAAGTATGTGATGTGAACTTTTCCTTGCTACTGTTGCCGTTAAGGCAATGAATGGGTGGATGAAGGTGCGTTTATATGAATCCCCTATCTGTTTTCATTCTGTTTAGCATTCAGGCTGTATAAGTTCTAATGCTCTGCCTTTTGCTCTGGATTAAATTAGGATAATTTTAATCACTAAGGCAACCTTTACCTTAAATTGATTAAGCTTCTTGTGGTCTTTCTTTTTAGATCCCCTTGACTATATCAGTTGCCTTAATAAAAGATATAATTTCTCTTGACAAACTTGTAATTTTATTGACCTATGATGGACCAAGGATATGACGAGGAACGTTAAGTAAAGAGAAATAAGCACCTATTTTTAGGGAAGAAAAAAAAGGAAGGCATCTTTGAATAAAACCTTCTTTAATAGTTTTTAGAATTCCATTTTAATACAAGTGCTCAAGGACATAATTGGCAATGTATTTAACAGCAAGTAGAGTCTCTTCACAGGTTGGCTTTATCTGAGATTCAGGGAGAACAAAACCATATCTACCAGTGTCTCGGAGCTCAAAAGTGAAAGAGTACTTGATGCCTTCATCGTAAGCCCAGTCATCAGAGCCCCCTGCAGCAGGATCTGTTGATAAAAAAATAAAATAAAGCTTAACTGGGAAAGTGTGGCTACTCGTTGAAATGTGATATACTTTGGAGTCATGTCATGTGGCCAGAAATGCAGAAACGACAGAAAAAAAAAAAAGGGGGGAATATTCAGTTAATTTTCTTGCTTATGGAAAAACTTCTGTGATTTTAGGCTATTTTTGAGCTTCTTTCCAGCTGATGCGTGCAAGCAAACGTAACAAGCTAAACTGCTCCCTCCTTGTCAATATTTTGGGGTGACCATGTAAGGAATGTCTAAGGAACAGGAGAATGGCATGCTTGCATGGGGTTGTTTAGAAAGATTTGGTAGGAAAAGATTTGGTAGCAGAAGCTACTCTCACTGAGTAGCTTTTTGAGGTTCATACAGATCTGAAAGAACTGCAGATTGGGGATATCAGCTTCATCTTTTTCTTTGGACAAATGGTACCCTCCCTTTCCAGTACTTTGGTACAATGAAGGCAGTGTCTTTTGCTAAGCAAGGAGCCTGCAGAATTGCTAAGCATCACCAAAACATTTTTAAAGGCAAAATCTCCATAAGTATTCTAAAAATTGAGAGAAACTGGTTTTTTAAAGTTTTTTTTTTTTTAATTATTTAAGGAAACAGAAGTAGGGAAAAGAGGTTAATTTACATATTTAAGTAAATTAAGAGATCTTAAATATAGGAGATATTAAAGTTCTAGAAATCTAGATTGGGTAACCTCAGCTCAACTTTTGACATTGCAAAGGCCATATCCTGACAGCTGAGTTCCCATAAATGAAATTGTAATTAGTGCATTTCTCAGACCGTAATGCAAAGTAAAAGAAATAATTATCTGTGTTGCTAGAGTGGTTGAAGCCATTCTTCAGGATTCACATCATCTTTTCACTTTGACTTGGAGATACTGGAAATGCAGAAAATCCCAGGTCAAGATTTTTATGTTTGAATCTAAGCTGTGTACGATTTAGGAATTCATGCTATGCACATGAATTTTACCACTAAACACTTTACCACATCACTTTACCTTCCAGGGGGTCACACACTCCCTAGGATCCTTAAGGAATATAACATCCCATATTTCAGAAATGACAGGTTCCATTTATACCTCTCAGTTTATGCATGTGAAGAAAGTAGGGGACTACTCGAGAAGAAGAATGAGAATCACTAGAAAACTGCATTTGATAGTCTTAGTAGCACTTAATATAGATAGTGAGTATATGCAGGCCAGTACTTACAGATTGTTGTAGCTCCTGGGCCGTAGGTATACTTGGTATTATACAAACTGGCCAGCTGTTTGGCTGCAGCATGAGCAATGGATTTCTGTAGGAAAAGAGGAATGATAAATGCAGATTTTCAGAAGCTTTCTGAGTGAATCTAAGAAAATACATTGTTGAATAAACTGAAAAGCCATGCTTGAGAAGTTTTTGTTTGAGAACTGTTGTTCATGTATTCAAATGACCAAATGTCAGTAGCTGACAAGGCAGAGCTTGTCCTGTTGCTGTGAAAAGAGTTTGTCGGTAAAGAGCTCGCTCTTCCAAGCTTTGATGGAGTATAGTCCAGTCTGTGTATTGCTCCATTGATGTACAGCCTGCTGTATAGTCCAATATAATTTGGATAGGCAAGGGTAACAGAATTTTCTATACTTAGAAGAAACCTGTACAGGAATAAAACTAAATAAGGAATCTGATTTAGAGATAGGAGAATCTTGGAGAATAGTAATAACTTGGTACAGTAAATTGCAAACATACAATAGCCTTTCTTTTCCTTCTATTCATGCAGCTATAAATTCAGAGTAGAGTCAGCTTAGTCAGTACAGTTGAACGCTGATACAAGTGGAAGCAGATTAAGGTCCTATAAATATTAACAGCCAGAAAAAGGCATAAATTACCTCGGAACCATATGTAGTCTCATTAATTTCAATTCATTTCCTGTGCACAGAGGGACTCACTCAACTCCCACTGATTTCAGTGAGGGTTGGATCAGGCCCATCGATAGCTTTGTGTGTTTGCATTAAAGAAAATTACAGACTTTTCTTTGGAACGTGTGGCTTTTCCAGTTCTTCATTATACAGCATGTTGGTAATAAAACATGAAAACTATTACTAACAGATGATAACTATGAATGATTTTTGAAAGCAGATGTTCAATATAAGAATAAGCAATGGGTTGCCATATCTTTCTTTATAGCTTACAGCTGAATGGGTTGCTATTCCAGGAATTTCCTCAAGCCCCTTCTTCCTCTGTAGGTTATACTCTGGCTTACTTCCCAGTGGAAGATATATTGTAAAATATTATCTGTTCATCCTTATGCTTCAAGTGTTCCTGTGAATTACTCAAAATGGCATGTTGGACAATGTGTTTAGAAAATCTTAGTTAAGTGAGAGAGCTTTCTCAGCTTCTACAGAATAGCATCAAAATATGTTTGCATTAGCACTGGCACCCTATTTATTGCCCAATTGCAAGTGTTTCCCCATTCCCAAATGTTGGATTTTTAACATCCTAGTATTATGTGAGTTTGCTGTAGGAAACTGTGGTCATTTAACACATTAAGATTATTTAAACAAGGCAGACTAAAGACTATTTGAAGCTTGTCCTTCCATCTATAACATCGGCTGTACCTGAATGTGGTGTTTGGTTTCTGGCCTTTCTATTATCCAAACACAAGCAATTGTAGGAAGAATGTTGTTGCTTTGCATTTTACAATCTTGGATTCAGAGGAATCGGGGTGTCTGAGCTCTCTCCAGTGTTGTTTTTGGGTTTTTTTGTTTGTTTGTTTGTTTGGGTTTCTTTAATCCCTTAACAAGCTGATTTTTTAAAATCCATAATAATTTTTAACGCATGTTGAGGGAATTGTAGAGGTTGGAGACTATCTGCTAGTGATACCATGTTTTCTTCAGTCCTGTTTTGTTTATAATACATACATTTAATCAGCAGCTGAGGTTGAGCCAAATCTTCTCTCAATAGTAAATGAATTTTTAAATGTAAACTGATTCTTCCTCTTTTTAAATATATGCAAAGTGGAAATTAAATTTGTAAAGAAAGATAGTCTGCTATTATGTATGGACCTATTGGTAACTAGTATTTGCTCTCTCTTTCATAAACTGCATGGTAGGGAAAATAGAACAGCAGAGCTGCTCTTTGGGAAGAATGGGGCATTCCTTTCACTCAGCTGCCAAATGATGTATTTAAATAATTCTAGAACAGATACCAGAAAAATTATGTCAGGAAATCTTTTTACCTGAGGGATTTTTTATTATTGGCCAGGAAGTTGTAAAAAGAGATTTATAAAGAGAGCAGTTGAGATTTCCAGCAGTTAAGAGCCTGGAATCCAAATAAACAGCTTCCTCAAGCTCTCCAGGCTGGAGATCAAGGTGGTATTTTAAATGACCCTCTCTAAGTGAAAAACACGACTGAGCATTTATGACTTCATCATGAAACGAAACTTCATCAGAAGTTTTGATATCTATTTTTTTTCCTTTAAGTGACCCTCTATCATTTGTTTTCCTAATAGATTTATAGTCCAAAACCTAAAGGTAAAAAAAAAAAAATAATTTCAACGTTGTAGGAACTAAAGCCACCTCTTAATAATAATACAATACTAAACAGCCGGAATAATAAAAATTAAGTAAATATATGTGAGTATAAATACAAAATATGAGGAAATTTTTTCTTTTTTTAAAAAATAGCACAATTACTAAAACCATCCATAAAAAGGAAATAACATGGAGATTTATGCAGAGGTATATAAATAATGCCTAGCATTTTCCAAATGGGAAAGTAACATTTAGCTTTTGAAAAGTGGTTTGGATGTTGAAGCCTGTATGTTATTTGGAATACAGCTGCAAGGAGAAACATCGCTATCTTTTTGACCTTTGAGGATGCTCTTTGCTGTTGGGTGATTTGTGTAACTGGCTTAACTGAATTGTTGTGGTTTGTTTGTTTGTCGGTTGGGTTTTTTTACTGTTAAGAATACCTCTCTTCCAAGGAAAATTTTGCTGAGAGTTATAGTAGCAGAGAAGCAACTGGCGCCCTGAAGTCCTAGAAATAACTCCAAATTAATACCTTGTAACTGGGAGCAGAAATGGCTTTTCAGCTTCTGACTTGCAGCTGAACTCACAGAGCTGGTGGTTTCAGCAGCAGGTAGTGCTCCCTGCGCTGAGCACCCATCTGTGTTTACACAGCAATTACTAATATTTTGCTTGATTTGTGTACAGAGTGCACGGGCCAGTGAGACAGCAGAGTTGTGTTCTCAGTAGGCATTATCTTACATAATTCACATCCTTTAAACCTATTTTTTCAGTTATTAGCTTTTAATGAAAGATATGTGACTGGCCTCTCTTTCTCCCTACATCTGGAGTTTTGAACCAACAAGATAAATTATCAAGCTGAGCATCTTCTGTGTGCTAATAGGTAATTTTTTTGGGAGCATCTCCCTCATTTTACCCTTGTATCATCAGGCTAGATTTGGCAGCAAATTGCAGCTGTTTAGAAACACTTCAGGGACGTCGATTATGCAGCTGCTGCATGTGGACAACTCCTTCGCCCTCACCCTGACAGTGATCTGGAGAAGTCTTTTCACTGGTTGACTGGACCTCTTGCTCTCTTCCCTCACTGCACTGCAAACTGATTTGCCCGAGGCTGACAACTGTATTTTCACTTCACCTGTGTCTCATGTGCTACTTAACACCTTCCACCTTATATGTGGTAGCTTTCATCTGACCTTTGCTCAAAACTGTTTTACTCCTTTTTTTTTATACCACTATTAATCTGTTGAGTTTCACAAATTTGCATGAGGTAGATGATATTATCGATAATTTGCAGACAAGGAAAATATGATACAGACGCTGCATCTCCTCTTGGGAAATACCAGTAACTTGGCTACCAGTGCTGCTATTATCAAGGAAAGTTTTACTGAGAATTTGCTGAGAATAAAAACACTAAATGACTTGTCCATGAGTCACTGGAAGAATTAGAAATTTAAACCAGGAGCCTTGTTAGAGCTATGTACTAACCTTAGGCAGTGCTTAGCTCCATAGTTATTTGATAAATTGCTCAAATCAAATGACGATTCTTCTACAAAAGATCATATAGCTTATTTGTAAGTACCACAACAATTATTTTACTTTTTCCTACATAGAAATTTTAAAAAAGTATGCCATCACTTCTTATCTGAAACAAGATTTCATTCAAGAAGGAGGTTGTAGAGAGGTGGGGGTCGGTGGGGGTCAGTCTCTTCTCCCAAGTAACAGGCCATAGAACAAGAGGAAACAGCCTCAAGTTGCGCCAGGGGAAATTTAGACTGGATATTAGGAAAGATTTTTACACTGAAAAGGGTTACTAAGCATTGGAACAGGTTGCCCAGGGAAGTGATTGAGGCATCATCCCTGGAGGTTTTTAAAAGACGGGTAGACATAGTGCTTAGAGATATGGTTTAGTGATGGGTTTTGTCAGGGTTACGTTGATGGTTGGACTAGATGATCTGAAAGGTCCCTTCCAACCTAGGCGATTCTATGATTCCATGATTAAGTGACCCTCAACTTCCTTTGTAATGAAAGTCTGAAAATGTGTTATTTGCAAAGTTAGCCTTAGCCAAATGAAGCTAAACTTCTGAGGCTTCTTGTTTTGCCAATAAAAACAGACTCCCCTCAAAAGAGCCCATGACTGATGTGTAGTTTAGTGCACTATTCTGTTGTTGCTCATAGTTAAGCACGTCCCCCAAGAGTTCAGGGAATCCAGCCAAGTGGAGGACTTAGTATGATGATGCTTTCTTCTTTGCAAGCCTGTTTGTCTGTGAGAGTCTCAGAGAGCGTTTAAGAAATCGATCCCTGGTGAGAGGGTTTCCAGTCTGACTGAGTTAAGGTGAATGTGCCCTACACCTGTTGGAGACTCTTGTCTTTCAGCCAGAGTCATACATGAGCTTCATCTGGAAGATGCTGCTACTAAAGACATCCTTTTCACAATTGTAAGACTGTCAGTACAGAGCAGTTTTGTTGTGGCCAAACTAGGTGGAGGAGCTATGAATCCAATTGCAAATATTGCTTTTCTGTCCACTTTCCTGTTTGTTGTGCTTCCCAGTAGACTTTAACAATATCTACTTGTAACAAGTAATACACCACAGGAGTTTGCAATAGCACAGATACAACAACAGCATGGGTTGCAATTCCTCACTGGTGTGTCCAAGTTTCTTAGATGACAGGATTTTTGCTGTTCAAAAATTCTTACCCACAGGTCTTCATATATCTTAAACACATTTAGAATAAAGTCAGGAGTGAAAATACTTTGCTCCCAGGTTAAATAATCAGACTGATATTCACAGAGTCATGCAATATATTTGAAATTCACTCTTCTTGCATGCTGCACAGACTCTGGGCATATCTCTACTTTTACTGTATCCTATTTTAAGCACTCGAGAGGAAATGAAATGCTAGACCAACCCAATATGGAAGGTGAATTTCAGTGAGCTTAAGCAATAGCCCATGTGGCCAGTGTGCCTTCAAGTCATACAAACTGAAATCCTGTGTCTAGAAAAGTATCTTGGGTTGTAAATTATTATATTATTCTGCAGCCTGCCAAACTGTAATAATACACATACATGAATCTGACAATGAGTATGAGCTGCCTGCAGACATGTATTTGGCACTGCGTTTGTTATTTAACTGAGACGGAATTGAACCTGGAAAGGAAGGAAGGGCACGATGCACATTCCTCTGCTCTATCAAATCTTAGTTCAGAGCCAATTCAAATACAAACAAGAATTGATAAAGCTAGATTTGTCTGCTGAAAATGAGGAAAGCGTAGGGTGACCTAATAAGAAGCTAAGGCCAACATATTAACTGATTAAAAAAATATGGGATGAACTGCTTATAAAAAGTGTGATTAAATACTGAGTTCTTTTTGCAAGAGAACAAAAATGTGAATAGTAAAATAAAGATGAAAAGAATCTTTTTGGGGTGTGGAGAGATACTGGTCTTGCCAAGCACGTTTTTTAATTGTGAAAAGCTAATGCTTCTGTTCTCTGTAGGAGATGGATTCAAGCGTGTATTCTGTGTGCAGGGTAACACTCCAGGGTATAGTAAAGAATGAGTCAAGAGGATTATGAAGCAGGCAAAATGTGATTCACCAAAAGGAGGACATATTTCTTTCAGGGTGTCATCACAAGAATATTGTGTAACTTCTCAGAAATTCCTGACCTAGATTTTCCTGTCTTGGATGTTTTTATTTTTGTTGTTCAAGTAGTGTTTGGATAACAGTGAAAGTTTTGTGCAACACCCCGGGGTGGGGGGGGGGGTGGGGGGGGGCGGAACAAGGGAACAACCCTGAACAAAGGGAGAACCCTTGTGAGCTGTGGGGTTGAGGTCCTCGGTGTTCCTCTTGCATTTAAGGAGAAGAGTGGGAAGTTGTGGGAACGAAGGGACATACGTGACTTTCGTCATGTTTTACACCCCAGGGCCGGGGGTGGTTGAGGGATAGTTCTAGTCCCCAACTCAAAGTAAATTACACTAATTTTGAGGTGGTTCTGATTTGCTATAGCAAGGCAGTGGAGCACAAAGGATGTCTGGGATTCTCAGAGTGCCCTGTTCTACCTGAGAAACCAAAACCAGAACAGTTTTATGCCTTCTGGTGATTTCTTGAGGCTGTGAACCGAAAAGTCTTTTGAGCCCCAAGGACACACCATTCAGTATGCTTGCAGGAAAGGAAGGTGCAAGCATTCTCTAGATCTTTCTCTTCTGGAGACTTAATGTCTTCAGTCTCAAATTGTTCAATTTTGATGCCCTTCTATGTCTCAGACACTGGAATGCAGCTTAAGCCCCATGGTATTATGCTACGTTTGATTAAATACAATGGAACAAAATGTTGTTAATGATAAGCAGACGTGTGAGGCTTTGTTTAAGTACATGTCCAGTTCCTCACTGAAAGAGATAAGAAATTGCAACTATATTTCCTCTAATTTATTAGATCTGTCAGAGTAAAAATAACATCTAAGATAAGATAATGGCACTATAAATTTTGCTTCTTCATTTGCAAAATGATTTATAATCCTTTTGTTTGCCCAGACAATTTCTATTAAAAGTTGAGATTCTCATTCTTCAGCATTTCTCTAAATTCTAAATCTAGACAGCACTTTTGGACATGAAACACAAGTAGCGTACAAAATAATACTTCTTTTGGTAGCTGTCTCATTTCAAGCAAGTAAATTTGCTTGTTGGTTGTTGATTGAAAAATCTTAAACTTTCTTTAGTCACAGATTAAATGAATGTGTTTTAGTTGTTTGAAGTAACCTGAAAAGCTGCACTTTCAAACCTGACCCAGAGCCTGTTGAAGTCAGTCTTTCTATTTAATTCACTGACATTGGAGCGAATTAGGCCCTTTCTGTTTAATTATCCCAACTACAGGCAATGTTGATTGGGTGATACTCTGATCTCATTCTCCAAAAGAAGGATTTTTGGCGAGAAGTCCTCCCTTGTAAAAGTCAGATACTGCACAAGTTGAACACCTCTGGGATCCTGCTGTCTTTTTGTTGGGATCACCAATAGAGGAAATATTTTTCCTTAATTAAGATGTGAAAAACACTCATAAGGTCACCTTGTCACGATGGTGAAACTTGTGATTGCTTTGCAGTGGGAAATAATGGAACTCCCTCTGGGATCAGTGTGCCCCAATTTAAAACGTAGGATAAAGTGAGGTTAGAAAGACTAACTTACAAAGTGAAATCAAATGGTTGAAGAGAAATATATAGCCTGCATTCCTGAGCTATTTTTTTTTTTATGCTGAATGGTAACAGCAGAATTGTCCTCTAAGTCAGGAAAGGAGAGTTTTTATTGATAAAAATTGTAGAACCTTAGTATGGGTGATTCATTAATTTTTACTGTGTATTAGAATAGAATATTGCTAATATAAAATTTTGATTTAATAAAAGAATTTGAAAACCTAGAAAAGCAAATAGGTTCTTTCTTATTGTTACAAATTGTTTTAATAATGACTTGTCAATGTAAACTTTTCCCATTTAATACTGTGAGAAACATGCTGTACTTTTAGTTATGTTTCATCACATTTGCTCTTGATTCAAAAAATAGGGCAGAATGTCATGCAAATCTTTAACACATGGGAACTTTGTGATCTTGACAACAAAGAAGCTTCAAGGGTTTTATGTTGTTTTATTACTTTAGATTCACCTCCAATGTGTGAAATGTGAAGCTTTTGTAAAAACTGAAGACAAGAAATTACTACAGTTCCCTGGAATAATTGCAATTAAAAATTTCTGCAATATAAATTATGAAACCCAAATCCTCATCTTAATTTTATTCTCTCTTTTAAGCTGTAAAAAATGCAACAAGAAACTTCACTGTTGGACCCAGTTTGTATTTGTGCTTCAGAATCATGACATCTGTTTGGGAGCACTCATAAATCTGTCAAACCTGCACAGCCGAGCAACACACAGCGTTGTTGCCTTGGACTTTTGGCAGCATCCAGGAAAGAGAGGGAATCAAGATTTGTTTATTTTATTTTGCTATGTTTTTTTCCCTGCTGACAGCTTCTAATTGCTAATACGCCAGAGAACTGAAGTCATCTTATTATTCATGATTGGTGATTTTTGGCCTTCTAAAATGTTTACAACTTTTATACACATTTAGTCGTTTTAAATCCTCTCTCTATTTTTAAGGACAAAAAACATAAAAATAAAAAAATCCAGACTATAGTTATCTTATTTAAATGGTATTAGAGTGTGGCCTTTCTAGGGTGAACGGAAGAGGCATTGTCCTTTAAAACACCTCATTCATCCTCTCCTCTTCCAAATAAAAGGTGTGTTTGAACACAGGCCTGTTTACAAAGGCCTCAGAACTGAAACGTTTTACCTGTTTTGTATTTAACTGTTTTTAATTATACATTTGATAAAAACTGCCTTGTTGTCCTGAACCTGTATCAATAGGAGTTTCACCATGTTACTTAAGTGCGAACCAAGGTTCGGTAGGAAGTGGTAGACAGAGATCCTTGTCTGCTGTTGATGATACCAGTTCAGTCATTTCCTAGATACTACAATCTGTCAAGCCGTTAGCTTGACTTACAGGGCATAATGTTTCCATGTCATGTATTAAAGCTACCTACACAGCAAACTCGAGTCGGGAAGAAGCAGTGCTGCACAGCATAGTGGATTTCTGTGTAGCATGACTGGAAGACAAACCTGACCTTGTGTCAAATTCATTGTGTATATGGAAATTAAATAAGGCTCTTGAGTTTATCCTGTGCTTGAACTGTCTTGAAGCCATCATGATTTCCCTTGTTCTTGCTATGAAAGACTGAAGTATTTTCAAAAACTGGCAGTACAGATTCTTTCCAGATGTTAAACTGCTTGAAGTTAAATGGACCTAAATAACAAGTGATGATTTTTACTTATTCTTTTCGTTATGTCAAAATGACAAAGAGACTTACCAGTTCCTCGTAATTCGATGGTAATTTGTAAGCATACGAATAAGGAAACAGTAGCAGCTGGGAATAGGAGTGAATCGTCAAGTATGCCTTGATTGTAGAAAGATGTTCACGAATAAAATCAGCCAAAGCCTTGGTCTCCCTTTCAGACTCAGGTGCCGAGCCACAGTAAGTGGAATCACAGGGGCTTTTTGAGGCCCCAAGAGCTGGGAAGAAAGGTGAATTTAATGAGAATTTAATGAAAAAAGTTGGTTGTTAGGAGAGTCATGTTTTGTAGATAAGCCTTGGAAATCCTACTGACACACGTGCCATATCAGAGGAGAGAATACTTTATTGTATAGTTAAGACGCTGGGCAACATGACCTAGCATTAAATAAATATGCCCTCTACAGTGTGCTTAGTTGGAAGAACATGAGTATTGATGTAAAGTTCTGTATTATCTAAGTTATTTGGGATATTGATTTGCTTCAGTACTTAATAATCCTCTCCTTGCGTATCTCTTCCATTTCTAGGACGCTTCCAGGAACCAACCAAGTGGAAACCACTCAGAAGAAACCCCTGTCCACCGAGTGAAACCAACCAAAAGCAAACTCTTTCAGTTTCTGTTCTGAACTCATAGAAGAGTGCACACGTGTGTGCGTGTATATATGTGTATGTGTGTGTAAGTGTATATATGTTCATATATATGCATATGTGTATGCATATATATACATTCATAGAAGCAGCCATACTGATTATGCTAGTAACCAAAGTCTTTTTTGCCCCAAACTGCCCCAAATATTGAACACAAGCTACTCCACAATGCTATACTGGTCTTCACTCAAGCTTGAGCTAGACCAATCATCAGGTAAGGAAAATCTATAATGAAGCATCTTAGCTATTGCACCTCTGTATGATCGCTTGCGGCTATTGTTAGGAGACACTTACTGCACCAGCCAGCATTAAAATTCCTGTTGGGATCTGTACCGATGCAACGGCTACCAGCATTTTTAGAGCGTGTCTTTCTCCACATGCGGTCCTGAAATAGAATGGTGAAGCACAGATCAAAAGTAAGAGAAAGTTCTAACAGTTGGCTTTTCCAGCAGTAGTCTTCTTGAGTAAGAAGAATGTACTTACATTGGTCCAAGTGTAAACGTAACCATCGATATTAACAACAGGCAAAACATAGAAGTCCAAGCTGTCGAGAAGCGTGGTCATGACAGTATCTTTTCCATAGGTCTCAACAGCCTAGTTGGAGAAAAGTAGAAAAAGCTGATGATACGTTCATAGATCTGTATCTCCTGTGTGAATTTAGAGGTCTGGGTCTGGATCGGGAATTACTGAATGTGGTGAGCAAAGTCATCCAGGTCACTGCACCACGTGAGATGGCAGCTCTATGATACTACATAGACTTAGAGGATTTACACTGACTTAAACTACACTGCTGCTAGAAAGCCATCTCATTCTGGTAGATAAATTATATGGTAAAGCGGTGTTGATTTTGAACAGGATATTAAATCACTGGAAAGAGATTTCCATCTACTAGCTTCTTGTTTACGGACAGAGCAAAGTTCCTGTCCATATATTCTCTCTACATCCTGACACCTTAAAGGCTTGGCTTTAATTTATGTGAGAAGGAAAAAATCATTATTCCCATATTTTTATATCTGTTCTGCAGAGAAATTTCACCAATAACCAAAATTTAGAGAATATTTCCAAAGAACATCCTTACGCACTTCCAGTCATAATGCTGTGGATGCACGTGTTCACAGGGAGGCAGATTTTTCCCTGCACTTTTCCAGATGCGTACATCAAATAACAAACATAAGAACTCGTGCCATAAACCTGTAGATCCCGATTGTTCATGGCTTGGCACTTTGTATGCTTGTTCACAGATTTATATCACTGTTGAGGGAGCATGCAATGATCATGGAAATGTGCTCTAAGAAGTGTGTTGCACCCGTGTTTCCTTTACACAGATGTAAAGGACCAAAGGACAACACAGGGAGCAATGCAATGGAGGAAGGTATCTATTGTTCTGTGACTACCAGGTGGGAAGGTTGACTGTAGAATCTAGAAAAGCAGTTTCAGATCACTAGAACTTTTTCTTTCCTGTTTTATTTTTCTTACACTTGTTTTTTTTCGGAGATACATATAACAATCCACTTTGCTCATGTTTTTCTCTAGTTGGTTATTTATTTATTTTTTTTTTACTTTTATGTCTAGAAGCAATCCCAAGTGAACCACTGATGACGCTCAGAGGACTGCACTTTTAAAGCACTTCTGTCTATCCACGCTTGGATCCACTGAGCAGAGCCACTGCTGGTGTCAGGTACACCCATTAATTAAGTGACCAGACAGTGAAAATGACAGCCGTAGTGACGTGAATTGCTAAGAGAAAAATGGTAGCACATACTGTCTGCAGCCTTATTAGGAGATAATGAAATCACATTCCCATTGACTCCACTGAGATGTCACTTTCAATTTCCACCGCTCCCTACACAAAACCGCATGGCTGGCTGATCAGACTGAGATTATACTTGCCACCAATGAATGCCTCTGCCAGCGTGACTCACTCACGTACCTTGGCTTTCCTTTCCTTGGGTTTTAAATCCCAGCTGCTGCTTCTGGACATTGTTGTTTGGTTTTTTTTACTCTTCAAGCATGAATTCTTACAAAATTTGAGATTCAGTCAGTGAGTTGTTCTGCTAAGTTGATTGATCTCCCTCCACTGAGAGGGAATATACCTCTTCTCTGTAGAGAAGACTGTGCAGCATTTGATAACTCTCACCTGCTTTATATTGGTGGTGAGGAGAAGGAAAAGACAAAGGAGATAAAATTAATTCAAGGCCTAAAGTGTCCGAGCCTGAAGCGAAGCTAATTTCACCTGTGTGGCTCTTTTCTGAATATGGTTTCATGTTTTAGAAACCATCCTGTACAACTTGAAGCGACAGCTCAAAGGGACGTACATGCATTTCCCTCTTCCTGAGTGGAGTTTAGGGAGCTTCATCTATAATCATCCTCCTCTCTTGGGTATGTTTCCTCAGTGCACTCTGTGCTTAGCTCAGCGTGGGTTTCCACTCTCTCTGTTGCCTTACTGAGTAAAGCTGGTTGCAGGGATTATGGCACCTGAAGTTGTAGGAAGGCAGCTGTTCTGAAAGGCATTCAGATGCCTTCTGATGTGCCCTTGAATTTCCTTATTCCCTACTCCTTATGGCTATGTGAAGAACGTGACTATGTTTATAGTATTACTAGACCTGTTTTCTTATCTCTCACCTTTCTCTGACTACAGGTGCAAAAAGGAATTTATAGACTGTGTAAGTAACCCTTGTAGTTGTCAGTATCTCTTACAAATGCTTTTAGATAGTCTTAAGCTGCTGAAAGATTACAGGTCCAACCATTAAGATCTAGTTTAAGTAGTTACACCCTAACCATCTGAGGTGAGAGAAGGGATTTGCAGACAGGTATTTAGAGGCAAAAAGGCAATCTGCAGCTGCCTCAGCTCTTGCTGCTCACTTAAGATTTTCTTAAACATAGTTGCATTTGGTAAAATATTTTTTCATCGTTAAGCTTACTGACTTCTTTCACAAACCACTGGCAGAAAGCAGGGGAGATCCACTCTCTTGCATGGAAACCACAATCCATGAAGATGGCCTTCTTATTTGGACCACTTTTTCCCATCTGAGAAAAAAAAAACAACAAAAACCTCCGTGTCTTAAACAAAATAATTTGTATGCAGAACAAGTCAGTCAGCTTGCTGACCTTAAAAAGTCAAACTTTATACAAATACAGCATTCCTTTGTTAAATGGAAATGTATGGGGTGCTCTCAGCTGTAGCTGATCATGATATTCGAGCTAAAACAATAGGCTCTTAATAATTTCATTTTTATTCATGTAGATAAGCTTTCCACACACCACACCCCCAATTATTTGATTATTCTGCTGTTGATTTATTTCCTGTAGTGTCTGTAAGAGTTGATCTTGTTTGCTTGAATGATAAACTACTGTAAATGCTTATGCCGTTTTGGGCAAGTAATCTTTATCCTTTCACCTTTATTTAAGTCATCATATCTTACTGATTCATAAAAGTTATGCCAAAAAATTATATATGATGAAGATACAAACAAATTTGTTGCCTATCACTAGAGAAACTGACATTTATAGATCCTTTTAGAGTAAATGGGTTTACAAACAACAAATGGAGAGAACATAAAGGTCCATGACCATTCAAGTAGCTCTCAGGAGCGTGCTTATATTTATATGTCTGAACTTCTAATATTTCATTATGTCCCTTTTTAAAAAAAAATCTTAAGTTGAACAAATCACAGTAGTAGTGAACAAAATGTACTAGATTTTCTGCAAAATATATATTACTATCTTAGCATCATTGGTGTTTTAATATTGTGGAAGTTAACAGAGGAAAAGTCTGGCACAAAGAAATCAAAGCACTTACTTTGAGAATGTACATTGGCCGTCCTTCGTATGTTTCCCCAATTACACTGCGAGAGACAAGGTCTGGGTTCTGAGCAGCGATATCAGCAGTCCAGGCAGCTATCTGTTTAATAAGGAGATTAAATTTACTGATGTCTCTGTCCTCCGGTCCAGAGTAATTAATTCACAGGCTTCAAACCAGAATGGTCCTTCTGAGCATCTAACTTGACCTAATATTTAACACATTTTGTAGATTTCCAAGAATGAATTCCTATTTGTACTAGAGCTATGTATCCGAATTGATTGTTTTAATATGAATTTATTTAAACCAGTCATTGGAGTATGGCTGGTGGATTACAAAACCCTTTGAATGTTAACCCTATATAGTTATGACCTTGTCAACCCTTAAGCTCTCTTAACAAAAGAAAACTGTTTTCCTTGTTAAGCTAAGTAGATTGAATTCCTTAAATCTTCTACATGTTGTAATGTTTTTGAGTTTCGTGGCTCTTTTATTCATCATCATTC
The DNA here is from genome assembly GCF_028500815.1 of Rissa tridactyla. Classification (NCBI taxonomy): domain Eukaryota; kingdom Metazoa; phylum Chordata; class Aves; order Charadriiformes; family Laridae; genus Rissa; species Rissa tridactyla. The sequence goes on along the minus strand of NC_071471.1, from coordinate 26,730,806 downwards.
TTGAATTACTGACAGAAGTGCTAGACAGGGATTTGTAGGAACGGTCCACCAATGCCAGATACAAAAGAAAGAAAGTTTCCTTCATTCTACTTATTATTTACAGGAAGTAATAACAGCCTTTATTATCTTAATATTGGAGCAGATTCCCTTTGTTACAGGTGCCTTCAGAAGCTCACAGAAAAGTTGTCACATCCACACAAAAAAAGCATTTCATGCCCAAAGAGCTATCTATGAACTTAGAAAAAGACAGGAAACAGCAGACAGATCTAGACAAACTGGCAAGAGAATACTAGAAATAACAGTTGACATTATGGATGTTGATGGTTTTTTGCATGCTAATAACCTTTGCAGAGTCAGAGGAGCTTTTGGTTTTTATTTTTTAATAGCCTTGTAAAAAGAGAATTTTTTTTTAGGAGAGTTCTGGTGGAAAAAAATTGATTAGTTCTGTGTATGATCTATAGATACTACTTGGAGAGGAAATACAATTTTTCTCATTTGAAAATGTAACGTGCTTAGTGGGCAATGATCAGCACAAAAATGATAGATTTTTGCAAGGAAAGACATGAAAGGGAGATTGTCATACTTTGAAATATAAGAACTGTGATGCAATGTGATGCAAACTTGTGAAAAGTGACGTGGTCAAGATTACATGTCCAGAGAAATGAGCATAGCTGTGACAAAAAAGAGGGAGGAAGGGGAGAGCTTGTGGTAGAAGATGAAGGGTTAGAATTGGGGCAAGAAATGGAATCAAGTTTTTTAGCAGAGGAGGTGGGAGAAGGAGTGAAAAGGAAAGAGAAAACTAGTAGTAAGCACGTCAGCCTGGTCGTTGAATTTCTGCCAGAGTTTCTTTGCAGCACTGGGAGCAGAAGTAGGGGAAATTGGTGTAGGGGGATGGGTTATACAAATTAACTTGGTAATGAGCACTAAAGGGGACGAGGAAAGAGAGTTTGGAGAAGGAGTTATCGTATTAATGTATGTAACAGAAGAGGAAAAGGGAAGAAGGCTGGAAGCATATCGGAAGCAATTTTGCCTACAGAGGATAAGGTACCAAGCTAAAAAAGTGGCAAACTTCTAGACTTTACCGTTTCCCAGTTGTTGTACTTTTCATAGCTGTGACTGGTGGTACGAGCTTTGCTGTCAAACTGGGCATCCACTGCAGCCTGCAGGTTGTCAATCAGAACTCTGCAATAAGGCACCACGAAAAGTGTAAAGAGAAGCATAGAATTTGCTAGCAGGAAAGCAAGCACCAGATAGACTTTTCAGGGTTTTCCTGGAATTAAGGCTGCATGGATTGTGAAGTGAAATGTGGGGGGGTTGATTTATGTGTTTGAAAATAAAATATATTAGGTTTAAGTTTCAACCTACTTCCTGCCTCAACCTTGCCGCTAGAATGATTCCTCCTAATTAGCAGCTGCCTACTTACTCCCATACTAACAAACCTCCAGGGTGGCAACAGTTTGCTTTAGGAGGAATGGCAATGCTGAGACAGAGCGCGTGCAGAAAATGAGCTCTGGGCTGACCTCATGTTGCCAGATTGCCTCTGCCTCAATAGGAAAAGGGCCCTCGCTTGAATTTACAGGACTGGAGGACAGTTAGGCTGCAGCAACGTAACAATCCCATGCAGCAACCCAGAGATGTTTGTCTGATTAAGTTCTTTATCAAACCAAGCTTCCAAAGGTTAGGTGCGGTTTGACAGCTCTGTTGCAGGTGGCATTATCCATCCTCCAAGCTATTTTACTGCATGTGAGGTGGGCTATTAAAGTAGAACAAACAATGGCAAGAAAACCCCAGCATCCTCTCTGGATCTTTCCCTGGGGCTGACACAGAAGCACAGCTCATTGTTGAGCACACTCTTGAGGACCTTTCACTTGTATTTCAACCTTGGCTATCAAAAAATTAAGTTCTCTTGTTTTTCCAGTGCTTGTATTAACATTCTTACAAATCTTATTCATCCAGAATATGTCCTTGATCATTTGTGACTTGGATAGAAGAGCAGGAGGCCAGTTTGTGAGGCGACACCAGCCTTCAGAACAAACAGTGCAAATGACTACATTGACATGATGTCACGGCATTGCAGCTGCACTTCAAAAGAATTGTAACAGCTTGCTTTGCCACAAGGACGCTCCACTCAAGTTTGTCAGGGACGCCTTCCAGACATTATGGCCTTTGTTGCAATCAAAAGATTTGTGCATGGACCTGAGGGAGTTCGTGAATATTATAGGAAAAACTAACACATGTAGAGTAACTCTTCCTTTGCCAAAGAGGAAATTCCACTGAAATTGGATTCTGTGCTGTATGTGGGCTGTGGCATTATTGAAAATGATTTCTTCTAGAATGTTTTTAGATTCTGTTCCCCCAGCAGCATCCAAATCAGACATAGCTAACGTGAGGCCAGTAAGTTTAGGGATGGATTATCCTTGGATTTAGCAGATCATGAAAGTAATGTTTAATGAGAACTGTGTGGTCTCCAATGAAGGAGTTTGTTCTAGTGGCAACAACAATGGGGCTGAGAGAGAAAAACTCTCCACCCATCCAAATGAAGTCATGAGAATTTGATCAAATAACACTGACTTTCAGCGTCTGAGTACATGATGTTGACAGAATATCCATTACACATTGAGGAAGCCTGATAATCAAGATGGGCCGAGACAATTTGCAAAGCTCAGGTGGAGCTAAAGGAGCAATGATGACAGGCAGACCCACTCCACTCCAGCCCAAAGTCAACTTCTCATCCTTGATTAATGCTCGCCCAGTGACTGGAATATTTGAAGTATAAGCAGTTGACTGGTCCTGCTCTTTTCTCCTTCCCCTCCCATTAGTGCTGCTCACTACAATGATTCCATTCTCGGGGATGTGTAATGTGGCAGTGTGGTCTATTCACTCCACTTATGCTACAGTTGTATTCGGTTATGGAAACTCAGGGCTTTCTTACTTCTGCGTAATATACTTACAAAATATGTAGGCTAATTAAGAGCTTTCTCTGAAGCAATCCTTGCTATGGATTTGCTGTGTGACTTGAGTAACCCCAAGGCTGTCCTAGGAATCTGTTCTCCCCACTCCTTTAGCCCTTCACCTGGCAACTGCCTTCTCTTTGTCACCAGTTGCGTTTTTTTGCCCCTCTAGCTGTTGTTCTGCAGGTTAGAGAACTCAGTGGGAACCCTTGGGGCCCATTTTCTGTCTTCAGTTCCCTGATACTATCATGCAAACCCATCTGGTGTACTTTCTGGCTCTTTCTAGACCTTTGCTGCATTTTGTCTTTAATGGGCAATTTTTCTTGTCCCCTCTGTACTCCACCTTTGTGTACTGCAGTGAGCTTTCACCTCCGGGAAATTCCTGGTAGTAGTAGTCTTTGCTTCCTGTCTCTTACCTCTATCAGCATTTCACCTCACCCCTTTAACTCAGAGCAGCTACAGTCCATTTGAACTACCACAGGAAAGCTGAACCCTGGAAACTTCACCCACAGGAGGGATGAAGTTCCTGACAGGAAGATCAGTTGGCCAGTATGAAAAGATCAAACACATTTTCCCCAGTATTTAATCTCCTTCCATTCAAAATACAGTAGTGAGAACAAACTTACCTATACTCCATTCCACTTTCTTTCAAAAGATCTTCAACCTCAAAAGAGGTGTCAGCTTCAACTCGGAAATCAACTTGCATTTTTGGCCTTACCAGTGTGACAGAGTCTGGCTGCCAAAAGTCAACCTGAAAGAAGACCAAATGAATACATACACAAATACATACATACATACGTATAGCTGTGATTTTTAGGTGGGTGTATGTCTGATGGTGATGTTGATTGTGATTAATATATCAAATTTAATTCCTGTCCTGTTACACTGACCCAACCTTGCTTGCCAGAAGCATCAACCTAAATTTTAAGTGGAAATTGATTAAGATGGCAGTGACAGTTGCACAAATGCCAAGTTTTCTACAGCATCTGAGTGCATACAGACTTGTGAGTATTATAACTGTCTTTACAACTTCTTTCACTCTTTGTACAGATTTCATTGGAAGTTTTTGCCTGTAACTGTTAGACATAAACAGACTCCTGACTCAGTAGCAGGGGGATGCCACAGGAGTACTTTACTTAAATCACCGGGGAAAGACTGTTGTCTGGATGAGCTCTTTTAAAACTCAGTTCACTAAAAGTGGTATGAGGAACCTGTGCCTTTGGAAGATATTTAGTTCAGGATGAACAAACGGCAGTGCTATTACTATTTCACGTATTTTTGCTGAAGTCAGTTTCCAGATCTCTGGATTTAGCGCCTATTAAAGACCAAGGAAAGTAAAGCTGGTTTGCCAACCTAATGCCTTTTCAGCCTCTCATCTCATGAATATAAAGGAAATTGGGGCTGGTGGGCATATTCATGAATTACGTGTCTTTAAGCAAGATGACTATCCCAGGATATACTACTACATCAGTCCTGACTGATTGTTTTGTATAACAATGGTAGTCCAGGGATATTTTCTTTGCTAAAAAGAAAAGGAACAATCCCTTTATACTACACACTTAAAAGCAAGCATGGTGTATTAATATTCTTAATATTGGCAGCACCATTCCAATAGTACATTCTTCTACAGAACACTGTTCCAGCATGCTATACTAGCCTGTTGAAGATAGTTCTCCACATCTGTACTTTGTTAAAAATACCATCCTTTCATCCTACAGATAATGGTTTCTTTTTCACCAACAGCTATTTTACAACATCAAAGCTGAAGAGAAATATTGAAAACACATTTGCTGTCTTTATTGTTTTTTCTCATGTCCTTGTGTCATCATATATCTACATCAAGGTCAGCAAGAAACGTGCAGCTTGGATGGAGAGAAAGAAAGCTTTAAAGGAAAGTCAGAGAAGAAAAGATGACACGAGAGACTGGAGGTCAAAGAAAAGCTCAATTTGTTGGGAGTATGGATTCTTAGATTGTTTACATGAGCAAAATGTTTTTGCCTGTAATGGTGAAATTTCTGGTAGTTGCAATTTCCGTATTTTATCTAATACATTCTTGAAAGCACCTCACTGAATACAGCATTTCGGATTAACTTATTCTATTAAGAAATTCTGGTGGGCAATTTGATATTCAGACTGGATTAACCGGACTTTCTAGGAAGGTATTAGAATGTATTTGCATAGCTCTAGCTTTATCACCTTGTCTTGTTCCTTCTGAAGAAACAGTCCACCTGACTTGAATGGAATCAAGATCAGGTCTTTAATCCAGTAGCATGACTTTTTTTTTTTTTTTTTTAAGATATATGTTAGTTGAACAAAATGAGAAATGTTCCTTTCAAATGCAATATGGCCCTTTCCCCAAGTTCTTTACCTCTATGTTGCTGGCAAGGGAATTGAGGATTGCCACCTGCTCATCATTCTGCGGAATCACACGAAAAACCTTCTGCCTGAAAGGGGAGAAAAAGATTGGATTTGAAACAGGTAAGTCAATTGAGAGGCATTTGCTCATGCAGAAGAAATTGTGCAAATATAAAACCTGATGTCTGTTCTTACCCATCAAAGGCAAGATCCTGCAAGTGCGCAGAAACAGCTGCAGCACCTATGAGAACCAAGAGCGCCCACATCTTTTTCTAAAGAAAAAAACCCAGTTTTTCAGTTCTATGCTGCTTTTATAACCTGTTTTGTCCTGCTTTTTATCAATTGTACACCAGAACAACCCACTGATCAACTGATAGATTATACCCTTGGCCTTGTTTTATTTGCATACTATTTGTAATGTGTGTTTTACTCCACACCTGTGAAAACAGATGAAAGTCTCAAGGGGGGCTGGCTAAAGAATCTTGCCACTTGAGCTGGATAAACTCTTGATATGAGAAAGTGAATTTAATTTACTTTATTCTTTTCTGTTGTAGATGAATTTTGATTATTTAATCATTTGATTGCTGGATTACAAGCTTTACTTTATAATACTTTATTGTTACTTTATGTAATGATAGATGTCTATCGGGGTTGTTGCAGTGTGACTGATAATCACACAGCATTGTCCCTCTTCCTGAATAATATGGGCCTGACTCTGACAAAGAAAGAGGAAACACAGTTGGGATGTACCAATTATCTTTTTTTTTCCCCCAACAGAGAAGAAAAGTACTGAACTTGTTCTATGTTCAGTCACTTCACTGAAACTTATAAGCAAGCCAGTGTCTGCAGAACTGAGGGTGTAGTTGCAGTGGAGTTGTATTAATAATCCACATAATATATTCGCTGATTCTCGCATGTTCTCTAATTTAATCATGTAAGGACCAGAGGTATATATCTTTTAAATTAAGCACCACCGTGGGCATGACATGTAAGAAAAGAAGATTAAATGAAATGTAGTCATACAAAAGCTTTTTTATCTTTACCTTTTACTTTGTGCCTAAACTATCTGAGAAACAATGGTGTGTTTGCATCACTGCACTTGCATCTGTTTAGTTTTCATTAACGGATACTTGGCATTAAATGTAATGTTAATTGTCTGTTGCTGCTCTGTCCTGAGGTGACTGCTGTTTTCAACTGTGAGCTTCTAAATGAATCGGTGTATAAATATATAAAGAATGGAATTTATGAGCTCACTTCTGTCTTCTGTTATCCCTAAGTGACCAGACAAATTAAAGGGGTTCAGACACAGATAATCTTGAAGATGTTCTTTGACACCATGTCTGCTATTTTGCAGAAATCTATAGATATGCATATGACTTAATATGTGAAAATTTATTAGAAAATTAATATATATTAATTTCAGATTAAAAAACATAGTTACAAAGTGCAGAAATTTGAATTGTCAATGACCATTTTAAGAATGAATGTGGCATCAGACTCTGCACTTAATTTTTTATGAGGTTCTCTGGAGTCAACTCAGTGAAGCTGTGGCAGCCTTATATACAGAATACCTAGAAATATATTTTTAAAATCAGTGTACCAAATGTGCAGGAGTTTATGCTTAACAATATGACCCATGATGAATATGTTCCTAAAGGAAGACTCCAAAACTACAATGAGCCTATTTATCCAAAACTATCTTTGCCAAATCATAGGGTTTGAACTTACTTTACAATTAATGATCTAATTTGTAGCACTGTAGGCTCTTGCACAGTAATAATCCTACTTAGAGTCAAGTCTTCTAAGAAGGATGACAGCAGGAGTTATTCTGACAGAGTGCCAAAACAATACCGCAAAGTCGTCAGAAGTTTTAATTTTACAATGATGAGATCTACAGTATCACATAAAATGGTCTGATCCCATGAACGCTGCTAAGACAATACTGGGGAGATGATCAAGCCCAGATCTTGCAATGAATAAGTGATCACAAGAAGTAATCAAACAAATTGCAGATGTCATCATTCTCTGTTGAGCACTGAGAAGCATCTTGGAAATAGAAGACTGCCAGATTTCAATGCGTGAGTTTACTTTTAAGAAATTCTTTGCTTTTTCATGCGTTAGGAGATGATGGGGGATTTTTGTTGTATGGTGGGTTTTTTTTTCTCCAAATAATCACTGACACAGCAATACTGACATCAACTACTAAGCTGGCAATCGTTACTGAATAATATCATTTCTAATGGCAGTCTTTGCTGTTTCCATCCCAGACTATGTCAGAAAAAAACCAATGACCTAGAATCCTACTTTAGTGACTTATTTTACATCTCAGAATTGATGAATTTTTGTCAGATTGGCTCATAAAGTAGCTTTAAAATTTGTCTTGTTTTTCTAACTGTATAATATAAATGTTTAATATTTGTATGACAAAGAGGCAGCATAAGAATAAATAAAATAGCAAATTAAATTTGGTTAAGCCATCTGTTCTTTTTAGTGCCTGAGTACAAGCCAACAGCACATTAGTTGGCCATGGCTGAGTAAACCTTGGCCTTTGTTACTTAACACTGAGTGCAGAGGCTAGTATTACCTATATCTTTGAAAAGATTCAGAAAGAAGATTTGATTTTCTCTAATCAAGAAAGTAACAAAACCAGCTGAATCCTGAAAGGACAGTGTGTGGTAATTTCCTTCAGGGTATGTATTTTATCTTATACTTAAGGTGAGCACAGCTGAAAAAATTGTCAGTTATTGCAATTTTGTTGCAGTTGTTTGCTTTTTTTGATGATTAAAATAAAGCCTTCTATGATGTTGTCACTCACAAGCAGTATTCCCTGTGTTTAGTGACATGAGCTGTAAAAAGTTTTGATACTAATAATTGGCTGTATTCCAGCCGAAATTCATTTTTGTAGTAATTTCTTATTTCAGTTTTAGGAACAGAAATACTCTGGTACTCCACTTTGAAAAGCTTATGAAGGCTAACTGCAGCCCGATAAAAGGAAAAAATGCACATCAACATTAGCATTTCAGAAGCATCCCTTGTCCTCTGAAGCCTTTCATCCCATTTGTTACCAAACCAACTCCAAAAGTCTGAGGATAAATAATGTATCTTTTTCTAGGAGTTTCAGTAGATGCAGATTTCCTCAGACTGTTCAGCGGATGAGGAATTGGTTGGATGGTGTAATCCAGAGGGTAGTGGTCAACGGCTCAATGTCCAGATGGAGATCAGTGACAAGTGGTGTCCCTCAGGGGTCCATATTGGGACCGGTACTGTTTAATATCTTCATCGGTGACATAGATAGTAGGAATGAGTGCACTTCAGCAAGTTTGTGGATGACACCAGGCTGAGTGGTGCAGCTGGCACACCTGAGGGATAGGATACCATCCAGAGGGACTTGGACAAGCTCGAGAAGCGGGCCCATGTGAACCTCATGAGGTTCAACAAGGACAAGTGCAGGGTCCTACAACTGGGTTGGGGCAACCCCTGGTACCAGCACAGGCTGGGGGACGAAGGGATCAAGAGCAGCCCTGCCGAGAGGGGGCTGGCAAGCAGGTTGAGGGAGGTCATCCTCCCCCTCTACTCTGCCTTGGTGAGGCCGCACCTGGAGTACTGTGTCCAGTTCTGGGCTCCCCGGTTCAAGAAGGACAGGGAACTGCTGGAGAGGGTAGAGCAAAGGGCTACCAAGATGATTAGGGAGCTGGAACACCTCTCTTATGAAGAAAGGCTGAGGGATTTGGGTCTCTTCAGTCTGGAAAAAAGACGTCTGAGGGGGGACCTTATCAGCGCTTATAAATACTTTAAGGGTGGGTGTCAGGAGGATGGGGCCAGGCTCTTTTCGGTGGTGCCAGGACAAGAGGGAATGGGCACAAACTTGAGCATAGGAAATTCCACCTAAACATGAGGAGGAACTTTACTTTGAGGGTGGCAGAGCACTGGAACAGGCTGCCCAGAGAGGTGGTGGAGTCTCCATCTCTGGAGACATTGCAAACCTGCCTGGACGCATCCCTGTGCAACCTGCTCTGGGTGACCCTGCTCTGGCAGGGGGATTGGACTAGATGATCTCCAGAGGTCCCTTCCAACCCCTACCATTTTGTGATTCTATGACTTGGGGGTACTGGTGGAAGAAAAGCTGGGTCCTGCACCTGGGTAGGGGAAACCCCCAGTATCAACAGAGGCTGGGGGATGAAGGGATTGAGAGCAGCCCTGCTGGGAAGGATTTGGGGGTACTGGTGGAAGAGAAGCTGGACATGAGCCAACAACATGTGCTCACAGCCCAGAACGACAACAATATCCTGGGCTGCATCAAAAGAAGTGTGGCCAGCAGGCCAAGGGAGGTGATTCCGCCCCTCTGTTTTTGCCCTGAGGACAACCCACCGGGAGTCCTGTGTCCAGCTCTGGGGCCCTCAGCACAGGAAAGACATGGACCTGTTGGAGCAGGTCCAGACGAGAGCCAGAGAGATGATCAGAGGGCCGGGGCACCTCTCCTACGAGGACAGGCTGAGAGGTTGGGGTTGTTCAGCCTGGAGAAGAGAAAGCCCCAGGGTGACCTTATAGCAGCCTTTCGGTACTTAAAGGAGGCCTACAGGAAAGATGGGGACAAACTTTTAAGCAGGGCCTGTTCCGGTAGGTCAGGGGGTAATTGTTTTAAACTAAAAGAGAGTAGACTTAGACTAGATATAAGGAAGACATTTTTTACAATGAGGGTGGTGAAACACTGGAACAGGTTGCCCAGAGGAGTCCTAGATGCCTCACCCTGGAAACATTCAAGGTCAGGTTGGATGAGGCTCAGAGAAACCTCATCTATTTGAAGATGTCCCTGCTTATTGCAGGTCGGTTGGACTAGATGGCCTTTAAAGGTGCCTTCCTACCCAAACTATTCCATGATTCTATGTTTAAAAAAATCTGCTATCTTTTAGTCACAAAATATTGTCAGTTCTTACAATCCTTTATTGACAAATTTAACTTCTTAATGTTGTTTGATATTTATTATGTTCCAAAAGATCAGTGAGAAACTCCTCAATGCCCAAATCTTAACACTGCTTACGTATTTTTGCTAATGTAGCAAAATCCTAACATGTGCTCCACCAGCCATGTGTTTGAATTATGGGGACGCACTTATGATCATTTATTTGTTAAGGAAATATATGCTAAACTTGGTTTGGAAGAATTATACTGTTGAATATATTCTGAAGACCTTTGACAGTACTTTGAAGCGGCCAGGATCAGCAGAATCCACTATCCAGTGTATGCTCCAAGCTTTCTTGGTAGTTTCTCTGTATTTATATATTATTAATATTGCATCTTTTAATTCATCAAAGGCTTTTTCAACTTCAGTGCCCTGGCACGTGCTCATATCCTGCCGTTTTGGAAGCTATGTGTAGGTATCTTTTTTTTTTCTCCTTCACATTTGCAGATGCTGTTTAACACATGAACCGGAACTGGATAAGGAGACCAAAGAATGGGCGTGATGGCATCTAGGGTATGGAGCAAAGATAGGACAGCAAAACCCGTAACTGTTCTTTTGTAGGATTGATGGATTTTTGCCAAGGTGTCTTCTGTGAAATAGGTGTCATATTTTTACCATTGAGCTCTAACAGTTGGGATTAAGACTGAATGTATTGCAGCTTCATTATACGATCAATGCATGGATTGCTTAATGTTTAGAAGGTATTTTATATGCCTAGCTAGAAGATGTCATATATACCATATGCATTCAGATTCTTATTGTCTTGGAAAAAGTGTGAAATTCACTAAAAATAGAAGCAGTGAATTGGCACTACCAGAATTGTTTTAGTAGTATTGGCAATATTTGCCTCAGTCTTCACTGGCAACCTCCCCTCCCACACATCTCGAGTGGATGGACTGCAAGGCAGGGACTGGGGGAGCAAGCAGTATTGGCAGTGCCAGAATTCCCAGAAGCCAAGCACCAAGAATCTGCTTAGTGCCAAACAGAAAAAAGGTATTTAATGAAGCAATGAGAAGGACTGACCTCACACCCATTGGTTATAGACATCTTCTGATTAATTAGCTTGTACTTGGGATGGGCTTTCTGTCGTGTACAAGAGGTTATTATACTCAAACTTGTTCCCTGGCAGCTGTAAGGCTGGCAGGGCCATGGCAGGACTTGGTGATAGTTCAAAGATACAAAAAAGCATAAAGTCCTTCCCCTTACAATTTTTAAGGCACTGAGATCAGCGTGTGGTGTGTAGTGAGAGATCATGCCTACAGTGAAAAGTTCATAATCTTAAAAAAGCACATGAGTAACTAGACACTCAGTTCTCTTACTAATAGAAGACAGTTGAAATTTTCAGCTTTCATCTTCTTGCAGTATCTGATGGGTGTAAGGAGTTTCTCTTCTGGTGTAGATCAGCACAACATTTACACCTATATGATGTCTCCAGCAATGCCAGAACCAGATGCTGTTGAGGCGGTGCTCGAATTATTCTGTAATGAGATACAGGAGTATCTGCTCAGTGCTGAGGTCTCTCCAGGATATCTAATATGGGTTGTTAGCACATTGTCGTTCTCAGTATTCCCCTAGTTCCCATTCTGGGCTCTGCAGGGGCTAAAGGTAAATCAGGCTGTCAGTGTGCAATCATTCACCTCCGGTTTTAACAGAAGGATTTAGACAGAGAGATTGATCTCCATTTCATCCAGCTAAATGCGATCCAGATAGTGACGCTATATTGCAGTTAACACAGCACAGCAGGAGCACCATGAGTGGGAGTAAAGACAGATGATAGATAACGGGAGAGTCCAGGATGCATAAAAAAACATCAGCGAGAAAGGTTCGAGGAAGAGAGTGGACTGAACAGCTTGATTCCATACTTAGGCCTAACTGAAATTTCTTTTTTTTTCAGTGCTGGGTAATTTACTGTTCTCTTTTGCTTTTTGTATGTGTTGGTCTTCATGGTTCTGTTTTACCTCAAACCAGGACATTCATGAACATTCTTCTTCTCCTGTATAGCTTGTTTTTGATCTGTAGTGGATAAAATTTGAAGCTTAGGGCTTGAATGATTTTGAAATCTTGTGCCCTTCACTGAGAGACAGGTTGTATCAACTGCTGTTATACCTGGGCAAAGGTCAGGGACTTCTACCGTTTCAGAAAAACAAGACCGTTTAGAAAAGAGTAAACTTTCTCAGTTTGCATTTATTGAAGTAACACAAATTCACGAGCTGCAGAAGAAAGCAGAACTCCTCTACGAACAAGTAGAACTTCAGCTAATTATCTGGCTTCCTCCCCAGCAAAACATACACAATAAAACATCATTAAATTAGTTCCCTTCTTACTTTCTACCAGAGTTTGCTCTTAGATTTCTTATGTCATGCTGTAAAGAGGGAAAAAACACAAAAAAATTATGTAGAAACACCAAGGCAAAAGTACAAATAGATTAAGTAATTTGGGTATTCTGCACAACAATTTGTTCGTGTAACAATATGTTCCTTTTTGAAAGACTTGTGGTTCTTAGTTGATCAGAAGTATTCATAAAACTCTTCCCAAAGCAATTAATTGGACTAATCATCTACGCTTGGACAGCATTATTAAAACACTAATTTGAAAAACCGTAGTGAGAGCTCACCCATTATAAGAGTATGGGGTAGTAAATTAAGCTTAATGAATTAATCTTGGCACTCTTCTGTGAACATGTTAAGTAGACAAAGTTCAAACCGAGGGGAGAACCTGTCTGATTTAAGTAAGGGTATTGGCTATTTGGGAGATATCACAGGGAAAAAATAACAAGAAATCAAATTCATGCTGCTGGAGAGTGTGGAACCAAATCTGATTGAGGTATGGATTTTTGTCTAGATGAAAAGTTCCTTTTATTCATAGAAGGAAGTCAATGACTAGAGATAAAACTGGACTTCACAAGAGATGAATAATTTGCAATTTTTCAGTAAACAGTTGGCTTCATGGAACAAAGAAAAACATACAGATTGCAAACAATTTCATCATGTAGCCACAGTCTAATCTTACTTTCATGAATTTATCTGGAGATTAATTCAGTTGAATACATCTCTGTTAAACTTGTATGAAAAGGACCTTGATGAAGCAAAAAAGAAGCAAGCTGCAGAACATAAACAAACAACATTCTTGGGAAATATTTTTGTCTGTACACATGGAAATGTTTAGGCATCAGAGATAAGATAGCTGCTTTAAATTCAGTGTCGGGATTCTGCTGTATTACATGCCGCCAAGTCTGTTTAAATTCAATTGTTTTGCTTTTTTTGCTTGGTAGAGCATGATTGAAACTATTATTTTTAGCAACTTGATTGGAAACAGTTTGTAAAACTCTAGTTTGTAATACAGGTATTTCAAAGACTGGGACTACACGGGTCCAGTTTTAGGCAGAGACTTTTTGCTACTAATTTATCTCTGCTTCTTACTTACGTTTCTCTGCACTTCTCAGCTCCCAACCCTGAAATCAGATCTGCTGGGAAGCAGTGAGGGAGGAGTAGAGAGAGACCATGCTTTGATCCCCTGCCTCCTGAAACATCACAGCTACCTGAAATCCTTACATTTTCTGTGAATTATTTAAAACATTTTCTCAAAAAAAAAAGATATATTTTGATGTGGAAATGTTGCTGTAGTGCTTCATGGAAATGGTTGGGAAGGTATCCCAAGGCCCTGTGCTGTTTTCTGCAGGCAGTGTGTCACACCCGTGATGTTCTGTGACTAAGGACTCCAGCCATGCAGTGCAGCAGCTGAGCTGCTGGTTTGGTGTAAATGTCATCAGAAGATCTGGTCCAAGGGCCTGGCCAGATGGAAAAAAAAACATATTAAAGTATATAAAAATACAGACTATAGAATCTATTTTTTTATATATATATAAAAAAATACCTTTTTTTCTCCCCTATAAAAGTAACATAATATTCCTACCTTGAGATATTTCGTAGGGAAAGATTAAGTTCCTTCCCTGCTGTCATTAGCTGTTTTTAACTACTATGCAACAGGGTCCTTGTGGAAGGGTTGGGGAAATTTTTTCTCTTCTTTTGCTGCCAAAGATTTTCCTACCTTAGCGAAGCTGCCTCTTGGTTTTTTCATTATGTTGCTCACATTTGATTTTTGCCTTCTCACTGGAAGGCTTACAACAGAATACATGAAGTTTTGGAATTTGCTTGTTTCTGAATCATATGTAGTTTTTAATTAGATATTTGCATTGTTGATGCTGCCTTTGTCCCAGCTTATTTTCTGAATTAGATAAATTGATGGAACTTCTCACACGTTTGAAGAAACTGGTAGCTATTAGTCATTCCAGGAAAATAAGAACAGGTTGTGATGCTCAATACCTCCCCCTCACTGAATAACAAGCTTCTGGAGCTTGAACTGAAAGATTTTGTCAGGGGTAAATATTATATATATTATTATTATGTATATTATATATAATATATTATATATTATATATTATATATATTATATATTTGTATATATATAATATATATATATAAATATAAAGAGAAATAATATAACAGAATATAAACAGAAATATAATAAAACCAGAAATATAAAAGCCAGTAAGGTTGCCAGTCACATCCCAGTACCCTTAAGATGCAGAAACTTTCCCCTTTCCCTCTGGCCTTTTTAAGGTCTTTAGGTTGATGCTTCAGCATGTGCGAATGGAAAGCCCTGTTCCTCATGAGTGATCCATGTGGAGCAGGCCAATGGGGTGTACGTTGTACGAGACAGACCATTCCTATGTTTAGCAGGCATGAAAAGTACCCCTGAGAGGTTTACACAATCCCAGGATAAGCCTTCCAAATTATGCTAAATGTAGAGGTATTTAAGATTAAAGGAGAGGTAATTTTTTTATTACTTGCTTTACTGGAAGTTAAGATTTGATTGAAACTTGGAAGAGCAGAGTTTAATTTTCTGGAGAGATTCATCATGCTTTTAGTAAATGACACATGAAAATAATTTATTAATGCAACATATAATATTTGGATTTTAATTTTTGAAATTATTTTATTTGTTTATGTTTAAGATTTACAGTTCTTGTGACATATAGGAAAGGACTCTCATGTATTCAGTAGCAGTGTAATTTGTAGGTGAGAGGTTTGACTAACAGCACTGCTGAAAGAATACCTAGGCCCATAGGAAAAATCCAATAGTGCAGAACTCCATGATACTTTACAGAGGAGTGGATTTATAGACTTTCTAAGACTTTTTACAGAAGGAAAGCCCTTAGATGTCTTCAGGGTGAGTTGCTATTCATACTTTCATCCTGGTAGTGTTTACAGGGGTTTGTTGGGATGGTGACATTTCCAAACCTGTATAAACCCTCTTCACTAATAAATGGAGCATGGAGAAGCGTTGCCTAATATTTCAGGCTCTTGAGCTCATGAGGCCATGTAGCACAGGGCAAAGCAACGAAGATTTGCTAATTTAAGTCTCGATGAAAGCTTGCTGCAGGTTTTTCTGCATATTCAGGGTAACTGTTAACATGCTGAAACTGATATATTAAAGGTTGCTGTAATATGCTCTGCATTTCTATTGTATGGTCTGGCAGAAGTGAGATAATTGCTCTGGCTTAGAGCTTTCCTCTCAGTAAAATGAGGATATCTGAGCTGAAAAAATGCTGTTTGTGAAACACAGCATTTTGTGTAAGATTTGGCATCAGCAGGTTCATGGAAAAGCGACGGTTCAAATTGGGTGGCAAAGCAGTTCAGCCAACACGCTGACCAGAAAATTTAGAAACAGTCTTTACAAACTGAGGCCGATGAGTTCCAGCTGGATCTTCTTTATCCCCTGGCTGATCAGATGTAAAACAGAGACAAGAAATTTTGAAGGCATGATTAGAAGTGGGAAGCCAGGTTGAGAATAAGAGGTGATAGGGAGACTCAGATTAGAAAAGTCTCATTCTGTCTCTATGCACTGTCAATCAGCAGACTTTCAATTCATTAGTAGGTGCAGTTCTGTCTAAAACAAATGTGGTCATCAGTAAAGGTTTTATATTTGCATGCTTAGATACCCTGCAAGGTGTGTGTTTTCACATTTACTTACTGCATGTCTAAGTATTACTTAAATAAAAACTCCCTTAAGCTGACAGAACAGAGTAAAAGCAGGAAAACAATTTAATTTACAGACCTCCAGGATGTTCAATATACACACAAACTTGGTCTTGTATCTATTTCCCTTGCTATTTCCCTTGATATTGCAGATTGATGAATGCATCCAAATCAGGAGCTGTGTAATGCAGTTCACCAGGGGAACACGCTTCCTCCTTGCTTTCTCAGGCACCATACTGCGTTATCCTGTTCACAAACATATCAAGTGCCACCTTAGGTCTGTTTTCGCTGGTGCTCTCACTACTCCTGTTGCAAAACTGTTTCTGATCATTGCTCTTCTGATGGTTGGAAACTGCCTAAGTTTTGTTCATGATAAGCTGATACTCAATTATTCATGTACCAGCATTACCCTTTAGCTTCATTTGCCTTTCCATGATGTATTTATGAGGAATAATCCTATCTCATTTTAGATTTTTTTTTGCTAGACTAAACAAACCAAAGCATTTGCTGGATTAAATAAGCCTTTTTTTTTTTTTTTTTGGTAAGAAAGACAGGCATACACTCCATTCCTTACTGTCTTGCTCTGTGCTGTTTCAGTCTCAATTTTGCTTCTAAATGTGGCTTACCAAACTAGCATTTCAGAGGAGGAACCACTAAAAACTTTACTTAATTGCATTAGTGCTTTCCTAACTCCTGACAGCACTTCATGTCACGCATTGTAGCATTGCAATGGCTTTTCCATGATGGCATTGCATCAGAAGCTTACGATCAGCATATTTTTGACCACAACTGAAACAAGTATGTTTCTGGAGAGCAACAGCATCTTGATCAGCTGATAGAGAACACGGAGGGCTGACTGTTTTAGTCAGTCTTGTACTTTAATCTTTTCTCTAGTTAACTGACGCTTTGCATAGGTCAATACTTCAAAATGTCGCTTTATAAGTTCCATTTTAAAATCTCATGGATGCACAAAGGAAATTTCCTTTAAATGTTGGGCTTGGGCTTGAGATTTTAAATGCAAAACCACCAAAATGTTCAAAATTATCTGTACCAAGCGAGAGCAATGGGCCTGCAGTACTTCCTTTAACAAATACCTGTTTAAAGGCATGTATATATTTCTTTATAAAATGTGAAAAAAAATATAGTACTTGTAGGGAAAATGCTTGTTTGTGGGTTTGGTTAATTTTTTTTTCAGATTTATATTCTCAGCCTCAAAGTTCATGAAACAAAAATGACTCGTTTGGCTTATTGGAAGTAATTCTGGATCAAGTTAAGAATTTTATGCAGAACAAAAGATGAGAAAAAGATCTTTTCCTCAACTTTCTCCTTCATTACATTCTAAGATGTGACCCTAACATCCAAAATAGTTAAAACTGTGATCTTTCTAACTGTCACATTTCACTAAATTCTGGTGGCATGAGGGGTGGGTGGGTCGGAGGTGGATCACTTGGTTACAAGGAAGATTTGTCACCTTTTACAGCGAAGTTGCTTGGAAGAAAAACCATTTCTTTTGAAGCATTTTGTAGCACTTATTCTTTGAATCTCATTCTTGTCTCTTCATAGATGCAAAAAAAAAAGGAAATACCTGCTTGCTCATTCTTCTCACAGGCCGACTAGTTAAGCAAATCCTGGTTTAGTCATTGCACTCGGCTGCAGATGGACAGGAATGTGTGCTGGAGCTGTTTGCTTTAACGGCTGGTTAACTGCTGCTTCTTCTCTGGGACCAAAGAACCACAGAAAATACTGGGAAGGCAGATTGGAAGTCAAAGGCATCCCAGACCTACTAACAGCAGCACAATGAAAGCTGGAGACCTTGAATGGTAATAAAACGACTGAGTAAAAACTCAACTGGTGAAGCTCTCATGTGGAACATATTGTGTCTACAATGTTACAGGTCATTTCCTTTGTCTTTCTCTATAAACATGTTTTTCAAATTGGTTTCAAGTTGGTCCAGCTGCTTCAAGCACAGTATATTGAAAGCATATTAATATGACAGATAACTAGCAGCTGTTGTTGGAAAATTGACAAAGCAAAGGGTAGATGTTGCTTCGGAGGATGAATTTGTGCTTTCAGGCAAAACATCTTCCTCGATATTTAGCTTCTTTGAGTTTTGCATTGCAAAGGCTGGGCCAGTGACACTAAGAGGTCATGTTCTTTCCAGATATAGCTCTAGCAAACGTAGCCATGCCTTACAAGAATGAGACGAACTGATGGACTCATTGTTCAAGGAACTGAATGACAGAGAAAACGTGTTCTTAATCTCCCTGCAATTGCTCTCTCTGTTAAAGAAGATACTGTCATCTGTTAACCCTGCCTCTGATTTATTCCAAGCAATAGAAGAATTTCTGTATCAAAGATTTGGCGATAGTGTATGGAGCACATGCTCCTGATGAAAATCTGTGTTCCAGAGGTGATCTAATCCATTTAACCATGCCCCATCTCCTACCCCTACAATTCAAACTTTGTTTTAAAATTATTTTTTTTTTTAATCCAAATACAGTTCGGTTAAAACACTGGAAAGCTACACTTTTCATGACTAAAAGAAGTATCTTTTTCCCTTCTAACCATGGGGGTGTTTTTGTTTGTTGTCTAAAACACTGCGTGCTTGGCCTGAGGAGAGAAAACCACCACAATCCATTTAACTGGCAACATTACATTCTTATTTTGTATTTAAATCTATCAAGACACATACTGCTTCAAGTTTATTGTTGTTGCGATCCTACAAGTTTCACACAATTCTCATTGCCTGTAGCTGTCAAATACCATACAGCTTCCTTAATAAGAGAGAGAAACCATACGTGTACTTTGATCTACTTCACTACTTCAAAGTTTGAAATGCACTCTGAGAGCTTTTCACAGGATTTCAAAAAACAGTTATTGAGAGGGGTAATTATGAAAGTAGTAATTTTCTCACTGATGTTATTTTTCTATAATTGAGAGTTAGGCAGTAAGAGCAATATGTTTCTTTATATTTTTTCCCCCACAGTGTAATCTAGAAGGACTTTTGATTTATACCATTTTTCTTTTATAATTCACTCTGCCCTGAGGAACTGCAGTCAGGCAGAAGGCTAGGAGACTGGAAGAATGCAGACAAACTGTAGAAACATATATAAGCAACCTGACAAACACAAAGCATTAAAAAAAATATAATAAAAATCTGCATTTCAAATAGGCTTGCATCAGGAATTCTTAAGCTTGTTTCTGGGCTAGGCCACATGGTTAGAGACAGATTGCCTTATGTAGTCTGTTCCGCCCATTCAGAAATTGTGCTGACCTTCATTCCTTTCATAATTTTCTAGCATTACAGCAGCAATTACTTACATGGAAAAAGGATTTAATGTATGTTATACCTCTTTTAATGCAGTTTAGCATCTGGAAATTTGGAGGGAACAGTCTGCTTCCAAGGGACCACATTTTGAGAAGTGCTGATTTAGGCCACAATCCCACCTAGTCACAAGGATGCAACTGTATGGAGCTCTGCAGATCATTACAGGGAGCTATATAATGTTACAAGTTGATTTTTTAAAGTTGCATTAATGCTATTTCAGGTACCTATTCGACTTTTTTTTCCATTAGTCCAAAATTGCACATTAATAAAATAGCTGTTTAAGGTTTATGCCCTTCTAGGAAAAGGGCATGTTGTTATGAATAATCGTGTTGTTATGAGGTAGCCCAGTGCTGAGAAAAAAGAAAGATTTGTTTGTTTAAAAAGAAAAATTGTAGTTCTCTAAATAAGAGAAGTGAAGCCTTTTATTTCCTTTTTTTTTTTGCCTTAGCTCCTCTGAAGTCTTGTTTCAATATCATTCAGAACTAAATTCTTTCATATTGTTGTTTTTAACTCGTGTGCATCCTGAGAGGAGTAAATTCTGATTTGTTTGCCAACTAGATGAAGTTTTTAAGTCTGGAGGAGAGATGGGAGTTATATTTTACACACAGGGTCAAATAACATAGGTTTTGTCATCTAGGAACATTCTTCATTGCAAATCCAAAAAGTTTGAAGAATTTTATACTTTTTGCAGGTCTCTAACACGAATATTTCCAAGGTTTTACAAGCTCTGTGGGGAAAATGATGAACCTTGTAAAGCACATGTGTTCACAATACAAACAGTTCATCATAAATATAAGTCACCGTGACTCATGCCTCTTTCAGAAAGTACAACTAACGGCATAAAGCAGAGTCTGTCCTGCCATCTTTGAACTGCATATCCTGCTATCAGAGTTTGTAAGCTGTTTGGTGGAAGAGACTGCAAGTTCTGAAAGAGTCAAAGGTAGTTAAAGAGTATGGATCTTGTTGATTTTCCGTGAAATAACACCTATTGGAGTAATACCATCCCAAGGGACAAGAAGCCAAAACACATCTCAAATCCTGCTGAAACTCTGCCAAGGCCTTTCCTAATTGTTCCAAGCTTATCAGAGGTATTTGTCTGCTATAAATTAATGTTGTCAGTATCTTGATCTACGACCTTAGCGCAAGGCCAGCACTGTTTCTAACTAACGGCAGTGAGTTTGCCCGCTGTCAGGAATTGCAGCGAGAGCTGAGAAATCTGAAGCTGATGTCCAAGACGTGAATTATTCCATCAGTTTGCCTGCTGCCTCAGAAGCAGCCTCTAAACCGATAGAAAGTTTCTCAGAAGTTAGCTAGTCCACCGCTGTGACCCAAAGCTGCATAACCTGTTTCATTCCTGACAGCTGTTTGAACTACCTGTTCTTAACATTTTCCAGTGCTACAGATGTCAAAACTTCCCCTCATAGGTGTTGCAAAAAGAAGCGATAACATTTAAAAAAAACATTGTTATAAATGGATAGAATTGGTTGAATTTTGAAATATGGAAGCCAAATCGGGTTTCTAGTGTAAAGGACCAAGAAGAAAATGGCAAAGGAGCGAAGCTACAAGTTCAGGGCTGTAAAATACCCTGTTTGACCTGCCTGCTAAGGAGTTTTGTCACTAGGCCAAACCAGGCTGCTGTGCACATCTCTTCCTTGCCTGGTTTGTTGCTTGTCAGGTGGACTGTCTAGGTTTGGGAGAAGCCTTCGGTTTATCTTAAATCACCAATACAACTAAACTTAGACTTGCCCCTAGGTGAGACTGAGTCTTAAAAAGCGGCTAGGTGCTCAAACGTGACTGAAATTATTTTGGCAATCCCAACCAAAGCACTCCCTCGTTATGACTTCCAAAGCGTGATTTATGCAGGATGCAATGCTAGTGTTAGGTAAGCTTGCGTGGAAAACTTTTATATCCTGGTCTCTTGGCCCCAGAGACCTCTACCAGATTGATTTCAAACCTTTCAGCTTTCACCTTTCAGGACTGGGCCTGGTGGGAGAAACCAGGGTCAGACACAGCCAAGGACGGCCATGCATGGCTGTGGAGATGGGGACAGGCTGGGCTGGGGCAGGACTGGAGACCAGTGTCCTTCAGTGTCACTGTGAGCCCTGTGCTGGACGGAAAACAAGCTCTTTGTGCTGGGGCGAGCGGGAGACCGGTGTAACTGCCTTCCCCTTCGGCTCGGGGCTTGCACCAGGCCCAAGGCTAATGCCGTGGCCTTGCCGACAGGGAGAGGACAGTGCTGTTTTCTGAGGTAAGCTGATGGTTTGGTGGGCTTTGCCGTGACAGAGTTACAAAGAGCTCCTTGCCCTTTGTGCTAGCTGATAAATGAAGTGAACAGACAGTCTTATTTTGTGTTTTATTGGTCAGTGTCCTGACGAAAGGCAAACGTGCTCTCTGTGAGCTGTATCTGATGTGGGGAGCACCAGATCCGCCAGCAGTGAAGTTACACTGGGGCTGGGTTTGTCCGTGCGTCTGTAAGAATTTATGTCATCAGGATTTATGCTCGTTGGGCCAGGAAAGACCGTATGCGGCCAAACCCTGATCTCAGTTGCACGTGTGCGGCTCCCAAGGCAGTAGGGCTGCATCCTGGCTCAGCACACGGCCTAATGAGGTCTTGCATGATTGCAAATAATGTGGATGGCACACTGGAGAGCGAGCAAACAACTGTTCCTTGTTTTGCTGTGCTCTCTGCGCTGCAGCATCTGTTTTGCTTCATCATTTTTCAAAAGAAAACCGCAAATATTTTTCACTAGGGAGCTGATAAATAACAGCGCTTACATTTTTTTAAAAGTTTAAGGGGGGGATAAAAGTGATTCTTTTGGTGTATAAAGTCCTTATGTTTGGATTTGAGCATTAATTCACAGATTGTCTCTTATTATTTTGTTCCCAGCTCGGGAAATCCTATGGGGTATTCTCCCTCGGGAAATCACATGGGGCGATGTCTTAGCTTGATTTATTTTTATTTGTGTATCTAACTTTGCACAGAATTGTCTTTCACAGCAGCGGGTTTTTTTTTTTTTTAATGGAGATTTGTATTTCTTGGAAAATTCAGCAAACTGGGGAGTATTTAACAATTTGTCAATGAAACTTTAAGTGAAATTTGTTGAGACTTTGTGTGGGTGCACTTGATACTGGGTTGATGGGTGTGATGCAGAAAACTAAGTAGCTGTTTTAAAGAGCTGCGGTCAAAACATTATACTATGTTTTTTCAGTCTTAAAAGAGCTGCCTGAGAGAAAATGTATTCTAGCAAATGGCAGACTACATGTATAAACAGAAGCAGGGCTAGCCTGAGTCTAGTCTTAGTACCTCTCTAATACTTTGTTTTTCTGTAGTACTTTCTGTCCTGGCTTCTAAATGCATGTTTCATGTGGTATTTCATTTCTTCTGTCTTTCCTAGTCTTGAGATGATAGAAAAGGTTTCAAAATTATTACCTATCAAAAAGGATATTTAAACTGTGGTGGGGCCTTTGTAAAGAGAAATCTTCAAAGGTTGATGTTAAGACTTCAATGTTATGACTGGGTAGGTTCTGAGGTAAGCTCAGATATTTTGGTAATAAGAAATTATCATATATATATATGCTTTTCTAATGGCTCAAACACTTACTATCTTGTTTCTGAGTTTCTTAAGTAAATGCTAACTTATTGTGTTGTTGTTTATCCAGCATCCTAAATATACAAATGGATTTACAGAGCAAATGCATGGACTTCTCTCCCATGTCTGCAAAACATTTAATTTTAAGATTAGACATAACAAGGAGGTCAACAACAAAGCAGGGGAAACAGGGTACGCCTGTGAATTGGGAGAGGACAGAAAAATCGCAGAGCGCTCTGCTCTGGTGGGGCTCTCTCCCTATCAACTCTATACAACCCTAAGCACTCACTTGGAAGGGCAGAACAGAAAAAACCTGCTTCTTCTAGAAATTGGTGGCATAAGCAGAGAAGATGGTCACCTCTTTCCTGGACAGAGAAGGTAGCCTGCAATACTTATCTGTTTGACAGATGTATCTGCTTGGCTGATTGGGGTGGGAACTCTGCATTTTTACCTTGCTTTATGGTTATGTGCTGATGGGCTCTGAAGTGGTGCTTGGAGTAAGTAAGCTGTTATCTGTCTAAAGCTTTGAGCAATTTTTTTAAATGATAGGGTTAGGATTGGACCTTTCAAATTTTACTGAAATGACTTGATTAAATCAAAGCCAAGATTTTAATAATACTAGAGAGCCTTGTTTGGGTCTCTGCTATGAAGAATTGTAGAAGTTCTCTGTTCTATGCGAGCCTTGTTGTATGACCTTTAAAAGAAAAAAATCTCTTACATTCCATGACTGAGTAGAAGTCATTTTTGCTTCTATGATACAGGTGTACTTTGTTTACATCATAGTACAAATTTTGCTGAAGTGCTTGAAACTTCACGTAGGCTTGACTTCATTAAGATACTGATTTTTCTTTTTATGACATTTATCTTTCTGTCAGTATTTCTGACTGAATTTATTAAAATTGTTTCACAACTCTTTCTTTCTCCAGTAATTCCTTCACTGTAATTGGATTGTATATTTTCCACTGTAGTGCAGCATAATGTAAGTACTGGGTACTGAAGTGTATATTATTACTTTAAAAACTCTGATTGGGTGACAAGAATTAATTGCAATTATAAATTATTACATAAGTCTCCTATTCTATAGTAGGAGCTTCAGTGAAATGCTGGCACTGGATAATTAGCTGGTGCTAATCTCTGTCTTCAGTTTTCTTTAGTCCAAAGCAGATTTGATGTTTCCTTTCCTGAAATAAACAAAACCAGCTTCCCAACTGTCAGAAAATAACAGTAGTTCTTAAGGGCTAATCATTACCAGCCTTGTCATGGGGTTGTAATTGTTTCATGAATTCTGCTTCAATCAGGGAAAAATACGCTTAAGTGCCAATAAAAGTTTTTATGCTGCTATGATTTCTTCCTGCCTCATCTTCCTCCTCCCAATTTATGGCTTTATTCCACTGTCTCTGTTACTAAGCAACACTGTACATGGTTTTAATGCAAATGACTTCAAACTCTCTGATAGTGAGGCAGAATAACATCAGGTTAATTTTCTGACGAATTTATGCTAGAAAGAAGTGCTGTGCACTAAAAAACCCGAAAGACGATGGCTAGGAAGTTGCCTCATAGCATAAGGAAATAAAATATTTAAATTTCTTGTATTTTCTAAATTGCCTTGTCTGCATTTAAAACAACCTTTCCAAACAGATGGATGAAATGCTTGGTGCCGCCATTTTGACTTGATCTGTTCTGTGTTGGACTGCCCAGCTGATTGCACAGCGCACGCGCCATGAGCATGCAAGTGGTTGCATGCTGTATTTTCATCTCTATACAAGAGGAGAGAAAATGATTGTTCAGGTGCTGGTTTTGCTCCATTTCTAAAATTAATGGTAGCTTGTGAGGCTTTTTAGTACTGTCCTTTCATTCAAGCCAGTAGTAAAATTCCAGCTGACGTTGGTGTGAACAGAGTTCAACCAGTGTTCGTGCTTCTTTGATGAATTTCTTTTGCACGCCACAGGACCACTCCCCATATTCTTAAAGCTCTTCAGTATTGTGCATTGCAGGTGACTGCACGTTTTTCTCTTTTTTCCATAATCTTAAAAATGTGAAGTTTCATTTAACAGGCTAGCAACTATAACCTTGTCCATATAGCAATACCATTTTATAGGGAAATAAAACAGCTTTCAGTACCACATTACAGAAATCTTAGGAACTGTGTTTAGACTGCAACGTTTCGTCACAGCTGTGACAGGTTTATGGCCAATGTTTGCAGACCTGCTTTGACTGCTCTAAATCAATGGCAATGCTTGCTATTGCAAGGTGGAATTTGAAAGTCTAAGTGTAGAATATTAAAGGGTTTAAAGTATACTTAAATCCACACGTTTGCAAATTTGATTCCTCTAGAGCCTGAAGATTTATACCTTACAAGCAGCCTGAGGTAATATTACGTTCTCTTAAATATCTTTATCAATGATCTGGATGAAGGGATCGAATGCACCCTCAGTAAGTTCGCAGATGACACTAAACTGGGCGGGCGTGTTGATCTGCTTGAGGGTAGGTTGGCTCTGCAGAGGGATCTGGACAGGCTGGACCGATGGGCTGAGACCAATGGTATGAGGTTCAACAAGGCCAAATGCCGGGTCCTGCACTTGGGTCACAACAACCCCATGCAGCGCTACAGGATTGGGGCAGAGTGGCTCGAAAGCAGCTTGACAGAAAAGGACTTGGGAGTGTTGGTTGATAGCCGGCTGAATATGAGCCAGCAGTGTGCCCAGGTGGCCAAGAAGGCCAACAGCATCCTAGCCTGTATCAGGAATAGTGTGGTGAGCCGGACTAGGGAAGTGATCATCCCCCTGTACTCGGCACTGGTGAGGCCCCACCTTGAGTACTGCGTTCAGTTTTGGGCCCCTCGCTACAAGAGGGACATTGAGGTGTTGGAGCGTGTCCAGAGAAGGGCTACAAAGCTGGTGAGGGGTCTGGAGGTCAAACCTTATGAGGAACGACTGAGGGAGCTGGGGTTGTTTAGCCTGGAGAAGAGGAGGCTGAGGGGAGACCTTATCACCCTCTACAACTACCTGAAAGGAGGTTGTAGCGAGACGGGGGCTGACCTCTTCTCCCTGGTGACAAGTGATAGGACGAGGGGAAACAGGTTCAAGTTACGTCAGGGGAGGTTTAGATTAGATATTAGGAAACATTTTTTCACTGAAAGGGTTATTAAACATTGGAATAGGCTGCCCAGGGAGGTGGTGGATTCACCATCCCTGGAGGTGTTTAAAAAAAGGGTAGATGGGGCACTTAGGGACATGGTTTAGAAGTGGCTCTTGTCAGGGTAGGCTAAAGGTTGGACTCGATGATCTTAAAGGTCCCTTCCAACCTCAACAATTCTATGATTCTATGATTCTATGATTCTACACTTTCAGACAACTTCTACCTTTCAGATAAACTCTTAGTTTGAAATCTACCCATTTTCAATGTAACGAAAGAGTGTGTAGTATAGCTCTACAAATCACATCTGCATTGACCTGTCTTCAAGTGTTTCTTGTTCTGTGTATTTTTTTAATTTTTCCCCCTATTTAAAAAAAGTATTTTATCTCCTGTGACTTAAAGAGGTCCTCCGAGGGAGAAAGAAATGACTGCCAGTAAAATTTTGCAAAATGCATAGTCAGCAGAATGAATAGTAGACCAGAAATCTAGTTTAAATTTTAAAAATAATGTTTAAATTGTGATTCAAAACTTGTGCATAAGAAGGTTCATTTGTTTTCAAATTTGGTAGCTCCCTCCTAAGGGAATTGCGCTACGCTCTTGGGAAATCAAACATTTCCCAAATTTAAAGCATATAGAGAAAGTCTTAGACTCCTTTGTTTTCTGTGAAAGCACACATTTAAAAACAATGTGGGATTAACACAGTTACAGAGCAAGTCCTTAATACTGCCCATGTGTTTTTCTCCACTGTTACAGTGTACTTAACAGCTATACATGAAATACTCTCTGTGGGTTAGGAGAAGAACACATAGTCGAAAACCCAAAAGTTAAATGTAGGCATGGTTAATTAAATACAAGGCTTTGCCAAGTAAAAACACACCATAATGTATTTTAGTGCATATTTGCAGCATGCTGATGTGCAGCAGCGGCACTTATATGATATGTGCTGGATGGCAATCAGTATTATATATTATCAGTAAATGCAGCACTGCAGGCATTGCAGGTATTTAATTGTAGGTGACATTTAGGGATGTCCCTATCTACAGTATCTTTTTTTTCAGTATGTCATTGCCTCTGTGGCTTTATTGGGCCAGAAGAGTAAATCTTATTTGCAATACGTGAAACTGGATTTCATCAATGTGCGCAGAGCACACTGAGATTCTGTGCAAGTTTGAATGTTGGGGGTGATGATCTGCTTGTAGCTGAAAGTTATGGAGCCTTGCAGTGTTGATCAGCTTCTCCTGTGACATAGGCAGATCATAAATCAAATGGTATCGCAGGAGAGATAAGGACATGTTCTACCACAGATTAACCTTGTCAAAATATTTGAATTAACTCGGTAGAAAATTTAGCCTTTAAACAGCTCCAAGATAAGCAGCAAAGTGTAAGGAAAATTTTATCTTGCATGTAAAGTTTGCAGTTTTCTTTTGGGCTGGAGGTAAGAGGTCAAAATTGGAATATGCCTTTAGATTATTTTTTTTTAAATGTATTGTATACTTTTCTAGTGTCTTGACAGTATTGTGATTCAGTTCTACATTTAAATCCTGTATGTACTTGTGGGTCATTAATGAATGATGATGTTATTTTGGCACTGATCTGTCATGCTCTTGAAACATATTTGATACACACATTAGCAGCGAGTCCCACAAGAAAACTGAAGTTAGATGCTTAAAGAGACCACAGGTAAAAGACTGTAGGAGCATATCCCTTGGTAGAATATAATCTAGACTTCAGCAATAAGTACAATGTATTTTTCCAATTAACATTTATCATTTTCTTTAATTAACAGGACATTGAGTCACAAACCTTGTTGATCAAAATGAAATTGTGTGCAATTCAGAATTTCTGGGGTATGAGCTGTACATTGAACATACGTTTTCATTTACAATCCAGTGTTCTTGTCAGACTCTGTACCATGTTCTGCTACCTGTGTTGGAAGTTAAAGCTAAAAACACAGTTACTTGTAGGTTTGATGAGAAACAAAACTTGGAAGAAACAATCTAACCATATGGTGTGAAGATTAAATTAAGCCAACACTTCTTTAAAGTTATTTTGGATTGTTTAATACTTTCAGTATTTCAAAATACAATCAGTCTGATGTAGATGTTCCTGTGAAAAACGCTTACTTTTTTGCACAGTTATGTTAGACAGAAACATGTCTAAAATGTGCTAAACTTTTCTGAAACAGAGCATTGCATATCTACTGTCTACTCTCATGTAAAAGTTACAGATGACAGTATAGAAAGCTATCATAGATAAGCATAGAAATTCAAGAATACCAGAAATATAATTTTGCTGGATTTAGCATGTATACACTGCACTGTATACTACAGTCTGGTCGATAATGTAAAGTATGCCTTTCTGCACGCTTCTTTACATTTCTATCTAGCGTAATTGTATCACAAAACCCAGACTCAACATTAACAATTCTCTAGTAGGTGAAATTATATCTCATGTACCTTTATTTACGACCTGCCTTTGAAAGGTATCCTGCAAATCGTACACATTCCCTAACTTTGTAGGTGCTCTTATACAGAAAGAGGGCTTTGGCTTTGCAAATTTTTATCATGCTTGAAAGGTTTTTTACAGTGCAAAACTAAATCCTTATAAAAGATTAAAAAAAAATTTAAGTTTGTTTTCACATATTTTTATTAATTTAGTTTAGATCCTTTAGTATTTCATAGCTGTTCATCAAAATTAAATATACATAGCGCGACTATAATTACACTATTTTTTTTGTGAAATTATTTTATTTTTGTTTTGGTTTCTGGTTTGGTTTTTTTTTTGGTGTATCTGTATATTGTGTGATAAGCTGAGCATGAGGAGGAGTTCCGGCTAGGTAGGCAAAGCTCATGTAAGTCTATACGCAGTACGTTGTCTTCCCTTCCTGGGCATGTAATTATCTGATGGGATTCTAATGCATAATTTGACTTTTTTTTTTTTTTTCTGAAAGAAAAGTCAATAGTGGCAAATTAGCTGCTAATATCTTGTACACATCTGTTGACTAAAACATTTCTGGTTATCCATTCAATTTCATAAAAATGGCTGAGTTTGCATTTGCTTGAGAATATTAGTTGGAGATGCTTCAAAGTCTGTGTGTATGTGCAGGGCTGTTCCTCACCTATAACATAAAACCTTTCAGTATTTTCTTTTCTAGTTTTTTTTGCTTTCTTATTCTCAACGAGAGAGAAGCTTTTTGGCTCACTTGAGTTTAAAAAAAAAATTAGATTTTTTTTTTAATTTAACAGCAGGGTGAAATACCTTCTCAGTTTTGTATTTGTTCAGCAACAGTTTTTGCCTTCCACCCTATTCTAACAATTTTTCACCCTTTGATTGAGGCTGTAAAGCTTCAAGGGATCATATATCTCTCTGTGTATGTATACTGCCTTCTGCATCATGTAGCTTGATTGTAGCCTCGCAGCACTGCCAATATATAAAGCTGAAGAATAATAAAATACATAGAAAATAAGTAAGTTATTCAGTAGATAAAGGCTGGACCTATGAAATCGTATAGCTTAACTGTTTTTCACTTTTTTCCAGGGTGTGACGCTATAAAACAGAGTATAAAGTAGGGTTTACTAGAGATATGTAAGATTAAATTCAATTTTATTTTCATACAAATTTGAAATGGAAATATGTGATCCATTCTACCATTCTTTTGGCAAAAATACCCAACAAACAAAGCATCAAAAAACCACCCACCAGTCCCCTTTTATTATGCTGGAACCTGATCTCGTTTTCTGGTTTCCACTGAAGCCACTGTACAACGTGGCACTGCTTAGAAATACCAAAGCTTATTCTAAATAAGTGGATATATTTACATTGAACACTCAGCTACAGGCAGCCTGAGCCTGGCTTTTCAGAGCCATTATTCATAACGTAATTTGATCTTTTATTTCTCACAATATTCTGGGTGAATCTGTCTGTATAATTTAGGCTTAACTTTTTAGAAGCTGCTTTAAACTCTAACCTGTACATAGGAAAATTAGCAATTTGTTAAGTATCCACTCCAAGGAAACTTTATTACCTTAACCAGTTCTGTGAAACACAGGTGAATTATTGAACTGCTGTTCTACATGTGACTTTTGGAGCTAGCCTGGTAGCCTTTCCGTTATGAATTGCAGACACAGCCTGTTCATCGCAAGAGTTTAGGGGTAGGTGGGTTAGGTTTTGGATTAAAAGGAATGAGGAATGGTGGTATAAAACATTACAGCATTAAATAGAAATACTTTGGTAAGGATGATATTGTCTAAGGTATATAGCTATAATATACTGATAACAGTGTAGTACTTAATACAGAAGCAGATCTCTACAATAATACAGAAGCAGATCTCTGCTTTGAGTGGATTAATACAGCAGGTGGAGATGGCTTTCACAAAGACATCTATTGATGACGTGTATGTTTTTAGTAATACTTCAGACAATAAAAGTTCTTATATAATAGTAGTAAACTTCTACAATATAAAATTATTTCTATTGAAATAGAAAACATTAACATTCACCACTTCACAATATATGACTGCACAAAAATATTTAAAAAAAAAAAGTAAAATCTAGTTCTTGTTACTTAATTTACCAAGTACTTTTAAAGCTGCAGGCCATGGCACTAGTCCACTAAAAAGATCGCACAATGCTGTGTTCAAATGTGGTCTGTACCTATTTCTTGAGTGTCTAGCCACATCTGCAGAGCTCACCAGTGACAATGAGCTTGACAGCTCTGCCATTAACATTGAGGATTTGTTAGTTCAGCCTTGGTAGTGAGGTCGCCATTGAAATGGACTCGATGGCTGATAGGACAACCTCATCACTTTGCACAAGCTGGTGGGATGATGGTCTGGCCAAGCCTGTAAAGTGATGCAGAAGTGCAGAGCTGGAGACCCTGACCTTGTGAGCGGGGTAAGAATGGCTTGGTATTTTCAAACTGAGCAGGACATTATTAAGAAACTTAAAAAGAGCCTCTCAAAAACTTTCTGGAAGTTTCTACTACTTAGATAAAAGACTTAATTCTTAGGTTATTTTTTCTTTTTTTTTTCTTTTTTATCTGTTGCAAAAATAAAATTAAGTATTTACATTTAACACTAAATATTTCCAAAATCAGCAAGTCCCTGCTTTAGGCCTTCTGCCTCCTCCCAAGTATTTGTTTCTCCTTTCCATTGCAAAGTTCTCCCTGGGAATACTTGCACTTCAGTATATTTAAAAAGGAGATCAGTAAGATAAATCATTGCTGAAGCTGTGCAAGCAAAACTGAACAAAACCTGGGAATCCTACTACATTCTCTGCTGCTGTCACAGTTTCAAGAAGATAATCAAAACCTCACCTAAATAATAGTTCTGGTAAAGGACTTTTGGCCTTGTAGTTACTCTGCAACATCTTGATTAACAATGTAAACATGAAGAAATTGTTAAGCCGAAAGCCAAATTAATCCCTACTGTACCTGTAAATAATTTATTGGAATTTAGGCTAATCAGTGCAGATTATATAGTATGATTTAGGATGGGTATATAATGGGCAAGCAAGTAGAGAGCAAAGCATGAAACATGAGTCATATGAAGCACTGCTGCGCAATAAATAGAAATAAATATTATGCATGTATATGTCAAACATAATGTGATTTAGTAATTATTCTGCCAGCAGAAGGAAAGTATTCACTCAAACATGTCAACAGAATATAATTGTGATAGACTAGGAGTAGTGATCCCTATATTTAGGGCTGGCTATATGCTGTCCCCATTAATACTGGCTTGAGTTCCTCACACCAGGAGAGTACAGGGACGGACTAAGAGTTTGTCAAGTATTTTACTTTTGGTCATCCTGAGAATGAAAAGTACTTTGGATACTTCTTTTTAAAATAACAGATAGTGGGACTTTGTTCTTAAGCATACATATAGCTAGTTCTTATTTTGATACTAAATTAAGATGGCTCAACCCACAGTTCCCCAAAGATGGTGAAATCACATAGAGCCAGATCTTACTCCCTCCTCTTCTGTTGACAAGGGGTAGGTTCTCACATCAAAGCATACTCTGGCCATCTCCTACCTGCACCTCAGAGGGGACCAGGGACCACACAGCCAAGGGTCCACAAGAGTGGCCAGATCCTGCACTCTGACACACTGCTGCTCTGCACGTGTGCAGGTCTCCAGCACAGTATTTCTGCAAGCAGGTGGGCAGGGGAGCGTGAGGCTCAGCAGCAACGTGTTTCTCAGCACGTGCATTCATTGCAGCTAGAAGTGTGATGGAAGTGGCTTGTTGTGCTGAGGGAAATGGGGACTCATCAGGTTGGGGCTTTGTGGGGATGCCTGAAACTGCAGGATGTGCCTGTATGCAGTAACTCTGTGCTCTGAAAGAGTTTGCTCTCTGCTGCTGCCCAGTTGCTGGAGTTTTGTCTCTGGATACTTTTCACTATTGATTGATTTGCCTCTTCTTTTTTGTTGTTGTTGTTGTGGCTTTTTGGTGGTGTGTTGTGTGTTTGTTTTTGTTTTTTTTTTAATAAGGAAACACTAAATTAGGGTCCACTATATTTGCTAGCTGATGTTCATTTTCCCACCCCTTAGAAGAATGAAAATTTTCCAGCATAATTTAACAGCAGCTTTGCCCTCTACTTTCTTTGCCTATCAATTCAAGGTCAGTCTTGCCTTCAAAGCACACCAGCTGCAATCCCTCCTGCCTTTCCTGCAGCAAGCCAGCTGAACGTGCATGCTCGTGCTTTTTCCCATGACGCAGGTAGGCACAGGTGGCAGCAGCAGCCTAGGATACACAGTCTCTTAGAAACGTAGGATCTGGCATTAAATGATCAAAATCACTAAGCAATGGCTTCTCTTCTGTTTTCTACTGTAATACAGTCGGTTTTAGCGTTCAGTCACTACTGATTCTGCTTCTTCTTGGTGATAAATGAGTTGAATAAATTCAGTTGAAAGACTGAATACTTAGTTATCACTTGCGCAAATATGCTTTGATTTTTATTTTTATACATATATATATATTTCTTCTCTTTGGGATGGCTCTTGTAGTAATGCAATTAAAGTTTTGCAAATGAGTTACCTATTGTGGTCGTTGGGGACGCTGGATGTCAGCGACCAAAGGGATCAGCAGGTGATGAGAATGCTTGCTTGGCCTCTGTCAAAGAAGTTAACTGCTTCCCAGATGGACAAGTTTGTATTTCATTTCTAGTGGAGTTTTGCCACAGGTAGGGATCTCTAGATCCATCGCGAGGCAGGGAAATATTGCTGTCCCTTCCCATAAAAACTTTTGAGATGAAAAACAAATTTGTGGCTGTATCCAGCAGGTGGCAAGCACAGCACACTGAATTATGTCTGAGACAGATCTGCTTCTGCCAGGGGAAGCTCCCGATGCTGCTCAGCATGTGCACACAAACAAAATATCATACCGATAAACGGCAAGCTCTGTCAGTCCTTTGTCACCTTACTGAGTGCTGAGGCAGTGGTACTGTAGTGGGTGCTATTTATAGTGCACAGGACTATTGCCATATTCATTTTTAACCAATGGCTGTCTCACACGTAAAGATAGGTATAAGCTAAATGTAAAGCATTACATATAATAAGAATAATTTAAATGTGTTTTTAAATGACACATTCGGGTTTCAAATTTTGAGATACTAGCTTGCAATTAAATTAACTTAAACCATCAATGAAAGAGCGTTGTTTTGTTTTTTTTAACATGCAGCTTTAGAAGTTTTAGTGAATCCTCACGGTGCCTTGTGACATATACAAGTAGAGATTGTTCCCATTTTGCATGTGGAACAACAAAGGCAAAACTGAAGAAACCTGCCTTAAAACAAATTAATGAAAGAGCAGGAAGAGGCACAAGATTCCCAGATCTGGTTGTAGTCCCATTTTTCTTGAAAAGTACTAAACTACAGAAATAACTTTTTTGTTGTGTTTTGATTTGAAAGAATTTCACAAAGTAAAAAATAATTTAAAAATATTATTTGTGTATATGCAAGAGACTGACAATCAGACTTGCCACCTGAGACAAAGCTGCATTAGACGTATAATCTTGAAGATTATAAATGTTGCAAATTCTTAAGGGTCAGGTAATTGTCTACATGATGTATGTAAAGTTTGGGAATTTTTCTTAAGTTTTACTGTATGAAAAAGAATTTGTGAACTCATTTATCTTTGAAGACTGTAAATGAGTGTGAATCAAGAATAAATATTTTCTGGAGCTCATTATTTGAGGTAAAAAGGACGTATGAGGAGTATCATTAGTTGAAACTTCCTACAGTGCTTGTCAGCATTCCCCTGTTATTTGCATGGAGAGTTTAAGCCAGACTTTCGTTCTGATTTATGCTAGTATAAATTTGAATTCATTCCATACACATTAAAAAAAGTTCTACAGCGAGCAAATACTCTAGGCTTAGTTTTGTATAAATGGAGAGTAATTCCATAAAAGCCAAGAGTAAAGTGTGGTCTTAGATGTTTTGTGATGTGACTAAAAGCATTATTAGCTAAACTGTAATACAAACGTCTTTGCTTCTCAGAATGTGAGTTTATTTAAAATTTGAAATTTGAAAATTTGAGTGGATTTGATTAGTTGCTAATTTCTCTCAGACATCTCTCAGGTTGTTATACAGAAATAGTTTGACGTTTTCTAATCACCTCTGTCCCAGAACTCATGTTTTCAAATATAGAATTTTACTTTTAGCCATATAGAGTATGGAGTCAACCCACTCCATAAGTAATGTTCTTCAAAGTCAGTGTGGCATATTATGAGGAAAGGTTAAGTGAAGCCCATTTTGGGGGGTGCGTGTGTATATATATATAGTTTATTTTTTTTAAACTACTATAAAAATACCCACTGGGATATAAATGTACATTTATGAAACAATGTTTGAAATCTATGAGTAGGAATAGAAATCTAAAAATATATTTCTTCTATATTTAATAAATAAATCTGCATTTTATTGCATATATTATTATGAAAAATTTGCCACTTTTTAAAATGAAAAATAGTAGCATAAATCGAATGAGACCAATTTCAAGGACCTTAAATTTCCATTTGAGTTTAAAATTGGGCCTCTCTATATAGCATATATTTGAAAATGTGTTCTAAATATAATGATATGCCTTTTATGTCATTAAAAAAACAACAAAACAAGCAGTGTAGCTCCACCAGCTCCTTGAACAAAATTTGGAATAGCTCATGTACGTGCAAAACAGGTCTTTCATCATCCATGTAATTTATACAAGCTTTTTCTTTAAAGAGATCTCTGAACTTAGGAGTCTTCTGTACCCTTCTTTTGTAGTTCGAGTAAATGGCAGGATGCTGACAGAAACTATGTCATGCCGGTCCACCATTTATGTTGTTTTCGGTAAAGGAAAACAAAATAAAAACCAAGCAGTCCTCTTCACAATGTAAAAGAAAAGGCCACTGCTAAAATCTTTACAGCATGATTTCTCTGAGGTGATCTCATGTTTCTGTAATGAGCAGTAAGCTGTGATGTTCAGGACTGCAGATGAATTTTGTCATTCTTGCTGCTTCGTTCACAAGGTTGTTCAAAAAAAGTATATTGCAAAACACATCACTTGGTGTTGAAAGGCCCAGCAGTCTTTTTAGTGGGCAAGCGTGTATTTTTCTGGTGGCCGATATGAGAGGGAGCTCATTTTTGTTGTTAGGCTTGGATGTGCGCTGACATTTGGTGGAATGTATTTTATCAGCTGAAGGAAGTATTTTTTAAAGTTTTTTCCAAAAAACACATAAAAAAAAGGATTCAAACAGTTGTTAAAGTAAGCAATGCAAATGGTGAATGGCATAGCCGTGTCCACAATATCAGTGATTTTGCAGTCTGTTATTACATGTAATTGAATTAGTACATCCAGAAAAGTGAACACTTGATGAGGAATCCAGGAAAAGAAGAAGAAAAAAACTATTGCCACAATCATCTTAAAAATATCATCATTTCTAGTCTTATTTTTTTGAATTTGATATGCCTTCTTCAGAGTCTTCCAAATTAAGGTGTAGCTTGTTAATATGATCAGAAAAGGAATTAAAAAGCCCAGCAAATTTTTGGATAAACCCAATCCGACCCGGAGCGTTGTGTTATTGTTGTCATACCGAAAACCGCAGACTGTCATGTTCAAGTTCTCAGCAAAGAATATGTTGCGGTGAATGATGACGGGCAAACTGGCCACACCGGCGAGAAGCCAGATGGCAATGCAAGTTATTCTGGCCACAAACATGGTACGTCGAATTCGGGACTTCACTGGATGTACTATGGCCAGGTACCGGTCAATACTGAGGCATGTGAGGAGGAACACGCTGGCATACAGGTTGAAACTTATCCCTGCTGATGCTAACTTACATAAACAGTTGCCGAATGGCCACTGGTACTCCATGGCTGTGTAGGCTGCCCAGAGCGGCAGAGTTATTAAAAAACACAAGTCAGCCAGTGCCAGGTTTAGCAGAAAGATGCTGGCTACTGTTTTTAATTTCATGTAGCAGTAAATGACAATAACGACCAGGCTGTTCCCAAATATGCCTATGATAAAGATGATGCTGTAAACAGTTGGAACCATAATGTAGATGTAATTGTGCCTTCCCGAAACGGGACAGTCTACATGGATTCTTTTAACTGTTTCTTCAGTAGAGTAATTTGGAATCATCTTGATTTCTTCAGCTCTAACCTGGTTTCAGGAAGAAAATATGAAGTTCACACCTAGGAGGGGAAAAGAGGAAAAAAATACTATTCGTGATAGCAATTTAATTTTTAAATGTCTTTGAATTTAAAAATAAGCCATCTTCAAGTGTTTTCTCAACCAATTTCTATTTTAATATAGACCTCGTTTGCAGAATAAAACAGAGGTAAGAGTGTTTCAGTTTAGGTACTCATTTTGATCTCTGACATGAATCACTATAATTTTTTTTCTATGCGTTAAAGCTTAATTCTTTGAGAGAATTTTTACATCACAGAGAAAGATGAAGACACTCATACAATCTATTGTTCTGTTGTACCATAAATACCTTAAATATTCAGAAGTTACCTAGCTCCCCATCTGGCTTGGATCTATGGTATTTAACAACTAATGAGGAAAAAAAAATAATCTCTGAAAATTTCAGACACGTGCTGATTTATTGCACATTAACTGTAGAAACAGTTTAAGGAGGGCACAAGGGGGAGCAACAATTCATATTATCTTTTCAGTTACTGACAAAATTTATGTATCCAAGAGTTGAAGTTGTAGACTTAGTGTATGAAAAATATTTCTGGACTGTATTAATTGTATGGAAATGGATGAAATCTCCTTTACAGGGCACCTTCTTGATTTGCTAGAGCTTGTGTTCTGCAAGAACGATTTCCTTATTAATGACTTATGACTTTAAGAAGCAAGTCATATGATATACACGACTCTATCTTTTGCAGAGTCTACAAATAGACAGTCTTCCCTCAAAAACAGTGGATATTTAAAAAAAACCAAAACTGATAGTTATTATTGCAGAGTAGTGTTTACTGCTGTTTGCAAGATCCTGACAGCTGTCAGCCAAACCCAACTTGTGCTGCCTCAAACACAGATTAAGTGAAATATATTTGCTTTAAAAAAAAAAAACAAACACCTAAAGAATCCCATAACAAACAAACCCCTTATAAATGTAAGTCACTTTTATATAGATAAATATACACACCCTAAGACCCTGGGCAGTACAGATGCATTCAGAAAGAAAAGAATGCCTGTCATTATAGAAATACAGGCTATGTTGTTACAGAGGTGGTTGCTCATTATTTGCGTTGTTCAGCACTGATGTTCCTGTTAAATACAGAATGCTACTCTATTAAAGTGTTTGACATGTTCTTGTTGGGAGACAAACCTTATTCCAAATGGATTGCCTTTTTAATAGGGAAGTGAGGCATAGATTTGCCTTGGCAAAGCCCACACAGGAAGTCTGAAGCAGAGTCAGGAACTGAACCCAGAATATGGGTTGCAGGCAGCATCTTGTGAGCACCGTCATCCTTTGGCTCTCGATTTATTAGCTTTTACAAGACTCACTATTTCTCAATCTCAGCTCAAGTTCTATTATGTTTGCATTAATAAGCTGACTCATTTCCATAAAGTTAGTAGGGTAATACCAGGATTTAGGTTCTTGATAATTCTATCAAGTTTGGAATATCTAGTTAAATGCAACTAACAAACCCTTTGTCAAGATGCGCAATATGACACCTCACAGCCTTTTCAATTCATTCTCTGAATTAGTCTTGTTACCTCAGTTGGTACAGATGCCTCAAAATGACATCAGCTATTTTTGCCATGTTTAAGAAATTAAAAGATCAAGCCAATACAGCTGACACAGAAATGCATGCCATTCTGGTCACATGTAGCACTATACTTGCATCCTGAGCAAAACTTCCTGGCTTTCAAACTGTGCCAAATCTAGAATATATAGTGTTTGGTTCTGTGGAAGGTCATGCTATCTGTAGGACAGGGAAAACTACAATAAAAACATTTCAAGGTAAATCCTCTTATCTCATCCCTTGGTTGTGAAAGGGCACGAGGAGATTTGACAATAACTGATAGGTTCTGCAACATCAATGTCTGGCAATATTTGCTCTGTCCCAGCTACACGCTTGTGCTGTGTGGTCTATTCATTATCGTAGCCTTTGCGGAGTTATATACCCACTGAGATTACCGCCCGGAATTTAGCAGTAAGAAACCCTCTTCTAACAAAATCACCAGTGCAAGTTAGACTTGTAGTAAAGTAGATCAGGGTCCAGTTAAGGCTGAGCAAGACCTTTCTCCATGGTTAGATTAACCAATTGGTGGTATTATTTGGCAAGTGCGTCCTGCTTGGTGTGTACCAACTGCAGATTCAGTGGCTAAAACAAATGTAGCTGATGGTAAATAGTCCCCTTTCAACAGGATTGTTTCTGTGCAGCGGTAGATGCCAAGGTACCTTTCTCACGGTCTCTTCATGAAGCCTTCGGTGTAGTGTGTTCTGTTGTTTAAATTCCAATTTCCCTTTTCTATCCACATGGTGGCCTGTACTTTTTCATGCTAGTAGTAGCTTTAGTTGATGTAATTAATAGCATATGCACTTTCAAGAAAGTGTAATAGTGGTTATATTGCATTTTTAAAATGTGTTAAAATAAACAAAAAAAAAAAAAAAATTGAGTTGGGAAACTTGTGTCTGGTGCTCGAAGGTATTGAATTCCCTGAGCTTATTTGGGAGTGCTTGGGAAGTAAAAAAGGCAGAAAAATTCCCATGAAAAATCAGGATTTGGTGAAGAAATAGTATGATACTTCAATTTATCTGTATAAGACTAACCCTTCTGGAATTAAAGGTTTTGGTGTAACACTGAAGTCAGTGGAACTGTGCAAAGGATGTGTTTGGTATGTTACCAGTTTTAAATTATTCTAGGGAATTACATTCAATAAATAAAGAAATCCATTACTATTTTCAGTAAATGAAAAGGAAGTAGAAATACATAATGTGGTTGCTTTTTGGGTAAATAGATATGGATTGCTGTATACGTATCTGAAAACAGTTTGAATGTTGCTATGAGAATGAACCTCGTAAGAGTCTTACATTTGATGCACAGTGAGGAAGGCACTGCTAATCTCAACC
Source organism: Rissa tridactyla (assembly GCF_028500815.1). Taxonomy (NCBI): domain Eukaryota; kingdom Metazoa; phylum Chordata; class Aves; order Charadriiformes; family Laridae; genus Rissa; species Rissa tridactyla. The sequence goes on along the minus strand of NC_071471.1, from coordinate 26,690,880 downwards.
TGAATTTTTAAATTTCCTGGAAATTTTAAAGTTTCGTAACTAGCCTCAGGTAGATCTGCTGCCTTGAGTACATCTGTAACTTAAGAACATTAGGAAAAGCTTCAACACAGGAGAAGAAAGTCATCTGTTTTGGAAGGCATGGGCCCATAGTGGGCTGAGTGGTGAGACAAGGAAGTGCGTGCGAGTGGTGCGAACTCCTTACAGGTGATGATATCTCTTTCCCTACCACTGTCATTTTTGCTGTTATTCTCACTTGCCACAGTTCACCTGCTTGTCTCAGGATCATGGTTATATACCTTTTATGCAAAGCGGATACTTCTACATGGGAAGTACTGCAGATTGTTTAAAAACATTACAGAAATAGATGACTGGTACAGCTTTATGCTGCCAGAATTCACTGGAGCAGGTTAAACCACTGGCCAGTTAAATGCAAGTATTGAAATTGTGCACATTGATAATTCCATTTAAAGCATCTCAAATGACCTGAGTTAACAGAATGATAATTGGATCATTTTAAGTCTGATACACAAGGAGCTTTTTCTAAGAGGATTGAATTGATGCAACTGTGAATCATGTGGCTGCATCAATCTCAAAGTAAATTATCAATCTCAAAGTAAATTATCTGGTAGGCATCAAACCCCTGTTGTATGTTACTGTCCTGTTTGACCTTTTACCTTTTTTAATTACAATGATTATAATAAGTCACTGATAATGAAATGCTTCAGACTGCTCTACCAGCTATTATTTACCACTCCATTCATTGCTTCTGTTGGATGAACATGCATCCTAATTAAACTGCCTGTGGAAACAACAAGGAATGCTGAGCTCATGCAAGGTAAACAGCACTTTGCCTACTGAAAGATAAGACAGCACTGACTGTGGCTTTCTGTGAGAACTTCATCAGCTATAAATAGGTAAGCAGATGTCACAAGTCAGATCTTAAACAAAAACGTGTTTTTGATATTTGCTTTGACAAAGACTAAATAAACTCAGGCTGACCAACCTTGCCACAGTTTAGCCACCTCACCATTAGGTAATGTGAGGGTTTTTTTTGTCTTCTGATGGTAGGTGGGTTATTTGCTTTTCTTACAAATGAGAAGATACTTCCATGTTTAAAAGGACGATACGTTCTGGTTTTGTATAAAATTATTGCACAGGTAGAAGAGAGGCTGAAAAATGCTTGGATCAATATGTTCAGTATATTAACTACATTTTAGTTCTTTCTGGTGGCATAAGCTTTTTTCCTTTACCTTGAGAGTTTAGCCCTGCCCCCCCCCAGTTTCCTCTATGTTCTTTTTCTAATTGCTGAGAAAGTAATGACACTTTCCAAATACTTTATTTAACTGCCTTGTTTTTTCCTCTCCAGCAGATCAACCCCCTGTTATCCCCAGTGCCTTAATGAATATGGTTTCTTCTACTACATATGCCTACTTCAGCCTCTTCCCTGCTTTCCCAGTGTTCCTGACTGTGAGGCCATAAATTTACCTTTCTCCTTTTTTCTGTGCTCCTCCTAACACTCTGTTCCCCACTCGTGCCTTTCCTAAGTATTTTTAGTCCACAATTGATAGGTGAATGAGGAGGGTGAGAGAAATGCAAACACTTGGGCAAATAAAGGCATATAATTCAAACTGTTGTAGCCTTGCAGTATGCACAGGCCTCCTGTCATCACTGCCACTATCTTCCACAGAGGTCCATGTCTGACTTCATGGCAAATGACAATAAATCAAAATATTACTGAAACGGAACTGCAATAGGCAGTTAGGCAGTACAGAACCAGAACACTGTCTGGACATCAGTTCATGAGCACCAAGAACAGAAAGCAAGCTCCAGAAGATTCGTATTAGAACCTGTGAAGTTGGCTGTTGCTTTTGTAATTTTGGATCAGGAGGTGGTCTGCCATCAGAACAAACAGAATTTGCAGGACGTGGTACTGGCCTGTGCCTTTTCGTTTAATAGCTGTCCTGCTGTCTGTTGAAATTGCTGTTCATTTTGTGGTGTTTACTTTTTTTTTTATTTTAGATTAAAGTATTTATCTTTTTAATCCTCTAACCAATGGGTGGATTCTTTATGTCTTCCCCTTGCAAGAGTTGAAGCTGGTCTGCATCATTTGTGCTAGCTCTATATTGCTGGACAGTAAATTGCCTGTGATCCTTCTAGGATCTGGTTCTTCTATTACATCAAAACTCTAAATTGCTTGTTACTTATTTTGTGCTAGCAGAGGAACAGCTATGGCTACCTTGTAAATGCAAACTGTTTATGTACTCTGACCTTCTCTGTAAGAACGTGTCTGCATTTTCTTTCCTCCATCAGACTTCAAAAGAGTCTGTCCTTCTGTATGATTGCTTCATAGTTTATTCTGAAAAGAATGAACATCTTTCTTCTGTTTGTTTTCATAGACTACGCTCATTAATTTTCCCTTCCCTTCCCAAGTATCTTTCAACTGTACCCAGTTTCAGTCATAAAATTTATGTGAGAAAAGGGCAGATGAAAGTACTCTTTCCTCTGGGAAAAATCAATGCTTGTGGAATGACTGAACAGTGGAATTGGGGGGTTGTGTGATTTTGAATGATTGAGAGGGGAAGAAAACGTAAAGAAAAAGGAAAGTAACACAGTTAAGCACAGTGACATTAAAATCGCTTTGAAGTTTAACAAATAATATATATTTCGACCACTAGAGGTCTGTATTTCCCATTTTAAAATAAGAGAATTTCTTTATTTTGTATTCAAGTACCATCGCTTTTCAAAATACCCTCTGCCTTCAACATTATTTAAGATGAAAACACAAGGCAAAATATCTATCAAAGAACTTCTGCATTTATGTAAAGTATAATGTACCAGAGTGAACTATTTTATTTTAGTATCCATTAGTTTTAAAATGCAGAATAAAGAAAAATTATCTTTCATTTTCACACTCAAGGATTTCATGTTAGAAATGTGGATGTGGCAAAAACTGGCATAAGTGAAAGGACACCTCTAAAACATTAATTTTTGGGTCTGTGGATTGACGAATAAAATCTTTCAAGTACTTTTTTTGGGACATTAAATGCTTAATAATACTACAATGTAGTATGTGACATTTTCTGCATGCTCTTTTTAATAGCCTACAGTGTAATGATGTCATGGTTATAATTCTAGCAGTTGCAGCAGCAGTGAAAGCTTGGACTATTTTTTGCATATACTCTTGCAATACTTACAGAGTCCGGAAACACTGGAAATATTTCTTCATGTTACTTAGCTCTTTGGCCAGTTAACTCTACCAATTCCCTTCTCATGTATGTTTTTTTCTACAGAAGTTGAGAAATCCTGATGTACCTATTTCTATAAAATCCTACTTGCAGATACTAGGGCCAAGGAAGGATTCTCAACCTCACCAGAACTTAGTAGTTTAGTGAACGCTAGCATGGCAATGATTAGGGGTGGGCTTTGTATAGAAGTTTGACCAATTGATCCACAAAGCACTTGTTATGGTTAGCCAAAAGTCTTTCAGGTGAGACTAAGTTTCAGTATTTTAGTTTATGGGTTTCATTTTTCAGATCCTCTAGGTTTAGGTTTAAACGTAAACATTGTTTTCTGGGACCTTTTCCTCTATACACACAGGATTTTGTTTTTCTTGGGTTCAATAAATGTATAACTGGACTCCAAAACACTGAAGGATTAATCCTTTTCAATATGCAGTGTGTGTTCAATGTGCAGTGCAATATGCATTGATCTTCCTGGGGAAGATCAGTGAGGTGGTGAGTTTGGAGATCACTGGTTCTGGCTTGACAGTGTACCCAATACTCCAGATATCTTAGATTTTCCACGTGATTTTCTGATCTCTTTCGTTCGTGTTTATCCATCAGAGCAATCTCTGTGTTCTTTCTTTGACCAAGGGTGCAGGAATGTGTTGCAAACTCTCTGGTGTTTGAAATGTCTTAGGTTTTACATATCCTTAGATGTGAATATAAAATTATCTGCGCACCAGTAACTTAAAACTGAAAAGATAATTAAATAAACAAAGTGAAATATCCTTCTAGCTTAATACTTCTAGTTCAGTACTTCTGAAACTAAATATCAAAAGGCTAAGCTTCAGAAAAGATGATGTCTGAAAGGCGAATTTCCATGTGATATCCCCAGGTAATATACCCTTGTCCCAGTCACCTCAGTTGCTCTGTCTTGACAGGAATGAAGATCATATTTTCCTTATCTAGGTTATTAAACCTATAGCTGAACTAGTTTTTAAATATGAAAAACTAATAGCAAGTTGTTATAGCAAGAGGCAGTCACTCTTGTTTATACCACAGGGTAAAAGAATTGTGTCTTTCTAAAAGATGCTACAGTCACTTAAACCTATTAAGACTTTGAAATGAGGGCATCGTCATCAATCCAGCATGGATTTTTGCGCCTCTGTTCTAGCCATTAGCTTTACTAAAAAGGAAGATTGGTGCCCTCCTATGACATAAAAATAATAATCAGCAGGCTAACCTAAAGTCTGCTTATCAGGGATGTGCCGTCTTCTCATATTGCTAACAATGCCATTTATAGTACATTAGGTGCCAGGAAAGAAAAAGATAAATCTGTCTCAGATCAAGGTAGGACTAGAATTTCTAGGGTTTTCAGCACTGACATGAAAAGATTGTTGAAGGGCAACACAACATGAAGTACTGTTTTATTATGAATATACAGCTTACTGCGCATTCATAACTTCAGATTTGATGCCTGGTTATGTAGTATCTTTAGGGTATTTGGAAGTACCCGAAAGAGTCAATAGTTAACAAGAATTAAGCCATCAAGTCCCAGAACGAATAAAAGTGAGATTAGTTTGAGCTGTGAAAGGTTACATGCTGCACGGTTACTTTCTCTGAGTGATAGTAAACGAATGGATTAACACATTTCCTTTATTGCAGCTGGAATTGCCTATATAAAATATAGTGTGCCCCATGTGATCATTTTTAATAAAAGACAGAAATCAAATTCAGGTTTGTTAAGTGCGAGTGAAATCATCTGACGAATTTTACATTTCTATTCTGATAGCTTAGTTCCATGGAATAAGACGTTTAAAGTATTCTTTTTTTTTTAATATCACAGCAGTGCATATCCTACACAAATGTAGCTTCTGCGTACCTAACCACACACCTGAAATTTCCATTGCCATCATTATTTCCATATGGAATGAACCATAAACTTCTACTGTGAACTCCTCCAACCCGAGGAGTAAGGGAATTTACATTAATTCTGGGCTTGATCCAGATCTATATTTCAGCCTTATATTAAAAAGGCCGTGTAGAGGCAAGAGAGAAAAAAACCCAATGTACTGAAATAAAAAGCACTACTGAAAGCCCTTGTCTTGCCCTCTTCTAACAAAGCAGAGATCAGATACAATGTGTGAGGTATCTTAACTCCTTTCAGATCATACATAAAATTGCAATTTGACTTACTGGATATTTCATATAGCTATTAATCTGTCTTTAAGGTTATACGGTCTTCTTCACTGATGCTTGTGGGTGCCTCCATAACTATACAAAAATAGCAGTAACAACAGCTGTTCTTCCCTCCCAGCTTGTTGGAGAAATACTGTGTTGTATTACTGTGATTTCAAGCACGCAGAGCTTAATAAGGGGTTACAAGACATTTTCCATGCTGTTTTGAGTATCATTGGTCTCTGGTCATTCTTATTTTTTGCTGGCGTGAATGCCTTTGTGCATCCAACACTGAAAGAGATCTTAGTTTCACTGTCCAGATCTTCTCAGTATTAGCCAATGGTTTCACTGGTCCATTAGAAGGTAGATATCACTTGGAGAGTAGCCTTTTGGGGGGAATAAAGGCTACTTCCACAAACTGCTCTGAATGCAAGACAGAGACTTTATCTTCTACTGCTTTCTAAGGAAGAGACGAAGCTCTGAGCAGCAGAGAGAGACATCTAGGCAATTAGCTTGTTGCTTTGCTGGTTTTTAACAATATCTGAATTTTTAAAGACAATAGCTCTAGATGCAGCTTGGAGGTTCCAATTGTGCCAAGGATTGCTAAACCCAAAACTGGCTCTGACAGGAAGAAACAGTACTTGTGTGTAAAGATCCTTTATAGAACGGAGGATCTTTAGGGTTTTATGCCCATTTTGAAATTCAAAACTATTGAAAAGGTGTCAATATGATTATCAAACTAAGATCATCTCCAGTGCTCAAGAAAAGGCAAGTTTTCTGGATTTCACTTCTTATTGGCATGATCTAATTTTGTGATTGAACCACCCGACTTGTCTGTACTTCAGCCACTTGCTCTTTTTCTAGTTTCACAGCGGCATCAAGAAACTTGCCTTGTAGCAATGCTGGGGCTGGTCTTTTGATGGAACATTGTTCCCACTGCGAGCTTTTTATCTTTGCAACTTCTTGAAAACAGAAAAGTGTGGAGCCTACAAATATCAAAGATCCTGTAGGAGAAATGATGCATTTCTGTTATCTAAAACACATGAAAGGATGATGCTTTAGAGTGCTGCTGCAAAAGGCACAGACTGTTGTTAAGAAGGAAGCTGCTTTTGCTAACTTAGAAAAGCACATAGTTACCACACAGATTCTACAAAGCTCCTGAAACTCAGCCAAACTTTGGGAAACCTACCCCCACTGGAGGGGATGATGCAACTCCTACTGACAAGGTCAGGCAAATGCTGGAAATATCTTGTGTAGATTGTTGTTCTCTTGGTGTTGTGCAAACATCGACTTTTCAAAGCAGCATGATATTAAGGGCATAGGCAATATGGAAGATGCAGACCAAAACATTTTGGATGTGTCTGGATCTGGGCTCTGCTAGGGAGTCCAAACACAAAGGTTTTAATGAATCACATGCACCAGTGTTGGTAGGAAAGGATGAGTTAGCCCCTCCTTTGTTAAAACACACAATGAAAATTCACAGCATGTGGAAATTATTTTTATACAGCAGAAAGAAGCGAGAGGTTAGTAACCTCAGGGGTGCTATGTAAATCTTTCTTTTGGGAGGCAAATGAAATCTTTGCTGCTTTAGAGGTTATTATTTGCATTCTGGGATTTATCATTTGATGATTGCAATTACGGTGCAAGTAATGTTTCAGGGCCTTGAGAGTAACAGTTACTTGTGTAGACTACGGCTTGTAGACCTGAGCCCCAGAATATTAGTGTCTCATGGGGACTCCTTGCTCACAACCTGTTATTGTGTTACTGACTCCAGGACATGAGAGGACACATCTATGTATTGGCTCTTCCTCACTGTTTTTGCAGCATATAAATTCTAACCATTGTTGTATTTTAATTTGAAGCCTAAAATATTAGAAGTGCGCACCACTTAACATGGCTGTTGGCCAGAGCAATTTCTAAAACACTGATTCTTTTTCTATAGGGACATGGTGCTACTCCCACAGGCAGCTGTGAGGAAGCAACAGGTACACAGTTCACTTCTCCGCTAGACTCCCCTGCCTCCCATGATGAAGACTCCACCCTCCCAGCTTTTATTAATTGAGATGAGCCAATGACAAAGGTAAATGGTTATATCTTTTCGTTTATTATGGGTAGCTGTACTGCAATGTAACATGTGTGAAATGAAACATGGAGTGTCATGAAACCTGGGCCTCTTCTGCTTTTTAGTCCAGAGAGAACAAAATGTGGTAAAGGATAAAACATCTCTCAAATTCTGTTAAGAATGTTAAAATAACAAGTGTCATTAAAGGATGGATAATAAGTATTACTATACTCATTATTACTAAAAAAAAAAAATAGAAAATCAGAATAGCCAGATTAGGATTGGCTTTAAGAGGGTTACTAAATCTACTCTGTGAAAGTCCAGATACTGAGTATACACTTACCAGCCTATAGGTAAAAACAGGTAAAATTTGTGTAAATTCAAACTCTTGGTTATATTAGTGGTGGCTGATAATTTAGCAGAAAATGGGATTTCATGCATCTAAATTAGAAATGGTAATGTTCTAAAATGGTTAATGCATGAGTGCCATGGCCACAGCAATATGCAATCACTGTCAGAATCTTCTCTCTCACTGGCAGACAGCACAATAGAAAAGGGAATGGAAAGGTCAAAGCTGCAACTGATTCCTCACGAAGCAAAATATCTAGTTCAGGGAGAAAGGGATTTTTCTGAATCTATGTGCAAGTTCTTTTGGCCTTTTTTTGTTTTAGAGCTTTACCATGAAAGATGCAACTCAAAAATCAGTGCTGTTACTAGTATAAAACTACTGAAAGTGATGTTTTAAGTAGGTTTACATTGCTTCCTCTAGGTAAAGGTGTTTGCAGGAGGAAGGGTAGGGAACACAGTAGATAACTTTGTAGACAAAAATGGGAGGTGATAGGACTTCTTTGTGGAATTTCAGGTTAGTCCAAATAGAGGCTTCCTTAATTTGTCCTGGTAGTTTAGTTTATTCAGGGACTACTGTGTCATTTGCCTATTCTCCCACAGTCATGTTACTCTTCTTCTGCTAAGCTAGAAGATGCAGAGGCAAAAGTTAACATTACGTATGCAACTTAAGCTCCTGAACGACTTCCCTGAGTTAAAAGTGAGATAATAATATGATGAGCAATGAACCCTGCAAGATAGCGTTATTTCTACTTTTCTGGTACAAGGAACTGCCTTCCTGTACTTTCTTGTAAAACAATAAGAAAGGTGCTACAAGACAGCTTATATACATAAAGTTGCTCCAAGTCGTGCAGCAAATAAGTAACATTTTGACATGTGTGGAAACACTCTGATGTGTGAGACATTACCTGTACATTAATCCTCAAAAGGACATTTTCGTACCATTAAGCTAAATAACCAGGGTGGAGCCATGATGCACATATGAGCTCTTAATATGCAGTCCCTTCTGCAGTACGTACTTTTTATTTTTACTTTTTTCCCCTCTACAAACATAGAGGGCAAGTGTAAATTAGCGAATAACAAGCTTTAGAAATGCATTGTGCAGAACAATACAGTTATTTTCATCTGCAATGTTGCTAATCTGTCAAAAAGTGGGAGAGAAAAGAAACACTTAAAACTCTCTGCTTCTACTCCAGAAATGGGGAGATCTCTGCCAAGCAGAGGTGTTACACTTTCTAATCTAATGGAAATCAGTTGAGCCAGCTGAGAGTAGTTCATGTTGTACATTGTTATCTAAAAGGACTTTTGCTTTCTAAAAACCTCTAACAAATCACATCCCTGTTTCTTGCCTATTACCAATGTGGTTAAAGTGACTGATAGAAGCTTTTTGCTTTGAGTAATTAAAACATTAACTGAAAAACAAGCACACATGCAGATGCAACACGTCTATGTCTATGTGAACATAGACATAGAGATATCACTAAAGTCTCTGTCATCTTAACTAAACCAATTAATGTGGAAGTTTTATCACTATGTTTCCAATACCGCGGCTAGTGATTTCCGCATAACTTCCTACTACTCAAAGCGTTACGGCTCTGGGGAAAACAAACCTCACATCGAACATTTTTTTTTCTTTTGACTTCATGCTGAAAAATAGTGTTTATCTTACTGGAGAAGTAAAAGTTAAATGTATTGTGGATTTCTGGGCAAGGAAATGGATATTAGATTTCAACACCTTTGTTCAGAGGAAGCTTTGTCTTCCATGTGTCGTAATTCAGCAATATGTAATAGGATTTGGTTCACTGTGTCTGATTGCGATACTTGATTGCTTCTCTTTCCTATAATTAATTTAGATATCCTTACAGTGGGAAAATATCACACAATCGCAATATGCCTCAGAAAAGGCTTTTCTTCCTTAAATGAGAATGTTAGGAACAGCCTGGAGGGAAAAGTTAAAAGATTAAAAGAAAAGGATCAGCATGGAGGCTTCTTAACGAATACCTCATTAGGGTCAGAAAAAGGGAACCAAAGGCAGAAAGGAAAGAAAACAGTATGAGAAACTGGTAAAGTACAAGAGTTTATTCAGACCAAAAAAATCTTTTAAAATGGTAATGCAGCTAAGCCCAGGAGAAGTTAGTATCATTGTAAATGTTACTAAGTATAACATAGAAAACATAGAGGCCCAATAGTGCTTTCACTTGCACAAAACTCCTGTTAAGGGGAGATCATTATGAGGACTAGAAGAACATCTGAGTAGCCAAATATAAAGACAAGCAAAGTATCTCTGATTTTTGTACAAGTCAATTGGACTAGTGAGGTGCTAAGGGGTTAATCAAAGAGAATGGAAGGTCAAATACAGACACCTTAATTCGTGTCAGTGTGAAAGTATTATCACCCATGAAAAAAACAAGGAACTGTGATCCCTAGTGCTTTGTCTGGAAGGCGGCACACTTAATAGAATGATACCAGAAAAGATGTTCTGCCAAATTTGTACAGCTTGTTTCCCTTTTTTTTTTTTCCCAAAGTAAAATTTATTGCTCTATTTTGAAAATAAAATTCATTAGTGAACTCTCTTTGCTGTCCTGGCTCTGAGATGTTCCTTGTGGATACTGAGCACCAGCAGTAGCAAAACAAAGGCAGCTGTTACAGCCAGAGTGCGAGCTAAGCTGTGATGCTGTGAATCAGTGCATCCTCAATGCAGTGCAGTCTTGCTCTCAAGCAAACTTAACTGCACAGATGCCTGGAAAGGGTAGCGCTGTGCCCTCCAAAAGGTGCCACATGAGCTTTACTTTAGTGCTAGGAAAATTACCAACTGAGCTGAGCAAATGCTTGGATGTGTGGCTGTCCTGTACTGACATGACTTTTTTTGATGGTATGTTTAAGGACATGGAACACCATCATAAAATGTATTTAAAAGCAAAATATTTTTGAACCCTTTCCTTTGAAGTGCTTTTTAGGAAGGACATAGGTAAAGAAATAGCTTTTACCTGAAATAAAGCCTGATTTGAGAAAAAGAAAATCTGTAATTGTCTTATGGTAAGCTGCTAATAACAAAGCCAAAAGGAAAATAATAAAGACAGAAATCTAACAGCAGAGCTAGAGTCCCACTTTGAAAACAGATGTTGATTCCTGCCCCATGCTTTCCATTTCTTATTGTTGTACATTAAGTAAAGAACCTGAGGAGGAAGGAAATCCTGAGCAACTGCCAGAAAATTGAGTGGTAGCAGACTAACTCTTAGACTCAATGTACCTCATGGGGAGAACGGGGGAAAAGAAAATTGTATAAAGTTTTAGGCTTGGATAACAAGAATGGGGGGAGAAAGGAGAAAAGATGAAAACCAATAAAGAAAAAGATGAAAAGGCACCAAACATCCTATAAACTTGGATTGGGAGGGGCATGCATGGTTCCTCAATAAACAAGTTCAGGCTGCATATTTGTACATTATGTGCTGCCTGCGTCAAGCAAAGGGTCTGGCCAGGCTGTGATAATGCTAAAGCAGGGTTAAATGGAAGATAACTGCCAACAGAACATTTTTTTAGGAAAGTCAACTAGTGCATTTTTCTCCCATGCGTAAGCCCCCCAACATAAAAGTACAGCTGTTCAGTGGTTTTCTGTAATGTTTTACTATTTGTGTGGGTCCCTCTGAGCTAGAAATGCTGAGGCACAGTACTCTCACTCAGTGTATCCCTCTCAATTTTCAGAAAACTGAGGGATGCTGCTTTATTTTCTGTTTCTGCTCCTATACTTCATCTACTGATTATTAGATTCAATGAGCCACTGATCAATCAGTAACTGACAAACTTGTGACCTAGAAGTAAAGAAAGGTATAGGCAAATTATCTGAAATTAGGCATTCAGTTAAATCATTCTTTGTTCTGGCTGTAACTCTAATTATAGCTTTCACCTCTAACAGTGAAATACTGTCTAAATATTGACCTAGCCCAAATTCAGTACCAGTTTCTCTAGATATTGCCAGTTACCTTTTGCAGTAGCCTGCTTTTTGTCTTGTCTTCAATCATGCCACTCACTGACGCATTGCCAATCTGATCTCACTTTCCTGCTGTGAGGTCATCTTCAGTTATTACCCATTTTCTGTGCCTGTAAGAGAAATGCTACTCAACTACAATAAAAGGAGATAAACACCACAAATAGTTACCAAGCATTCTAGCTAGCGTTGTTATATAGCTGATACCTGGACAGTTTTGCTATCAAACGAAAACCAAATGGAATGAAAATTGTAAAAGAGAGTTGACAGCCCCAAATCTGTAGTTCTTTCAGATGATGGTGCAACAGAGAATACTAACAGCATGCTATTTGGGGCGTGATATTTTCCTACCCTTAGTTGCAATTCACTTGAAAGCTCAAGGTAATTTTAGTATAATCTATCATTTATCTGAAGATAAGGCCATAAATGATCAGACCAGCCATTCTATTTCATACGTGCTTTGTCTCAAATAAGCACAGCTGTTAGGGCTTAAGAGTCAAGATAACTTCTTTTCACTTGTTTGTTACACTTGAGGTAAAAAAAAATAATCAAGAATAAGTATCATAAGTCCCATTGTTTGCCAGATTTGTTAAAGTACCTAAAATGTTCAGAAATGACAGATTCTTCTAGAGTACATCTGTCATTATTATATTTTTTTGGAAAAGGATAAGTTTTAGAAGATGGTACAGAACATGCCGAGTGCTCTGAGTACGATGACTATCAGTGAAAGTGATCTTAAGGGACAAATCTGTTGATAGAAAGGGAACTAAAACCAATATTGTGATTAGCAAAAGCTTACTGGCTTGCTTTTCACTGCAGGGTTTTTTAGACCAGAAGGAGGAGACAGAAAATGATACTGTGATTAGTAACTTTCTGTGCAATAGCAGCTGTATATAAGAAAACAGCTCTGCTGGAGCTTTTCTGATCTTGAGGCTGTAGCACTTGGGCCCCATACGTGAGGTTTATACATCTTTAAGCTCTAAGAGTAAATTATGTTGCCACCTACTCAAAACTCTGCAACTTATTTGAACTCACCTTGTACACATGACAAAATGTTAACTTTGCATAAAATCTTAATTCCAGAATCGTTTTCTTAATCACCTGGAAAAATGTATCACACTTCTAGAGTGGAACCTGTCTTGATAACTAGCTGGGGTTCAATTCTCAGCAATAGCAACCTGTTTATTCCTGTTAGCATGGTGGAAACTAACCCTAAAATAGTGTGAAAAGAAAAAAGTTAGTCTCCCCTCCACTTTCCCCTCTCTTCATAAGTGAACTGCATTTTCCATTTTGTCTTCAGAATTCCATGAGATTTCTAAAAACTTCCCTTTGTGATGCTTTGCAATTTTTTCTTACCTAGGCCCTCAAACCTGATGCTAACAATGCAGAGGCTAATATTTTAAAAATACCATAGTCTCCCTTAGGACAAACTGCCCAAAAATCAGAAATACTATCCAAGAATACTGCAAAATTGTTAATTAATATTTGAGAGTAACATATGGTAAAACACACTATCCGCACCACTGCACTTCTGATGGAATTGTTGCACAACTGAGAGCATGAGGCACAAATATCAGCAAATAAGCTAGATAAGGCTTAAAAACTGAAACAAGATTACCCAAAGACTAGAGATTTACCTGTACATGCAATAGAGCCTACAAGTAGACTGCCGTGGGCCTGTAACGGCCAGACTATACCCTGACCCAGTCCTCGCAGCTGTAAACCAGAAGTCTTACCAGACTTGTAAATCTGAAATGATTCTGAGATTATACTTCTCTTTCTGGAGAGAGATGATGGTTTAAAATCAATGAATCTAAGAATTTGCAAGGGATTCTGATGTGTAATTACTCTTTAACTAGCATTACAGTCTAGATTAATCTCTGCTCTGTCATTTATCGGGGCAGGTCTGGTCCTATTCCCTGTCAAATAAGTAGTCTCTTTCACTCAACTTGTGCCATTTCACTTAACTGCCCGAGTCTCCTTCATTATAGCTAAGGAAACAGCAACGGTGGTTTTGTTTAAACTTTCAGACATCTCTTCATGTTAGTGCTTTGGGTGCCAAAGGAGATATGTTGCTGGGTTGCCAGCATTCCTGTCACAAATAGGCGAGGGCTGATTTTGCTTTGCTGCGCACCCCAGTTCTCCTAACTTCGCTGTTTGGCCGCTTTCTCTGTCACATCTAATATACTGCCCTAGAAGAGCTATTCATACGCTGATGAAACTTGATAACCTGTTTCCACTACTCAGCTTTAAGTATAACATATCCAAATTTAATTTTAGTTTATTTTTCCTCTTATTGAGGTGTGCCTGGGAAGATAACCATTACATTCAGGTAAAAAAAAGCACAAGATTAACCATGTAATGTGAGTCAGACACAGTATTTCGTTAAAATAATGCATAAATACCCATGTTTTCTATCCAACTCAAGACAGAATGTGATTTTCTGTGAACTCACCAAGGCAGAAAAGGAGACTTGAAGTGTGGGGAATAGAGATATATGCCAACCACTCAGAAACAACTGGATGCTTCTCACAGTGTGATTAGATGCCCTAAAATTTGGGCAGCAATAGCCACAGGAGAGATTGTGAGTACTCCTGGTGATGACACTAGAAGCTTCTGGACCTTAAGAATGTCCAGAGAAAAAAAGAGAAGTAGCGAGCAAATGAGAGTATTCTGTGACTGCTTAAAACATTTTCAACTAATATTATACTTTTGAATAAACAAGAATTTAACTAGGAAACTGTAATGAGAGTTTGTAGTTTATGTAATCTTAAATTACCAGATTAATTACTGGAGCTGTAGTAAGGAACCATAGGCAGTGCCAGAGAAAAGGAGTACCTAAATGCGTTCCTTCAACAAACACAGAGGATAAAATTACTGCAGTGCGGAAAACTTAGGAGTGTAGAAAAATGCAGTGAGTACCCATTATCCAAAATAAATTTTTTAATGGGAATTAACTCTGACACATATCTCCACATTTGCAAGCACAGTCCATACGTTTTAACAGAATTATTCTAGAAAGTGTAAATAAATCACCATGTTTACATCCCACATCTGCCTCTGTTTTTGTAGTACTAGAAATAGCAAAAAGAAGTGAGATACATTTTCAGATATTTAATACAATTAAAGACAATAATACTCATTCAGCGGGTGACACAAATATAAATCATGCATTATCTTGTTCTAAGTGGACTGCAAAAAGCAGGTTGTAGAGTTGTGACACTGTAAACCTAAAGGCAGCACTCTCCTCACTTCTGCAGTGCTGTGGCTACTGGCATTTCAGGCTGGTATTTACTGCCTTTTAAACCAGTAACTTCTAGCTGCAGTCTGCACCTGCTGTCCAACCCAAGCAAGGTATGTTTCCACGCAGGAATACAGGAGATTCCCTGCTCATTGCAGGTGGGTTGGACCTGTAAATGTTCCTTCCAACTTTCCTCTCTTAATCATTCAGGACCACTTTGCTTTCTCAGTTTAGCAACACAAACTAAGAAGCACTCCATAGTATTAACTGATTTTTCTCTGCCATGTACTTCAAGTTGTAGAGAGGAAAGGCGGACAGAAATAGCATATTCCTGCTGGAAGGGCATATAGTTAAAACTCTTAATACAGGGCAAAAACCTAATTTGTACGCACTTCATATTTTTGAAAGATGCTGTAATTTAAAAGATTGTGGTGGCAACAAGTGAAATGGGCTGCCACAGTCAGCAGAGTGAAACATTTGTCTGACAGTGAAACAGAGCTAAAAGAGCCTTTCTACATCAGCATGGTAATTACCTGCTTCAGGCCATATTCAATCCTCCTATTCAGGCAAAAATCTAATCATGTTAGCGGTGTGGGTTCATGAAAGTGAAAAGAGAAGATACCCACACGGAGCCCCCATCCCCCCTAAAAATAAAATCCAACAACCTAAACAAAACAAAAGTCTCTCTTTAACCTCATCCCTTTTTGGGGCTTGTATTTTACTGAGCCCATTAGGAGCCTGTCCCATGCCATGCAACACAACACAATCAAAACAAGGACTGCTACTTATGAAAGTGATGGAAATTTACAGTGAGCTGTAGCCTGCTCTGGCCAGAATCCTGCTGCCACTTATTGCCATATGTCTCATTAATTACAGGGGGTTTGCAGAAATATGGACGTGGACATAACATAATCCTACAAATTTACTGCTTATAATCCAATCTGATTGATTTATCCAGCTACTGATGTGCGAGTGGATTGGCTCAGATGAATACAGGGCTTGTGTGCCTGTAAATAAGTGATAGCATTTTAAGTGTTTCAGCATATGGAGAGCGGGAGGACAGTAAATATGTTACAGGGTGTCACCTGAACATGTTGAAGAACTCTAGTCCAGTTTCATTTTTCAGTCCAAACTAAGCTTAGGAGCTTGCCGATAAAGAGGGGGGAAAAAAGAAAACAAACAAACAAACAACAAACACCCCCCCATTTTTAACTAAAGTTTAATCTCTGGTTGTAGATCACTCCATTTTTTTTTTCTCCTGTACGAAGAGGGGTAAGTCTGGTTACGGAGCGTGTACGCTACAGAATTTTGATGAAACCAATCCTAGTTGCTAATAGGTGTAAGTTGTTCGCACAAAGTCTAGAAAATAATCAGCATTGATTTTAGTGATTTTTTTTTTTAATTATTATTGTTAATTTCTATCATGGGCTTAGCACATTAATGAAAATTTCAAGTGCTCATCTAGATCTTGCCTAGCGCTAGCAGGGCTGCCTCTCCTGGGCTGCTGGGAAGAGCCTTGATGGTGAGAAGGTGTCACTGCTCCAAGCGCTGTGCCCTCTGTCAAAGGCTGCCTTTGCTCTAGCTTCAAACTGTTGACGAGACACCAGAGCTCACACACGCGGTGCGGCTGACAGCCTGTGGGACACTTCGCTGTCTCCAAAATAAACCTGTGGGGTGGGCCTCGCAGGGCGAGCCAGGGCGCAGAGCTTATGTGCCTGCTCTTTGTCCGGCACGGAGCCTTCATCTAAACAAAGTATAAATTCAGCGGGAGGCTGGACCAGACACCGCGAACACCTTCCTTCCCCCGGGGCCCGGCGGCGTGGTCCCAAGCGGCCGGCGGGACGGCAAGCTGCCGGCCGGGCTCCCGCGGCAGAGCCGGTGGCGGGCACACGGGGGCGGCCGGCGGGACGCGCCTTACCTGGCTCCACGGAGGGCCGGCCCCGGGGCGAGGAGCGGCCGCAGCCCGGCTGGGGCGGGCGGCGCAGCCCCGACGGCGCTGGCTGGACTCGGCTGGGCTCTGCGCGCTCTCCCTGCCCGGCCGCACCGCTCCTCCCGCTCCCTTTATAGCGAGGGGCGTTGCAGACCAGCCCAGCTCGCCCGCTGTCTCTCCCCACCCATCTCCCGGGACAGACCCCTCTGACCGGTCTCCCTCCCACTTCCAGTCCTTTTCCTACGCCACCTCCTCGCCCCGCGTCCGCTGGCGCGCCTGCAGCCAGAGCGCCCCCCGCCCCTCCCTCTGTGGAGGCCGCCGGTCCGCATCCCTCCGCCGGCAGCGAGGAGGTGCCCGAGGCGGGGGGAGGACGGGCAGGACGGGTGTCTCTCTTCATGGTAGTGCAGAGCCAGCGCCCAGGGACCCGTGGGTACTTCGGAGGAGGGCGAGTGCCAGCCAGAGCCGGGCTGCGTGCGTAGTGCGAGGGATGGGCATGGGGCGCCCGCTCCTTCCTTTTGCCTTCAGCTTTGTGAAGTAGGGGTTGCAAGCGGTGTACAAACTTTTCCAGTTTTTCTAGGAATCCTCCAGGCTGCCTGTAAGCACAACTGAAACGTTCAGATCATCACTAGTGAAGCTGCAATATATGTCAAGTTGCCATAATAAATCTGTCAAACTTTATTCTCTGGGAGTAGAGGGGAGAAGGAAACAGGGATGTTAAATCCCCTCGGAATACATACATGCTCTTCGTGTCACTGCTGGCTGACATTAAAAAATGACTTTGTGTATGAGGGATTGTTTTTTGTTTATTTGTTTGTTTCTCTCTCTTCTTGATCTGGTAAACAGGACAGGGAGCAACTTTTCAGGCAGTATTTCTCAGATTCTCATCAAGTTCTGTTTTATTTTAGGGTCACCTGACCATAGTTATGGACAGAGATAATTCTTCCAATGGGAACTGCACAACTGCAGATTGCTTTCTAATCTTTTTATACACCTGGTGTGTTTTTGAAGGCCCTCTTAAGGAAGACATCATGACCTAGGATGGTAATATCTTTCAAGGGTTGGCAGTCTAACTTTACTGTGGCTAAGAGTAATTAGGATCTGCCTAGTGACAGTGATAGGAGAGGGCAAATCAAGAGGAAACATTTGGATTCTGCAGTAATAACAACTTTAGCTGGAATAATAATTGCTTTTCAGGATCTGCACATGTATAATCGGCAAGGTCTTGTCTGGCTATAATTTGTTTTTGAAAGTCTGTTAGCTAAATCAGAGGTTCAGATAGAAATGCAGAACTGAGGCACATTACATGAACTTAATTGTTCCAAGCTGTGTCTGGTGGGCCACGAGTGCGTTACATGAAGGCACTAATTCACCTGTGACATAATCTTGTCTTGATCTTATTTATGTCGCGTCAAGAAAAATCATCTGCATTTTCATCAGAACAGCAGTCAGGATCGAAACAGTCTATATTGGCAGCGTGCTGCCCTCCTGCCACTTGGGGAGTTTGTAATAGGCTTCCTCTCTGAAGAGATCGTGCTGAGTTATCTTCTAATGATGAACCATGTGCATGTTCACAGATTTATCATGACAGGGACTGGAAGCCACTTGCCAGTAAGTGCTATTCAGGCCTCTACAGTCCCTGAAGCCAGCTACAGCAGTGCGCTTTTATTCCCATATATGTTGTTGGTTGTGTTACATCGGGCTCTTGACATATGGGACACATTTATTCTATCCAAACAATTCTTTGTACATGTGTGACTGATTACAAAACTCTACTGAGTATCAATGTATTTGGCAGTTATTGCACAATTCTGCCTCGGTCTGTTCTATGGTAAAACCTGCTGGATGAAGCTGATGGGGAGGACACCTCCATAAGGTGATGCTTGCAGGGATTTGTCCTCTAGTGGTCTTTCCGTCCTCCTAGAGCTGAGCTGAAGGAACTGAAGCCAAATCCCAATGCCAGCATCAAACACTGGCTACTTAGAGTCACAAAATGCCTCTGGATGTGCGAACCACTTCTGGAGATCAGTTGTTCCCTTTATTACCTTCTATCATCCCTTCTGTTCAGGAAAGAGATGGGGAACATAGATGATAACTGTATTTTTAACCAGAATAAAATTAAAAAAATAAACTTATTTTTAAATTGGATTCTTTTTGTAAAGATGCACGTAAAATTGAATTTGGGTCTGCATCTCTCTGTTGAGTTCAGTCCAGCTCTGTGGATGTGCACAAGAGAGAAGATGTAATTTCATGTAATTGGGGGAAAATCTCCTCATTACCACAAGTTTTGTGTCTGGAATCACAGTGACAGCATTGTAACATGATGAACATTGAAACATGCACTTTCTGTAGAAATGTGTTTCACAGGAACAGTGAATAATGGACTTGATGACTAGAATTCTGTTTTCATTGCACTGCTGTAAATAAAGAGGTTTCTTCCCACCAGAATTGATTGAGGTGTCTATAATGCAGAAAGGGCTTCACAGAGCAGATTTCATTCTACTGCTTGTATTAGAGCAAACAGCTGTCATTAAGAAGGTGACTGGACTGGGCAATTTGATTGCTATCAAATCAAATAGATAGCTCTCCTAACAGCAATCTTTATTAAAATCACTAGTACTATATTGAGAATAAATTGTTTAAAGCAAATCTTTATTGGGACTTCAAAATCCCATTGCCTTTAAAGCCCTTTGATTTTTAGTAAGTAATACATTTGGAATGATTCTCCTCTGAACCTTTTGGTTGTGTTTTTTCACATTTTCAAGATTTTTTTTTTCCTGCAAGAATGAGAAGTAGAAAATCATTTTCCTTGTTGAAAGATGATGTTCCATACATAGATCCCCATGCATCTGGGTGTCAAGAGCCAGCCCTGAGGAAAGCACCACACGTGGTGTGGCATGACGCTTCTATTCATTATATTCTTTCGTATGTATTTCTTATGCATTTTCCCACTGTTGCTTGTCTCAGGAAATACATTGGACTTTTGCACATAGAATATAGCTGTGCATTTGCTTGGAAGAAAACGTGTGATTTAGAGGTAGGTCTTTGCCTGTACTGGAAACCTGTACATGTCCTGGTAGCAAGCTGATTTGAGTATGCTGATGACTTGCCTGAAGACAAGAGAATTTATAAATACATTTTTAGGAACACTTCTTGTCAAAAGACTCTCTTCCTGCCATAATGAGTATTTCAGTCATATCCTGTTTACATATCTAAACCTTTTTCTGAGAAAAGGGATCAAGAATCGATCTTGAGTCAATGCATCTATTATTTAGAATTTTTCATCCTCTTTTGTCAATGAACTGTGTTTTCGGAGTGTGTTCCCTTCCTTCATGTCTACTACAACTGAAGGTTACTGGAAAATGTTATGGAAAGAAAATTTTGAAAAAAAGGTAAACATAATTCTCACTGTCCTCCTCTTGATCCCAAACTTGTTCAGCTGTAGGAATAATGTTAGTAGCTTGTCTTGTAGGAATAGGGAAGTATATTGCTGTTGTCATCCACTCTCTATGTGAGACCATTGGAGACCACAAGGTTTTGCTAAGGCTCGCAGATTCTACTAAGAGTAATACGTATTTGTGTATGTGAGAGGAGAGCGTGGGAGAGAGAGAAACAACTTTTGGGACAAGCGAGGGAGGTCATTTGCAGACTTTTGAGCAGCAGCGGCGCTAATATCCACAAGGTTGGCCTCTCTAGAGCTATGGAAATTTACATTATTATTTTTTTCTGATGAGGTCCTTGAATAATTAAGATAGTTAATCTCTTTCCAGGAAGATATATGCTTTAACTTCTAGTCTTCCTCAGCTTGTATTCTTTAATTGTATCCCTTATAATCATTATAGCATACAGGAAAAAGGGAAGGTGGAAAATATGAAGACTCTAAGGAAGACAATGTTTTAAATCTCAGCATTTTCTCAACACTTTAAAGTTTAGCTTGTTTTATTTAATAGATAAATAGGAGGTTTTTTGTTTGACTTCTACTGTGAATTTAGGAAGCTGAACTGAAAGAGAAGTGTGTGACATCCTCATTTTCTGAAGTTTATAAACCGGGGCAATTATGTACTTATTTTTATATCTAGATTCAGTTTTATTAGATCATTAGTTTAATAACAACAGCAGCTGCTTTAGTGGTTTGGACTGCTGAATTCAGTGGCAGATATAACATGTGTAATGGGCTTGTGGTGTAGGGGGTGCTGTGCAGGTGGCCAGCAAGAGCAGGCTGGCTGCCTTCTGGGTCTGCATCGCAGCGAGACAGTGCCAGACCTGTGGGTCCATAGTGAGCACAGTGCATCCAGCCTGGCACGGGCAGCTGCTAGTATGAACGGGAAAGTGTAGTATTAGATGGTTCTGTGGGCTTAGACTTAGACTCTTCTTTATTCCTAGAGTAAATCCATGCTTGATGAAACCATCAGGTGACCAGATTAATGCAGAACCTTGACACTTCTCTTGGAACTCTTTCTGTGACAGAAGGAAGCCGGCTACCTCGGTGTAAACTTCATGTTCCCCTATAGATGTTATTGGGGATCCCAGGGGAGTGAGAGGATCTGTAGGAAGCAGAGGTGACAGAGCCATGCCATGTTCTCACTGATGACAGAGACCAGCATCTTTTTGAGGCAGGGGTCTCCCCAGCAGCAGTGAGCTGGGAAGCAAGACCTGAGCCCGACGAGCCCAGACGCTGACAAGGCAGCATCCAGGGGCTGGGCTGGGCTCGCTCAGCTGTGCTCATGCCGCTCTGCAGTCCACAGGGTTGGGCAACCACGGTCAGCTCTTGGAGAAAATAACTGCAAAGAAGAATAATTTGGGAGATATTTTCTCTTCTTTTGCAGACTTTCTTAAGAGTTCATGACAGTTCAGTTCCTTTGCTTGAAAAATTCTAGATGGCAATCTTGAAATACAGTATTATTCAATGAACATTTACTACAGTCTTACCTCATTTCCATGGCTTCCCTTTTAGCTGATGGAGCCACAACCAGTGCAGTACACTTCAGATACCTTCAGATGCAAGCACAGGTCAGGTTTGCAGGATGGGGAAAGAAAATGCAGGGAGGCTGGATTTGCTGCTCGTGTGCCACTCCACCTGCATAGTCACAGGAGCTGCTGCAGGACTGGCAGTTCCAAAAAGGAGATACCTCTCTTCCCTTCTGGGCAAAATATCTGCTTCCAAACTGGATGTAAAGTAGACCTGACTGGGGCAGGCAGAGCCAAGAAGAGCCATCTTTTGAGTGCCTCTAAGAAATGTCAGGCTGGAGTAAAAGTATGCCATTTGTGAGAAGGCAGGTATTTGGGGTCCTTTATTTATCAAACATGTTGCTATGCTTTTGGAAATCAGCCTTTTCTCCTCAGACTTATAAGCTTTAGTTTCAAATAGTGTTTCATCACAGGCACATATATCATTTATCTTGGTTTTGCCATTTAAATCTGGTCTGGGGATGTTCACCTGTTCTGCATGATCGTGGCCATGTTCCTTCTGGGAACTGCCAGCAAAATGTTATATTTTAAATGTGTTTTCTAAAATGATACATGCTCTTAAATAAAGTGTTACACAGATCATGCCATTCAAAAGAATATTTTTACAAAATTCAGCACAAGACAGCATGTGATTGTGATCCAAAAGTCTGTGAAGCTTGGCTCCCATTTCTGTCACTGACTGTTGTGTCTGTTCCAGATTCAGCTCTGATCTCCACACAATGCCATGCTAGTGGCATCATTTATGTTTCAAGTGATACAAAAGCAGAAAATGAGCCAAGAAAGTATTCCTGTAAAAGGAATTATGTTTAAATTCCTTAGAGCTGGAAGCAGTGATGATGGTGGTGAAGTATGTTTGGAGAGGCTGTGTGATTTCTTCTCAGTATGTGATACTACGTGTGAATTGAATTGAGTACTATTAGTGGGGGAACACATTATAGCCCTTCATTTACCCTTCCTGTGAGTAAATTCATCTCATCTGAAGCAAACTTTATGTAAAAATTATGTTCAGGGTAAAACTGAGTTAAAATTTGAAGGGAGCATATTAAATACTGAAATAGAGAAATAAAAGTTGTAAAATTTGTGATTACCGTATATGTGGTTCTTTTATTGTGCAGTAGAACAGGATGGTTTGGGCACCTTCTGTTGACACGTTAATGATTTAAGGTTCTTGTAGGTCATAAGAACTATCCCATTTAATTTTTAACTGATCGTAAAATTATCAGTTTCTGGAAAAGGCTGTGGTTATGGTAAAGCAAGTTGTTGTTTGCATTGCTTAATCATCCCTGAAAAATGGGTTTGGACTAATGTGTAATTAGTAATTTTTAAAATGTCTTTTCTCAAAACAACAAATAAGACTTACCATTGTGGTAATCTTAAATACAGTACGTATTCATAAAAACACATTTATACTTTGGAACAAGAGGAGAAACAAAAATGGGTGATTGAGCTGGCCTCTACTTATTGTTGGACCTAATCATTGTGATTGCAATTTAATGGACAGTGTGCAGTGTTATCAGCGATAATTACTATGTTAAAAACACTCTTCTCCAACCTAACTGTGGAAAGACTTAGAAGTCAGTTTTTATTTCTGGAATTCTGTAAATTTGCCAAGAATTACAGCTATAAGACCCTCTGAACGTTATTTACTATGTTCTTCAAGCTAAACAGAAGCACAAAAAGATGGATTTTCCTCTCTGGGCAGATTTCTTGGAGAAAACACTATTGGCTAGTTAGAAGGGTTTTTTGCCGTTTCTGAAAAAGAAATGTAACCAACATGAGAGTGAAATATGGTATTTTTAACACACAGGTATTGACCAGCTGCTTTTGCTTCTCTACTCAAAACCATCATTTTTTCCCTCCTTATTGGAGCATGTAAGAATGAGGATAATAATTATTGTAGTTGTGACTGAACCCCCAATTGTTCCAGGCACATATTGGTCATCAACCTAACCCTGCCCAATTCCTGTGGGATGAAAACGGACAGGGCAGAAGTACTATTATCGTCATCTCACAGGGGAATTAGGCCACTTAATCACTCAGTAACTTGCCGGACATCCTCAGGAAGCTTATGGCAGAGTGAAAATTCAAACCCCCGACTGTCTCAGCCCCGGAGCAGTGCTGTCTGCAAATCACTATGGTCTGAGAATCAGCACTTTCTAATCAAGTTATTATAAATAAGAGCAAACATTTTATAAAGTAAGATAAAAGGCAGTTAAATTCCAGTACGCCTCAGCTTTATAATGTTAAAAATAGGTGCAAGTTTCCAAGTATGGAGTGGTACCTCATCTACTGTAGAAGTAACCCTTCCTCACAAATCTGTGAGTTCAATCAAAATCTAATCAAAGTACCCAGTATGCTATTGAAAAGGTGTGTATGAGCTACAGAACCAAAGAGCTTGACTCTTCATTGCCTTATGTCGCTACTTACACATATATATGGACTCAGCATAACGTCCTGGCAGAGCAAAAATGGAGGTAGTGCGAACATGTGAAAATGGGAGCTACATTTTGCAGGAATTCTCCACATTTCAAAATGTGTGTTCGTTCTGAACTGGGGCAGAAAGTTGGCTTCTCTTGTGAAGGGAAAAGTTTAGAAAAGACTGGCCTAGAATGATTGGATTGATTTGAAAGGTGAGAGGATAAAATCTTACACATATTGTGGTAAACCTAATACACAATAGTATGCTATGTTACTTAGGACAGTATGAAAACTAAAGAATATTTTTACCTTTAAAAACACAAAATTCCTTCATTGAAGCAACTTACCTGATCAGAATGATTCTATCATTGTATGAAGATCACTAATGAGAATTTCTCTTTTAGTGTTTCAGTGCATGTGAAATATTTGATTTGTTTCGATAGCATATGACTGTAGCACAAAAATACAAACTTTGAATAATCACCTTGGCTCAATGACATCTTTTTTGAAGGTCCTTTATACTTTCCTGACTCCCGTGAGTAGCTTGATAAGTATATTTGCTCTACCACCCTTTGCAATACAAAAGCCAACTTCTCAGTGCGTTGTATTGGTGTTTACAAATTTATTTTTCTAAAAACTGTGAATCTAGATCAACTGGCAATTTTCAAACACTCCACCAGTTTGGAGTGTTTGCATTAGAGCCAGAACTTTGGTTTGGGTCCAAATTTCAAAGCATAAAATCCAGCGGAAATTCACAGATGTACGCATTCAGCCATGCATTCTGAAGTCCCTCCATTGTGGAGCTGGAAGAGCACCTGGGTGCACAGGCTGTGGCAGGAGGCTCCAGCTCCTGGACCTGCCCGTGTAGCAGGAGCTCCCCTCTCTTCTCTGCAAGAGCTCTGTGTTGTGGGGCTGTGACTTTTGGGGAAAAGACACGTCTGCTGTACTTTTTCTCTCAGCCCCACCAGTACACGTCTCAGAGGATGGAGGGCCCAGAGAAACATTATGGCACTGCATAAAAAACAAGTGTGAGCACTGCTGGGGCAGAGGGTGAGGGGATGAGGCTAATTAGTGGGGCTAACTAGCCCCTTGGAGCCATTTTCTTTTGCAGTTAATGAATGTCTAGAAGACCTAGTTATTCGTGCTAATTTTGATTGTTAATGGTCCAAAGAATCGGGACATATCTCTGTATGATTACATATGATTTAGAAGTCTAATTTAGGTGGCTGCTTTCTTTATTTAAATCTCGGCCAGAGCACACTGCCATCCCTATTAGTAAGTCATTAGCTCAGTGTTCTGGGACAGCCTGGCCAGGCCAGGGTGTGCCTTTGACACTGGGCTTTCATAGCTTTCAGATGTTACCTCTTTGCACTGCACGTTTTGGGGGCTGGGTTGTTTATCCAGACATTGACTGTTTTTCAAAAAAAGTAAAACTAGTTCCTAGGAAACCTTAATGAACAGTAAGAACACATTAGTTTGTTCATCATTTAGATGACTTCAGCTTATCTACTGTGATATTTGTTTATTGCAATGCACTGGCTTAGTTTATTAACAGTGAACTATGCAAATACGGGGTTGAGAACAACAAACCACCAGAGGGATCACAACATGGTTATCAGGC
This sequence comes from Rissa tridactyla, assembly GCF_028500815.1. Classification (NCBI taxonomy): domain Eukaryota; kingdom Metazoa; phylum Chordata; class Aves; order Charadriiformes; family Laridae; genus Rissa; species Rissa tridactyla. The sequence continues at coordinate 26,664,914 of NC_071471.1, read as the reverse complement.
TTTTTTTCTTTAAAATGTTTTTATTGATTAGGCCTATATTGTTAAGTTTTTAACAGCAAAGAATAGCAGCATTTAGAATGCTTTGATCTGTAGAAAATATGAATTACAGAAGGTGAATGACAGTTTCCTAAAGCCTCTCTTAGTGTACCTACAAAGAAACATAAAAAAGTATACACGTGTAAACTTATCTATATATACTTATTCTCTGTACACTTACATAAGCATATGTAAAAAAACATCCTGTGTATTATAATTTTCATTCAAAATCTTTTTCTCCAAAGTACAGATGTGTGTTTTTGATGTGGTTGCCTTTTATAGCAGGAGCTTGGACTACTAGGTTTAGGAGGACAATTCTTGTCATAATGAATGACGTGCTTAATTTTTTCCTCCGAAACATGCATAAAGGGTCAGGATCACTCTGTGTTACGCAGTCAGCAATCATTAGATGTTGAAATCATCTAATGGGTGATGTCAACATGTGAAATGTTGCTAAAATCAAAATACTAGCACAAAGACATAGAAATCCTTTTAGAAATGCACTGGATGAAATATATGTAATTCCTACAGGTAATCAGGGAGTGAAGCTGTATTTATGAACGCATTTAATCATTAAGGTCAATTTTCGGAGAAGTCTGGGAAACAGAATGTGTTTCTGCCATTCCCAGTTTATATTCAGCCCAGAGCATGTTTTCCTGACCAATTTGCAAGGATTTGGATACCTGTGTTCTGAAGACCTGACGCAGCCCAGCTGGACCAGTGTTGTACCAGTGAAGGAATGTAGAGTGCTTTGAACAACTGGTGTAAAACATGCTTACTACCTCCCTGTTGTGGCATGTAATTCTAACACATAAGCACATAAAAATCTTAGTGGATTGATACTACCCTAAAAACCTCTGTTTAAAAGTGCCATGTACATGTCTGTTCATATTTCAATAACCTAGATACAGGCATCAAGATTCAGCATCTTTTTCAAGAACTGTTATTTCTTTTGCAGTATTTGGGTTTTTAGCTTTGAGCACAGGGTTATAACCACAAGAGATTTACTTCACCATTAGCGCAAGTTGATTGGAAACAATGTTCTGGTTTAATTACATTAAGCCAAAAAAAAGGGAATCCATACAGGAAAGCGTAGCTATGTGATATAATAACTATTTATCAATTCACTGAATCAGAAACATTCTTGGTAATTTGCCTTGTATCTGAGCAACGTGAAATCAGCACAGTTTACTTTGTTCTGATTTTTTTTTAGAACCAAAACATACCATTCTTTCTCTCACAGAACTGTATTTTCTTGTCTAGTTTCCTGATATATTTCTATAGGCCTGTTCAAGCACAAAGGTAGTTCAAATTTGGAGTGAAGTGGAAGAACCTGGTACCAGGAAGATAAGCTTTTACTTACCTAGAAGTTACATCTGTAGTCAACTCTCCAGAATTGCATATGGAGAAGCTGGCAGGACAAGAGCTATCTGACGTATCTGGCAGGTCTCACACTCGCTGCAAGCTCTGACACTTAAGAGAATCCCGCATTTAAAAAAGTCACAGAGATGGGAGGAGGAACATTTGTTGCCTTACGGAATAGTATGTGTAAAATGGGTTTCAAACTATGAAAATCTTGAGCCAGACTGCGTCAGTTGTGTTGCAATTTAGGGTGTGAGTCTGCTTCTGTGTACCGGACTACCAATAGCACCCAAGGAGAGATTTTCATAGCTGGGAAAGGAAACTTGCCACATTGCTCCTGTGTTCTTTATGCTGCGTCTGAAGCAGGGATGAAACAGGAACGGTCAGTGCTGTTTGTAGGTTACTTCAGAAGCTGGAGTCCCATAGAGGTCAGCCCCTGGATGGAAGAGGACAATGTTGCTCTTGGGCAGGCTGCTCTGAGGCAAAGTAGGACCTGGCTGTGTGTTACTCAAACTTTCATCCATAGGCACCTTGGTAGGAGGCCTTCTGCAACTAGCTGTAAAGCATATTCCACTTTTTAACAGTGATCATGTCCCATCTCTTTTGTTGCCTTTTCCTCTCCTCTTCTGTTAACTGCGTTTGTCTGCTTTTTCTTCCTCATAATCTTGCTCCCTTAGCACTTCTGACCCTTTCTTCACTGAGAGAAGTCTTAAAGGATTTGTCTGCCTCTCCACATTGCTTTGGGATCTCTCCTGCTTGTGTGCTCTGAACAAAGTAAAAGCATAGGGTTGGTTTGTTTGTTTTTAAGAGCTATTTCAAAAGAGCATTATCATTATAGAAAAGCCTGCAATAATCAGGAAATGAAAGAGAAGGAAGAACACCAATTCACAGGCAGATATGTTGCCTGTTTCTGTGCATTCTCAATTACAAAACCCTCCGTTTCTTTTATTTTATTCTTATAGTACCCCAGCATTCAGGTCTGTGACTCTATTAAGTTTTTGAAGTGCTCATAATTTCCTTCTATATTATTGTTGAGAAAAGAGAGTAGATGGATCCCAAAACCTAATATAGGACTGATCAGGTTGAAAATTGGTACCCAAATAGCAGCGTCAGGTGTCTTTTGATTGTCCCCAGATGTATTAAATCAGGGTAAATGAAAAAAGAGTGTTACAGCTGAGTGGCAATATGCCTTCTTGGATATATGGTCTCTGCTGCAAACACATCACAGAGATAATGTGAGCAAAATAGGAGGACTAAAGTCACATTTAGCATGGTTCCTCCTGTTTTTAATGATATGTGTTTATAGCTTGTTGGTAGTGAGGAAACTCATAGTGTATACAAAAGTTCAGCTACGTGCAGTAGGATGTCGATAATAGGAACTCATAATAAGAACTTAGGATACCTTCTTATTCATGGAGACAGAACAAACAGTCCTCATTAGGAGGCTCTGCAAATCAGAAATTATTATTATTTTTCTCTCCTTGGCCATTTTTCTATTTTACTTTGCTGAAATCTCACCAATGCTTATAATATTCTATCTATCTCTAGTATCTCCAAGATTCATTTTGAGTCTTTCCTGGGAGACTTGTTAAAATAGCCAGTGCTTGCAAATTGAATATTTTCAGATCTGTAACTTAGTTTTCATTTGGTTTTGTTTTTTGTTTGTTTTTCTTGGGTTTTTTGGGTATTTGGTTGGGTTTTCGTGTTTGGGGTTTTTTGTTGTTGTTTTGTTTGGTTGTTTTTTTTTTTACATTCCTCTGTCACCTAAAATATGGCTTGGAAGAAACCAATCTGTTTTGAGGGAAGCTCTTAATTCTGTTAGGTTAAGTGAAAGTGATATCATGAGATTTAATTGGCCTTAATAGTGAAAGTCATAAATCAGAATTGAAATTCTGCTGCAGGCAAAACTGAATTTAGTAGAACAAAATTAGCAGCAACAAATAGCAACAGGATTTTATTTAGAATGTTATTTTATTAAAAAAGTGGTGAAATTGGTCAAGAATAAAATATAAATGGAAAAAGAACTCATCAAAAACCCAAAACATTTCTAGAAAGAATATCTGCCTGTTCAGACACCCAAATTCTATCAATGTGTAATTCTCATGTCTTTAAATGCAAAGGTTATACGAGCACTCCAATGTTCCTTTTTCTTATGGCATGACTCTATGGAAAAAATGTGTGAACCACTACCTGATGTATTTCATGCTGTTCTGTGTTGTCTCTGGGACGCCTGCAGTTTCTGACTGGAGCTCACTGATTTGTTTGGTGTTGTGCATTTTACATGCTTCTTTATGGAGAATGTGGGAGGTTCCTGTAGTAGTTGTAATGTGGTTCCTGTAGTTTTTTTAGTGTGCCTCAGCTTACCAGTTTGCTGGCAACTATTTGGATTAGAGATCCATCATGCTAGAGCTATACATTGACCCAATGGGGTAAGTGTGAAAAAAGAACTGAGACAGTTCAATTATCACATCCAGAAGGCAATTCACATGGCAGCTTTTGTTTGAAGCTGTTCATAAGCTGAGAAATTGTTTACGAATCCAGAGGAAGAAACCAGTTCTGCTCAGATACAACGAGCAAACACAGAGATGACAACGGGGGAACAAAAATGTTTGAAATGCATAAATGTTTACAGGAAGGGTTTGGAAGAAGATACCTGGAGGGAGTCAACATCGTACACCTGGAGAGGGCAGGCTCACACTTCCAACCCCATGACTATGTAAGCAGACAAACAAAAGCTAACAGTTTCTAAGAGTCATGGGTAGGACTTCTACGATGTTTGAATCTAACTACTAAAACTCTCATCTGGGGCAGCTGAATGCTCAAATTCTGTCATTAGTTAGCAGGGACTGCAGCATACATGAGGTATGGTGAGCCCTGTCACACTGCACAAAGAGTCCCAGCTGGTGGAATGGCTGGCTGAGATGGCTTTCTTTTGAAAGTGATAAAACAGTGTGTTTTGAATGCTTAAAACGTAGCAGAGCAAATTGGTTCATCCTATTTTGTGGAAGAAGGAATGGAAGCTACTCCAGGGAAGTAGCTGATACAGCTGTGGAAAGATGTGAGAGTGTGCTTAGTTGTGGTAAGCTCACCAAAGTCCACCCATATGCCTCGCTTTAGGAGAAAATAGATGGAAAGGAAAACAAGAGCAGAACTTGGTGAGGACCTATTTTGATAGTGAAATAAGAGGAAGTAAAAATCAGTCATAACTAGGATTCGTTAAAGAGAGTAACTGTTGTCAGATGCAGGAAAATGGAAGGACCTCAGGGTTAAATTCTCCAACTCATGAGGGGCTTGAATGGGCTGAATGCCAGCTGGATGGTGAGGAGCTACAGCTGCAAAACTTGCTTGGTAGACAGAAACAATGACTTAGAGGTCAAGCAAGTGAAAAGAAACAGGCTTTATAAGAGATGAGCATATGAAATGCCGATTCTAGAGTGAGAGAATAAATAAATACATGAAAAATAATAAAAGATGTAGGAGGCTGGAGGAAATGTAAACACGTATCTGACTTCACAAAGGTTTGATGCTGCTCATAGTGTGTGTGGAAAACTTCTCCCTCAGTAAGGCGTACAGTCTTTAAGACTTGGGGCTGACCAGCAGAAAAGTAATGAAACTCTTTCTTTAAATACAGTCAACACAAGAAAAGCATTCAGATGGTACATGAGCACTTGGAGAAAAATGGGTGTGGTGATCCAGATAAGAAACGTGGAAATGAATGAAATGTGTTGTGGTCACTAATGTGGTGTTTTGAGATGTAATTGCATTAGAACAATTATGTGCCTGGAAACTTAGAAGGTAGCTAGTAATTATGTACATAAATTGCAGTTGTGTTTGGAAAAGGTAGCCCAAGGAGGAGTGGCAAAACACCCATTTTCTAGGCTAGATAGCAAATTGATGTGCATTTGAAAGATAGAGATTTCAGGAAAAGGACTGGTAACTTCTCAGGAATCCTGAGAATGTAGTAAGTAGGTGATAGGAAAATGCATTTTCTGTCAGCCTTTTTAGATATCTCTCCTCTACCTGTGTAGTGATAACCAAGTGACTGAGGTCTAGGAATGTAGGAAGTACAACTTGCTGTCAAGTCCAGGCCCTGCTACCAGAGGCAGATGGATTGTATATTCTTTTACACAAATTAGCTGTATTCCTTTGTAAATGCCTGGGGGTTTTGCTGTACTGATGATTTGTGTTGTAAAATGCTTTATATAGCAGCATCTTTCTTCCTTACGGCAATACTACTTCTGGTTTGTGTAAGTTCAGAAGACAGGCCCTGGCCGGTGTATGTAGGTTTGTACTCTCCATTTGAATTTAGGAGCTGTATCAAGTTGTAACGACTAATGTACTCTGTGCGTGCTGAGGTTGGTCACCACCTGTTTGTAATGAAAGATAAGCATTGCTGCTATAGTGTCACTATTCCTTCAACTGCTGTCCGATTCTGCCTCCTAAAATTTACCAACAATTTTGATGGGTCCAGAAGTTGTCTCCTCCCGTTCTTATGCCTCTCCCTGTTTTAGAGCTTGCTTTTCTCTTTGTGGTAATGGCAGTCATCCACATTCAGGTGGGCATGAGGGCATGGATTGCGATATTCAGCTAGTCTTCAGTATTTCTGGATCCCTTATGTAGGCTACAAACAGATTCTAAAGTGGGCCAAAGTTAATACGTTAAACTTTGTTTCTAAGCAAGTCTGCTCTATAATAATTCTGGAAAGTCCTGAACAAGTCTGGGTTTGGTCAGCAGTTATTTATCCAAAGCATTTACGATGTGGGGTTTGCCATGAGCCAGACGCTACTGCAGTCAGTCCCCTCCTTTCATTTTGGACAAATCTAAACATGCTTGGTTTGCTGACTAAAATTTACACGGTCAAGTTTATGTTCCTTGTATTCTCTCATGGTGATAAGTGCCATAAAATCACCCATGTTTTGTTTGCTTTCCCTCCCTGTTTCCCCTCACGTACACATGGAATAAAATGTGTCTTCTGAAGGTCTTCACAGACTGTTATCTTTTTTACTTAACAAAACAAGTTTAAAACTTCTGTTAGTTAATTAAAATGCTGTAGTTCTGCTGCACATAAACTTGTTGAGGTTGGTTTTGCATCCCTAGATTACATGATTATGATACTAGTCCTGAAACTTTACCTTTGTGAGGTTTCCCTTTTTATTTTTGTAGATGAGGACGTAGTGGCTGCTGACTCAAGCCAAGTGCGTATTTTTTCATTGTCTGGGGTTCAGAGATCTTACTACCCAAAGCCCACCAACATTAACAAAAAGGTTTCTTTTAGCTCTGGATCACATAAATCCTTGTGTCCTGAAGAGCATATCTGTAACATAAACAAAGAAGGATACAGCAACAGCTCACAGATAGAAATTATGTAAACTAATGTGGAAAGAGATGTTAACAGTGTGATTAGTTAATGTGATCTGTGTTACCAGCCGTTATTTCAGCAATGGTAAGTGGCAGATTAAATTCTCAGTGGAATTTTCCTTTCTTTTTCCAGGCAGCGCTTGCAGCATGCGCATCCCCTCTCTAAAGGGGATCAATACATGTCACAGTTCTTAGCAACAAAACCGTGATTCTTTTTGTCAAATTTTATGCCATATAATGTTTCTATTAAAAGGGAATAGTGGAAATTGGTAGAAGACTCCCGCCCTGTTCTTCCTGAAAAAATACACGAGCAGTGGTAACAACTCTTTTCCTACTCTTATGTTGTCTGTGTCTAAGATATTGAAGTAGTCTACAGATGTTAATTAGGCTTTACACAGATCTGAAAGTAGGAAAAAATTGTTTTATTCACTTCTAAAACCTAGCAAGTTCTGAGTGGAAAATGATAGCTGTTTTAAAGCTAATTGTGATGTTATGAAATAAGCTGAGGGAGGAAGTTGCACATATTGTGACAACCAAAAGTTTGGAGAAAATTAGGGAGGAGAGCAGCAATCAATCGGAAAAAAAAGGTTGGAGCCTGGGGTTAACAAACACAAATTTCAGAGAAAGTACCATGAATTTCATAGTGACTGTATGCAGAACTACCCTTCAAAAATTTTCCTCTTACCAGGAATAATTTTTATATGCTAAGAAATCATTTTATAAATTGACTTTGAGATTTAATTATAAATATGGTATCTGTCACTAGCGACCTAATGTTGCCTCGTAGCACTTCCGAAAGCAAACAACTACCACATTCAAAACCAGGAGCAAGATTAATCTAAGTTGCTCCTACAAAGTCAAATGATTATAAATGTTCTGTTGGCTTAAGGCAAAATCCTTCTTTTCTATCATTGTGCAGTGTGCTAGTGGCTGATCGAAAGGTGCAGGAGCAGAGGGTGTTTTGTGACGGTGGGGGTTAAATGTTATACGTTACACACTTTAATGCTAATCCTAAAAGATGCAATCAGTGCACCTAAAAGATGCAATCAGTGCACCGTCTGCTTCCCCCTCAGCATCTGCTCCCTCTCTTAGGGGCCCCAGAGGAGGTGGTGAGCATATGAAAAGGTGTATTAGCTCACACCTCCCATGCAGCAGTAAATGCATCGTACATAGTGAACTATCCCAACTGGGGCCCCAGTTCACTTATAGCCTGCTCTGCAGTCTGCCATCAATGGAGGGGTTGGTTTTAATTTCTGTAAGCCATGGGCCAGGTCTCCAGCGTTTAAAAACGATATTAGCTGATTTTTTTCCTTTCATTTTTAATACATTGAGATAGATTAAAATGTTACGATTATCTTCCCTGCAAATTAAATTTTGTTTCCAAAAGGACCTAATCCTAGCTGGAAGCTTTCTGGAATAACAATATTGAATGAATGTTAATGGTACTTAAAATCCATGCAATTAATATACTTAAAGACTTAGAATGATAGATGTTGTCCATAAAGTCTGAAATTGTAGGAGGATTATATACACTTTAGTCCATGTTTAGCTACGTATATTTTAATAAGATCTTAAATTTCTTGCTCGTTTTTTATTTCGAACAACAATAACAAAAAAATTATGTACAAAAGGGATTTATAAACTTAAAAAAAAAACCACATAAAATTCACAACGTGCACTAATGCTTATTATCCTAATTACAGTGGTCCCTTTTGAGGCATGCTTTGGTGTAAAATAATTAATTTTGATGCCTGCAGCTTAAGATGTGCAACTTCCTTCCGCCAGTTGTCTTATTGTAGAGCCCACAAGGGTGGAAACTGATGCTTAAGAATATTTTGTTATTCTAATCAGTTGCTTCATATCTTTAGAAGTCCTATCTGCCTTTGAGATCAGAGCATGCAGTATTATTCAAGGCTAATATGGATGTTCCCAGTTAAAAAGAAATGAAAGAGTTCCCTAATGAATATAGGAACATAGAATTGGATTCATTTTATATCAAGTTGGCTAGCAGATGTTTGTATTTTCAGCTGCATAACTATCTTCTTTCCCCAAATCAGGGTTACTGTTTTACATTTGGCTAACTTTTGCACACTTGCTTTAATATGGGTTTCAAAGTTGTTCTTGGAAAGGCATTATCGATTTGAAAATGGCTTCAAGGCGCTCAGAGTGATGGTGATTTGATGGCGATAACAGATGATTAAAAATACTTGAATATTGGAAACAGCTTAGAAGTAACGACAGCCCACCTGGGGTTAATGAAGTGCTGGGAGTGCTGTTAGCTTCTGCCTGCCCTGCCTGTGAAAAATGCCAAACACTGGAGGTGGAGGCTTAAGTGGGAAGAGGTGATACAACCCAGTTAGGTAGGTTTCTTTTTCCTAGTGTGGTAATTTGTTTTTAGTGTCTTTTGTCTCATTGGTAAGCTGGGAGGTTATAAACGTGGCTGGGTGCAGCTCCAATATGGAGCATCTTGCAACCTGGACTGTCTGGATGTTGCAGAAGGACCTAGATCATGTGGTACCTGATGATGTGCTGAGAGCACTGAAATTAAAACAGCTGGCAAAAATGTTGGTCTTGATTAACTGCTATATATTTGCCTTTGGTAAGTCTGCTTCACAGTCCTTGTTACCTCCAGCCAGAAATCTCTCAATGGCAATTTGTTTTCTCAAGACATTTAAAACTGCATAGAAAGGGCTCTATGCTTCCTTAGTAAGGCAAAGAGGTCTACTGTGATTAGACTTGCCTTAGAGACCTCACATGTAGCTCATTGCTGGTAAGTAGGAGAAAAAACTTTGTCTAACACCGGGAGGGAGAGCAGGAAAACAAGGGAAGCAGAAATAAAGTGAAAGATAACGTTTTAACCATTTACAAAAATGGAATTGGAGATTTTGGTGGGCACATATGTATACTTCTTAAATGCAATTTCTAACAGAGAAATAACAATAATATTGTTTATTATTAGAAAAGTCTAATTTTCTTTACCTAGACTAGCAAAATTCTGAGTCTGTGTAAAATGAACGGTGTGTGAGACATCAGGTTATTACTAAAAATCTCTCAGGAGGAAAAACTACAAAAACTACATAAGAGTTTAAAGGGAGAGGTTTTGTTTCTAACTTTGATGTCAGATTTGGGTAAGTCTTTTGGCTCTGGAGATGTTTGGCTCTTTTGTATGCTTTGGGGGTTAGGAGCCAAGTGGTAGCAAGCTGTAGAATAATGTTCTGCTTAAGACCTCACCTCACTGCTGCCTCGTGGAGTCGGCAGTGTTGATTCTACAGAGAGAGTAGCTAACTTGACATGAAATGAAGCAATTAATTTCTTATTGTTACATGCTTATTTGCACCCATGAAAATCTGTAAAGTGCAATTGCTTTTCTTGCATTCTAAGATAAAACTTGAAGGATTTTATCTAAAAATTCCAACTTGTTAGCAATGCTAGACAAGAGTCAGCATCTGGAAGACCATCAACCCTTGGAGCCTTTGTGTGGCTAATAGAGAAATGATGTTCTTTCCTCAGCACTGCTAAATGTTAATAGAGAAGTGCTATTGAAATGTCAGTTAAAGCTTATTTTTTACTGCTTAGTGTAAAGTCTATGTTCTGTTAATGACTTTAGATAAACAATAAGGGACTGAAGTTACTGGCTTTGACTATTCCTCCCAAAATTAAAGCTTCAGATTAGATGATGCCAAAAGCCCCCTTCAATGACACTAATAAAGAGAAATGTCACTAGTATAACACCTTCAAGTTCTTTTTCTGTTGCTGGTGCACAGTTGACTTTGGGTGAGCAGCTTTTTATCTGATGTTGCTCATCAGTGAGGACTGTAAAAACTGAAAACAGAACTGCAGATGCCCATTTGGCCATCTTTTCCAAAACATGTACGTAAATGGCCTGTGAACAAAATAAAACACAAGGTCTGGCACTTCTCTTGTTGCTTTTTGTTATAACTGAAATTAAGTGAGCAAGATATGGTATCGTGTAGGAGAGGGAGAGACAAGGATGATTTTCTATTTGAATTTACCGGAGTGGTGAAAGCACAAAACCAATAACTAATTCATCCTTTTGGTAAAATCTGAAGTGTTGCAAGTGTGGGGTGTTTAACTTGTCCCAAGTTGCCTTGTGATCAGTTGTTGGTGTTTTGGTCAAAGTGATCTTCATATCCTAGCTGTGTACCGACAAAATGCTCATCTGTTTTACTTAATGCTTGGAAGAAATACATTTGAGGCAAGTTGGAGTATAGTCTTGCCATGTTTTGTTTTGTATGTGAAAAAATTCTCAAATGTGGCAAAGTGCACATTTATTTATTTTACAGTAAGTGATACAACTCCCGTGTCTGTCTTGTTTCTGACCTCCTGCATGTTTCTCAGTTTGCTAATTAATATGGGTAAAGAACACTCACATATCTGGTTTTAATTATGGTGTTCATTGCATAATAAGTAACAGATTCCTCTTATTCACAACCGTTTTGTCAAAACATATGTTGCGTTGTTCTTTTACTGTGTTAATGTATGCAGTGGTCATAGCCACAGCATCAGAGATGCTTGCCAAGGTGGTCAGTGGCAGCACCAGCAAGAGCAAAGGGCCAAATAAGAGATCCAGTGTGATTGATTCCACTTTGAGAAATACTAGCAAGTTCAAAGGGAGTAACACTGGTAAGTGAGAGCTTGACTAAAGATTAGAAATGCATGAACAGTGTTTGCTGTGTTCAGTTCTTCAGCCTAAGAAAATTAATACTCAACCTCAACAACTGAATGAGTGGGATTGTTTACAGTGAGTTCTGTCTCCTGTGCAGGATGTGGATTTGGATGCACTGTAAAACTGAATCATTTCTGTGGAAGATGGCTTGTTGTAGACTGTTGCTAAATATTCTGATCCTGATGGAATGATGAAATCAGTGGTAGGCAAAAGTACTTCTCACTTATGGAATTAATTTTTTGGAAGATGCACCTTTCACAATGTTCTCTGGAAAATCTGTTCCATATGGAATTGCTCAATATTCAGTTGTTCTGCAGTCCCTTGCACAGAGAACATCTTGGCAATTTATGAAAGTTATTTTGTGTTAATATGTTAGTCTACCATTCATGGGTGTTAACTTTGGATATATACATACGTATTTGTTTAATCCTGTCCTTTTTGTGCCTGCTGTGATGAATTGTTCTTATCTGATGGTTTATCACTTTTGGTAAAAATTTTGCTGCAAATTAAAGACAAAAGTGTTTTTAAAATATAGGGCTCAGTACATTGTGTTAGAAAGCAGCTGTGTGTTGCATTGTAAGCTGTGAAGCTTTCACTCCAGGTCACCTGAGTTCTTCACCTTTGCAGTTACTTTCAGTGTTTCATTTAAGCTCTCTCCCTCTTTCTTGACTGTCTTCTACTCTCCAGCTGCAGTCAATGTTGGGTGAATCCTTTGGTTAACTACCTATCTGTCCTAGCTTGCCTCTCACTAATATGTTTTCACACATGACCATGGTCCTTCCTCCTTCAGTAGCCATGCAGTCTCATCCTGGACACCTGCCTGCCAGCAGACTGTTAACTTGTCTGGTTCAAAAACAAACAAAGCACAGCAAAACCTGACCATTGTGAGTCCTGACTTTGCCTGAGCTAATATGGCCTAGACAGCCTTACATGCCTTGGAGTCCAGTAATTAAAGAAATACACATTAAAGATAATTTCTCTACACTCCATTCTTCCTTTTGTGAGGCTTTGGTGGTGTTTTTCCATCTGCTTCCTAATAGTTGTATTTGCATGGTTAAATACTGTATCTGTAGGTGAGCACAGTGCAGTGTTTACTGTTCTATATGAAGAAGATCCTGAGCTGAAACACACTTGATTTCCTTTGTCCATGCTTGCTTTTAGGAATTAACTTTCAGAAAATCACAATGTGTTATGTGAGTTTCTAGCAGAATAATGAGTGCCTGCCTGACCGCATCCTGTGTGCTAAATAATCTTTTGGTTGTTTTTATTAGCCTATGCACATTTTGTTGCATTGACTGATGGATGGTTGCCCTGAAGTATAAATGATCTGAATATGACACTTAATGCACACATAAGTTGTGTTGATAAATACTAATCTTACTAGGTATTAGCTTTATAAATGGTTAAAATATGGCACTTAGCTCCAAAGTGAATCAGGTTGTATTCTGGGCAAATTGTTTATAAGATTATATCTGCTTTAAAAAAAGAAGTTTTAAAAAAAACCCTCATAAAACAATTAGCCTTTCAGCATTCTCTGAATCTGTCCTTCTTCCCATGCACGCCCTCAAGAACGCGTACTGGAGAGAACTCACTTCTCCTGTCACTAATATCTGTTCCTTTCTTAAGAATACATTTAGTTCCTCTGAAATACAAAGACTGACTGGCAGATTTTATTTTTCCCTGCTTTGGGGGGAATTGGTAGCCAAGAATGAAGCAGAAGATTCACAGCTAAAGAATAGGATGACCAAATTTTCAAAGCATCTTATCAACTATTCTGATTTTTATGAGGTCAGAAATGACTGAATACTATCTAGACTTATGGTATTCCAAATTCACTTTTGTCAGACCAAAACACCAACAAGGTGTCACAACTGTCATGTTGCGTCCTGAAGACTGTTCTTGGAAAGCAGAAAGAGAAGGGAGCACAGCTCTAAGAAAAACAAGAATTAATCTTGTCTGCCATTTAGCGTTGTCTAGTTAAATGAACGGTTGTGGGGTTCTTTTCTGTATGTTTTACGTAGGTTCTGTTACTATTGAAGAGTGCATTACATTTCTACTCTTAGAATAATACTGGGTTTTAGTTGATTGCTCATAGGAGTGAGGACTATGGGACTGGTCTGTGTGTAATCAAAACAGACTTTGCAGGCAATTCAGCATCTATGCATGGCTAATAGCAACGATCTTTTGGCAATGTCGGTCCTCAGAAACTTCCAGGTCATTTATCCGGTGATAAATGTGCATCAGTCTGCGTTTGTCTTTTGTTTCCTGTGCTTGCAACAGAAAGTAATACTTTGTGAGCTGACAAATGCCCTCCCTTAAGTTACCCAGCACAAACAGCATTTTCTGTTTCTAACCCAAAACCTGTTATTGTTGATGCTCTCCTTCTAGCTATGTAGTATTTTAAATTAAAGAATAGGTGATGACATAGAGGTGTAATCAATTGCTCTCTACTTGAGGAGTCACGTAGCTCCCCGTGATTTTGTTATGCAATGTGAATCAGATGCGTTTTGGTGAGCCTTGCATCTTGCACTCCATCTCTGTCACCTTGTCACCATTCTGTCACATTGTTTCTCCCCTCACAAGAGAAGGGACTCAGTGGTACCTGAGGTAAGGAGCCCATGAGGAAGAGACTCTGCCCCTTCACTGAGCAGTCCTGGTGATGCTGCACACTGAGAGAAGGTCCATTTGAAGGCTTATTCCTGAGCTGAGCAAGGCAGCACATCCCCTGTTGTGTGGCAGGATGTGTCCTTCTTGTGCGACGAACTGGGCAGCTGTGCCTGTCTTGTTGCCTGAGGTGTTCGTTCCCGCACAACAGGAATAAATGCAAATTCTGCCTGGAGGAGAGCATGGTTCCTCCCAAGTGAGCTTGTTTATTTCTGTAGATGAGTAGATCTTTACGGTGTTTGTAAATTTTCATGACCTGGATTGTTTTCAGAAAGAGCTCACCAGAGAGAAGGGATAATAGAAACTGAAAAAAGCTTTCTTGATACTTGCTCCCCTTCTATGCTGGATGTGTCTTTTGGGCTTTCTGGCAGTATCTTTTACATGGATGTCTTGTTCTCTCATGCTCCACTAGAAGCTTTTGGTGGTTTCTCTGATGTAGTCATCCTAGCTGTGTTGCATTGCCCTATTCCCTTGTCATCAATGACATCAGCTTCTAGCTGATAAAAGAAAATATTCTATTTTTAAATTAGTTTATTTATTTACTCACTGAAGTAGAATTAAATGTACTGTTACTCTAAAGGAGACCAGAGTAGGGCTTTAGACCTACATTTTAATACCTAACAACAGCAAGGAATAACACGTTATCATATCAGCTCTAACCATTAACCATGTCACTCTGGTATTGATTTGTCGTCTCACTACTGCTTTCCCACCTGGGCAGGGAAATCACTGTTGCTTGTAGGAATGCCTGCTCCCTGGTTTCCTGTAACCCAAAGTCATGCATCTTGTGCAGCAAAATATCTGTCCTGGGGCTCCCTGGAACTATGATGCATCTTTTGTGCTCATCTAGATATGAGTCTCATTACCTCGGAGGACAGTATGTTGTCATTACTGTCACATACGCACATTGTACTGCCAAACAGCTGTTAGGAACGTGAGATTCATGTTCTGCTACGTTTATTTCACACTTCATGCATTTGTTCTCACCTCCAAAGTACTGCATGGTGCTGTGTCTAATCATATTTTCATTTGCAGAGCAACTTGCAGAATGAGTGATTGACATTAGTAAGAAAATAATGGTATGTTTGAGAAGGCTGATAAACTGACTTTGCGCTATACTAACAGACTAAATCCTAAACGAATAAAGATTCATACCTCATGGCAATCTGTGGAAGAAAAGCTGTTAATGCAGAGGTTTAGGTGCATTGTGTGTATATATATATTTTATACACTTATATATAAAAGCCCCTTCTTGTTATATGCACCTTCCACAAGTATACATGCATTCACTTCTAAACCAACTTGACAGCTACTGTTTGTATAAGCAGCTACTATCTATATAAACAAAATCACAAATTAAAAAAGCTCGTAAGTATAATTGGGAAGGGCATGTTTGCCTTCAATTGCAAAGCATTGTAAATACCAGTGACTGGACTCCATTCTGCTACACGCTGTGCTAGAATATGATTTGTCTGATTTATTTAATGAATTGCTAAATAATTCAATTCTGAAATACAGGAGACACTACCAGTAATGTTTCAGAAAGTGAAGGTTTTTAAATATATTGTAATACAACAGTATTCAACATTCTTCAGAATAGGTCCCAAACAGCAAAGCCTAATGGTAATTGGACATTATTTAGGGTTATAACTCTGGACGTTTTTATTGTGTAATCTGTCTTCATTTGTCTGAACAGCCCCATTGGTAAATAAGGACTTAACTTCATTTAACACACATAAAATGGCTGATTGCTTTGAAGTTGAGTAAAATTAATTCATTTCCAGTGTGGCAAAGGAGGAGATTGTATTTTGGTCCTTTTTTTTATTACAAGTGACTCAAAGAGCAGCTTCCCATTAATCAGACTTGGATACCAAAAGAAAAGTGCTGGAGAGACACCAAGAGATCTCCAAAATGGATCAAAGTACCTTTCTTCTAAAATTCTTTGAAAAAAATCTTGATACTGAGTGTCTCCTGTTGTTCTGCTCTGTGCTTCAGCATGGTGGGTGTGAGAGCAGGCTTACTGTCTTCAGAGAGCAGCAGACGAGAGGAATCCTCCCTTGGGGAGTAAAAAGCCCCCTGCAGCTCTGCTGGCTCCTTTCATTAGCAGGGTGGCTCTACCTTTCCAACTGCACAGGTGCTGCAGAGATGGAGCTATAAAAAGCTGCCAAATCTAATATATCGTAGGGTACATTTTTCATGCTTTACTTATTACTTCTGGGGAGCTATGTCATAGGATCTGTATTTTACCCTGCTTGGTCTTAGTTGTCCTGTGTGTCAACAGCTGCACAAGCTAACTTCAGTGGTGCAGCAGAAGTGTGGCCAAAGTCAGGACCTAGCAACTAAGCCACCTGTAGGTACTTGCTGCATAAACAGCTGTGGAGCCTGTGCTGGCATTATTTTTTAACAGAACTCCATGAGTTTTGCGAAAGGGAGCTGTAGTTTTCCCAACACTAGGCAAATGAAGAGTACGATAATAGTAATAGATGGCTTGTCTCACCCTCTCTAGACTAATGCCACCATGTCACTCCTGAAATTTCATAGAAGGAAGGAAATGGTTTTATGGTTTCTAAGTCTTCTAGACATAACAAACCTAATTTATTCTTTCAACTGCAAGTCCTAATCACTTACTACATGAAAGGAATGCCTGTAATTTATTTAAATACCTAGTTTACCAATCTTAATCAAAAAAATAAAAATAATTGTCTCTTATCACTCTGAACAAAATTCTCATTTTTAACCAGAACAACCCCTTGGATTTTCCTTTATCCATTTTTACCATTCAGTGACCAGATATTTCTTAATGCGTCTGTGTTACAACAACCCTGCCTTGAATTCATTGACTCTTGGACACTATACAAAACAGCGTGAGTGGACAAAAAGGTAGTAGATAAGCTTCAGTATAAGCAGTGGAGGTAATGCATTGTGGAGGGAACATGCCTGTATGATCTTCGACTCAGAGCTGGCAGTTAAAACTCAGGAAAGAGGTCTTTGAGCTATTATTTATTGTATCAGTGTGCAGTGGTCAAAAAAGTCAACAAAATGTTGGACATCGTCAGTAAGGATATTGAGAGGGAGGCAGAGGACATTGCCTGTATCTGTTAGGATGCGAAAGGGAATAGGCAGAGATGTGTCCTCTGGCATTCCTAATCAAGGTAAGCTGTAGACACTGGGCAAGGCAGAGGGACTGCAGGGAGCGTGCTTATGTGCTCTTCCCAAGAGTTTCTCTTAGTGCTGCCGTGTGGCGTATCCTTGTGCACAAGGGCCTGATCCAATTCTCCACATAATCATTTTAAAATCTTACTTTTGTCTTGAGCGGACAAACTGGAACAGTCCCTCAGCTGTCAGGTAGAATAATTTTGAAGCCATTTTCTCCATATTTGAAGATAAGAACTCATACAAACAAACCAAGGTTAATATGCTACCTCTTAACGTATTTCCCACAGTAAGCCAGAAACATATCCTTAACAGGAGATGCCTTTTATATTTATGAAAAATGGTTAACCACTCGTCTGTATCATTGTTAATATTCCCCTTGGATAAAAATCCAGTGATGAACAACTTCCTGATGGAAGAGGTCGTGGCTTTTCCCCCTCCCATAAGCATTAAATGTCAGTAATATGTTTAACAGTAGTGATGCAGATAAAGATTTAGAGCCATGGGGCCAGTGGCATTAGAAGAATAATGTAATCTGTCTGCTGAAACTGCTTTTAAAAGAGGTACAAAGCATATTTATTATTAGGAACATTCTTTGAATTTCTTGTTGCACCCATGTTCCCCTAAGCATGGTACAGCTTCTACCCATGTATGGGAACTAGTTAGTGAAATTCTGTGTTTATGCTGTGTAACCATGCAGAACAATGGCATATCAGGCGCAAGGGTGAAGGAAAACCTTTAGGCATGCAATCTTTCTTGTTATTTGAAAGGTGTAGAAGTTTAGCCAATTTACAGACCTTATGAATGGCCCATACTAATAGGGATACTTCTGTCCTTCCCAGCTAACAGCAGGGTGGAATCCATGCTGTGTCTGGCGATGCCCTGCTGCTTGTGTGTTTGCATGAAGGACCACCTTATGCATATAATGTGTTAATAGCATTACAGAATAGTTATTCCTCTCCAAATTCTATGCTCTTGTTTCCAGTAATATTATTTATTTAAGCTGCAGTGTGGCTGGACATTTTCATTTGGATAAGGAACTCATTTATTGTTGTGCTTGTATAGTAAAGCAAAATACTTCCCTCCCCCCCCCCCCCCCCCAAAAAAAAAAAAAGTGTGATCTTTTTTTCTTGGTTACTATCAGGGTCCTCAAATAATACCGAAGTTTGATTCATCAGAAGAGAGATGTTAAGTCATACACTGAAGACGGCCTGATAGGAATCTTTTCATGCATTATTAGTCGAAGCACTGTCATTGTTTAATTAAGAGTTTAAATTAAAAACATTCCTTCTATTTCTAAATGAAACCTATGAATTTTATTAAAGCTTTTGAAGGAAAGACTTTGGTCTCAGAAAACACTGTCAAGGTAAAGTGATGTTTTTTTCTTTGACAATCAATCAGTGGTCATTTCCCCATGGTGTCAGAGCTAAACTGTTATGAGATTTAAGTTTAAATGCGTGAAAAATGAAGAAATGAATGGATGGTTCAGGACTCCTGTTATCTCTGTCTGGGGCAGGAGAAAAATAGCTTTCAAGAAAAGTATCCGGATTGATTACTAAATTCAGTAAGAGAGATGAGATTCTATTTCAGAAAGTGTCTAAATTCAATTTAGAAGCTGATATTTTAAGGCTTTCCTCTCTACCCCACCACAACACAATCAAGCTGATGTTTCCAAGGAAAACCATTTAGCTCCAGAATGGATATATGGGGTAAATTATTCGTATTTTATGTGATTAATACCAAATGGTTTATTTAGGAGAAATATAAATATGTCCTATTGATTGATAATAATAGGTACCCTTGAAACATTCAAACCTTTTTTTAAACAAACATCCCCAAGCTGACCTGGGGCCAGCGAGCTACGTGAAGTGCAGTGACTTGGGAGTTCTGCCACTGACTTCAATAGGATCAAGAATTTGGTTGAGGTGACAGTAAGTACCAAATCAATTATTACAGAGCTGAAGCTGTAGGTTGCTCTTGAGTGTTTTCCAGTACAGCCCAAGGGCTGGATGTTTGTTTCCTGTTTTTTGATAGTTTCAACATTGCCGTCTTTTGGTATCCTCTGGTTTGCTGCATTTTTCCATAACAGTTACCGGTCTGAAATTGAAAAATCTTGCAAGGTTTTAGTCGGAACTGTGTAATGAATTTTGAGAGAATGGGGTTTTTAATAATTTATTTTTTTTAAAAAAGGAAGTTATATTGTAGTGAACTTTTGTATTAGAGGACCTATGCTTTGGAGCAGGAGCTTTCTGCATGAAAAATGGTTTTAGTCCCTTTTTGCACATGCTGTTTAGTGGAAAAAAAGAGAAAATACCTTCTCCTTTCCTAATACCTCATA
Source organism: Rissa tridactyla (assembly GCF_028500815.1). Lineage (NCBI taxonomy): Eukaryota > Metazoa > Chordata > Aves > Charadriiformes > Laridae > Rissa > Rissa tridactyla. The sequence goes on along the minus strand of NC_071471.1, from coordinate 26,645,316 downwards.
CCTGACACCTTGCACTTGTGTGTTGGGTCTGAAGGCAGGGAATCTGTGGTCTGACGCTTCATTAAGAGAGCAGGGGGGCCATGGCTATTGCAGCTATCAGTCAGCAGTGCGAGTGGTGGGGATTTCTGTATAGATCTGCAAATTCCAAGTCTTGTCTGTTTGAATTTTGTGTTCTTTTGTGATCTGTGAACTGTTTTTTTCCTACTTTTGCATGCATCTGCAAGCTGATGATGATAAAAACTGTTGCTAGTGGATGGACTGTCTGGAAAAAAATCATGGTGAAAAGCTGTTGCTAAACAAGTATGCTGTTTGGGTCCAACCACTTTTATCTGTTCTTTGGCCTGGTTTTGTAAAGACGGCCTAATAAATATCAGGAAGCAGAGAGGCAGTTAGGTGTTTTAGCTTCGATTCTTCTCTAGCGTAAGGCATGGTATAAAGTTTCCCACTTTCTGGGAATATACTCAGTAATAAAACTTCTCAAATGCTCAGTTCTGTAAACGTTACATTGGCCAAAATCCATGTTACTAAAAGAAGGCCCTAGCTGTACTCTTATTTGGAAGGTGAAGTGATTTACATATGTGAAAGTTATATACCAGCCCTGGAAAGATGAGACTGATATGCAGAGAGCAAGGAGGTGTGCTCTGTTTTGCAGTCCTATGGTATAGTTATCTGTACTCAATAGCGTACAGCCAACAAAATTTACTGGCCTTTTAAGGGATGTTTGCATCATAGTTTCTACAAAAGGTTTAAACAGAGTTTAAGTGTGGAGAGGCCTTTGAACGTACAGGTCTTTGACTTTCTCAGAACTGAATCATAAGAGCTACTTGCCATGATATATATCTCCATATAGTGATCTGCCTTTTTGTCTAAACCAAAGACAATGTAGAAATGGTATCAAAGGATATATTCGGCCTTTTATGAAACTGTCCTTCCTTCACATGTAGTCCTTGTTGCTGTGCAATAAAATGAAGTAGTAAATTCTAAAATCCATAAAGTCAACTGAAACGTTTTAAAGATTAAATTGCATCTGGTTTTCGTGGGCTTTGTGCTTTACTATCTTGTGTTACCAATCTAAATCGGTTTGTGGAGGTTTTGCTTTTAGCAACAGATCTATAAAATAATCTAAGAGGTATCCATGGAAGTGTTGTAGGTGTTCATCAGCTAACAGAAAAACAATTATTTGGCACATGGTAATTTTATATCTTAAAATCCTTTCCCCCCAGTCTTCCATTTAAGAACAGCTTGATTTACAAACTGATGGAGTAATGCACAATAATCCTAAAAGGATCTTCAAGATTGAGTTCTTGTGGAATAGTATCGCATGGTTGTAACCCTGGTGTGTCCAGCCAGCTGCCCCACCGAGCATGGAAGTAGGAGGAGGTTTGGCACTGAATTACTTGGGCCTCTTCAAGTGCTTCTTCCAGAACTTCCAGAAGTTTTTGAAGTTACTTTGACTAGGATCCTTTGTCTGTGAAACAACATCTAATTTTTATAGTGGAGTTGGAACATTTGGAGGAAGGGAAGGTACTAGAAGACACATTAAAAAAAAAAAAAAATTAGAAAGGCAACCAATAGAAACAGCTCAGAGAATACCCAACAAGTTTTTTTGCATTGCAAGTTTAGCTTAACATAGTTAAATATACTGAAGTATGTAAAGGGGATGGAAAAATTTTCTTCTTCCTACACTGTTGCCATCTTTCCAAACTTGTATTCCATTGACCTGGACAAGTTTGAAATAATGTGTTTTCCTTCTTGACACAAGAGATCTCTTGCTCTTAGTTATTTAGAAAAGGCATTCTTGGTGAGCTATGTTCTCTGAATAAGTGTAGGCAGTATTTCTTTTTTATAATAACTTAATGGTGGCCTTGTGATCAGTGGTATTTTTTCAGGTAAACTTTTTGGGATTTGTTTGGTTTTTCTTCCCCTCTCCAGGAAATGTCTAAAGATTTTATGTCATTTAGATGATCTGTTTTCATGGAAAAGGGGATGCCCACCCAGTAATATCTCAGGGCAGTAGTTAGGACAGTCTTGAACTGTATGATGAGATTCAACTTGAAGCTTGAGCTCAAAGTAAGCGAGGTGCAAATGTTCTCTGAGCTGCACGGTAACAGCTGATTTAGTACTTGCAAAGGCATTGTTATCTTCTAAGGCATCATTTCCAACACAAAATCCATTTGTTAATGCAGTGAAATGTTAGGCAATGAGCTAATGAACTGTTTTGACCAACGATATTTTAAAAAAATTACGCTGGATGAAATTTACCAAACTAGAACTGAATTAATGATTTAGTTTTGGTTCCTATGAAAAAGTGGGTTTGGTTTTTTTGGGTTTGCTTCTGTATGTGTGTGTCCAGCTTTACTTAGTATTATAATCTGCCACCACTGAGTGGTTTCTATGGAGTGTATTTGGTATAAACACAAAAGACAATTCTCTTCTGTGTGTATTAGGGGATTTTAGTGCCCAACCTCCACCTGAACTCTGTGAGAGATAAATTGGCTTCCTTTGAAGTAATGGATATGCTCCCTTGATTACTTCAAAAACTGGCCGAACCAAAAGAGGTAATTGCTTTGTTCCTTACTTGAATTCAGTCAGAATGCTTTAATGTTCCAGAACTACTATTTTTTTTTAATAATTTTTAGTGAAATTCAGTGAAGCTTTGGTTCTTATGCTGAAAAACAGAACTATCTTTACTAGTAAGGACAAATGCATGCTGCTTACTTTAGGAGTAAAAAAAAAAATTAGAATATAATGTCTATGCTGATGCTTTCTTGACTTCTGTCATTTAGCAAACATGCAAATTTCTTTTAAACTAATCACTGGGAGTCATTCTGTCTTTTTTTGGAGGGGTCCTAATTTCTGTTTCTTTCAGAGCATATGCAACCTCCCATTCAGCTCCACAGAGCTTTAAGTATATTTTGCCAATCTAATTCTGTTCTAACCTTCATATTGGTTTAAATCAGTATGTATTTCATCAGCTGCAATGGTGTGAGGGGATAGCTGGTCTCTCAGGTACACCCCTTTAATAATAAAATAAACTTTTAGTCCGTGAAAGGCAAAAATTATATTTTGTTCCTGTATATGTTTAGAATGATGGAGACTTAATAGACCAAGTGCCGCTTCCTCCCCCTTCTACCCCATCCCTCAAAGGCTAGTTAGAGTGAACTGATAAGCATCAATTCATGAGGGGAAAAATGTGATATGGAAAAAATATCAGCATTGCCAGCAGTCTTGCTGGTTCCTGGCAACATAGGGTTGAAGGGTGTCAGGTGGCTATGCCTACATAGACATTGAGCTCTCTCTATATACCTGGTCAATTTTCTGGTCTATATTTCATGAACTTATTCTTGGGGCACTTTGCAATGTAATACCTATTTTCAAGGTTGTAAGAGGCTTGGATGAATTGAGTAAATACTTTAAAGGAAGTGAAATGATGTTTACCACCAATCATCCTGACCTTTGTCAATATAAACAATTAAAAAGTCTACAATGTCTGTTATTTCTCTTTTGTGGATCCCCTTCTGCATATATGTAGTTTCTGAGTAGTAAAACTAATGAAGCTTGGCTTCCCTGCATTATCGCATATGGTACCACATTTCTCCTGCCTATGGACAGGAGGACACACCAGGGCTGTGCATGTGATGATTGACCTGCCAATGCTCTCTGAAGCTCACTGCTCCTCTTGACTGCTTGGAAAGCTCTGACTCTTGGCTGCTGCATGTGAAATAAGTGGCTTTAGGGGCAGCCTGGGGCTGCATGGTGCCTCTGGGTATTTGCTGTAGAACCTTCTTGTTGGAGACCCACAATCCTCTGTCAAGTTTGGTTGAAGTTGGGCAGTGTGTTCTAAAGTTACTGTGAGGTGCTGACATGATCCTGTAAGAATTGCTTCCTTGGAAGACTGCTTGGAGTGGGATTTTTCCATCTTTGGCTGCTAAGCTCCCCTTCATGGCAGCCTTGACATCCTTTCTGGTCTGCCTGTCTTCATTATAGCATCCTTCTCACTTTCTGGTTTTCAGTTCTTGTTGATTTTAAGTGAAACTGTCATGGAGAAATGTACTTAGGGTGCAGATGCAATAAGGGGCATGGAAGGGCAAGCAAAAGCATGAAATGCCTCTTTGCTGCTGTAATGCACTGATTTTTTGTGTGAATGTCTTAACTGACAATTTTAGTGGCCTGATAGCTAAAGTTTAATGCCTAGTTCTTCTAGTGCCTTGTTACATGAACATTAATTTTTTGCCCTTTGGCTGCCCCATCTGTAAAGAGAACCTGCTTATAATTGTCCTATTTTTGAAAAGTTCTTTGAGCTCTGCAAACCAGAAACAGGTTTGGAATTGTTACAGGGTATCTGGTCACTCTCCAAGTGAGAGCAATTGCAGACTGACAGAAATACGTTTATGACAAATCCAGCATAGCTTTGGGAGTTTTGTATTTTCAACCCTATATCTGTGTATTTTTATTCTTTCCTAAGAGTTTGATGTTTGTCTGTTGTATTGTTTATAGTAGTTTTATTTAAATAGCAATCCTGATCTGCATCTACTTATGCTATATTTTTTTTAGCACGTATGCCTGGCAAATGTCTTATATGGAGAGCTGATATGCTCTGAATATGCTCTTATGCTTTGAATAACAAGTACTTGTTCCTCTTTGTATGTTTGTGTTTTATTGTGAAGTTTGAACAGACAAAATGTAGAATGTTGTTCCTTGTGTAATGCGAGTGAATTTTAGAGAAGCTCAGGTGCAGCAACAGACAGTGCCAGAAACAAAAGCAGAACATGGGTTTTCCAATTTCCAGTCCTCTACCTGCTAAACCACTTGATAATCATACCATCAGTTGAACTGGTAGACCTGAAATGAAAACAGGCCAGAATATTCAATGGCACCTCATTTCTCAGTTACAATGCAAGCTATAAATCCCAAGCAAAAAATTTCTCCCTCCAGCCCAATTTATATTAATTAAAAGAATAAAAATCCAGAAAAAAAACCAAACCCGCATGCTCAGTTTGTAGACAAAAAATAGAAAGCTCTGAATCTGCTCCATTTTTACCATTTAAAAATATTTTTCTATTAATAGAGTTTTGTTTTGAAAGTGACTTTTTATTGCATCCCAGGAGATTCACTTTAACATGGGAAAACTAAAAAAATCCTTTAAATGAAATACACGATAATTTCAAAGGAGTCTTGTCAAGACAGTCAAAATAAATGGGGGGTTACAATTAAGATTTATTATATAGTTGTGGAGGGGGAAACCATCTGTGTTATCTGGTTTAAACATAAATACATCAGGCACTTCTAAATACAAGATATATAAGCAGTTCTCAGTATGCTAAATATTGTTGAGGTTTAGTGCATATCCCCAGCATAACAGGCAATCATCTAGAAAAGTCAAAACACACTGTAAAAATATGTTATAATCTGTAACAAATGGAATTATCTCTTTTCCTGCACTGTTGATCATTTATGGATGATCCCAGGCTCAAATTGGTGCTCTACTCATTTGGCTAGTATTAATATTTCCTCTGTGCAATCAGAAGAAGGAAAAAATACAAAGGAAATGTGAGATTAACACATAGTTAATATGGCTGAGTCAAATAGAAATATCTTTCATAGTAAACTCCAAAGCCGTAGTTAAATTTCAAACTGCTTTGGATCTGGTCTTAGTGAAAACCTTGACGTTCCAAAGAGGAGTGAATCTTTCATAAAACAGATCTTCATATGGGAAAACCGTGACTGGCTAATGAAAAAAGAAGAAAAAAAAGAAGGTTGCAAGTCAAGTAAAGCTGTGTAGAGGAGCTGCAATGTAGGTAATAAGCAATAAGGATTTACGGGTGCAGTTTTTTTGCTAGCTCCTATGGAAACTGCTTCAGTACCAGCTTATTTCAAAGTAGGTGAATTTTTTGTCTTTATAAAAGCTTCATCTAGTAGCCACTTGTCAGAGACAAATATTATGGCAGAATCAAATGGAAATTAAAATAGAGATCAGAATAAGAGGTTTATAAGATTTAAATGAAAAAATAATAATAAAAAAACCCCTAAAATGTAGCTAGAGACAACATCAGTATCTCAATAACTCAGAATAACTGACATTAAAGGTTGTACAGGTACATTCGTGTTTGGATACACAGCTGAATAATTTTTAAGGGGGAATAACATTGTTCCTTTGTGTCTGTGGAGGCCATGTGACATCTGAATACTTTGTTGTCATGCATTCAGTATGAAAAGTTTATAGCCTGCTGGGAGCTGTAAATTTTACAGGGAAGAAAGTTCCTCTATATGATAAAATTATTCCAACACCCTCACTTTTAATGTTGATGCTCTTAAAGAAGAAGAAAACATTATCTTTTGTGCCTCTTATTCTCTTGACATTTTCATTTACATTCCATATTTCCAACCTCTAGTGCATGTAGGCAGCTCAAGTTCCTGCACAGTGCTGGAGACTTACTTCAGGCATGTTCTGCTTTCACGGAGGAAATTGATTTGTTTGAATGAAGTCAGATCCAGGAGTTGGAATGAGGAGAATGGCATTGCCAATATTTCCGAGACTTGGAAGCTGGAAAGATAATGTCTATCTATGCTATTGCTTTGATTAAAGTCATTACATGACATATGCTTTATATACAGTCAAGTGAATAGAGCTTTGGAACAGGGCCGGGATAGTGCATTTTGTTTCTAGATCTGCTACTGACCTGCTGTGAAATGTGGGTAAATCTTTTAATTTCTTCTTGTCTTGGTTTCTCTACCTGCAGAAATAGTATTATAATCATTTTCTCATAAAAGAAACATTCTAGATCAAAAGGTAGAATTCTCATTACTGTTAGTGATAGAGCATCATCAGCTCACTTTGCATGATATTTTCTATGAAGATAAAAATATTGGATGGTGCTGGAGCAATGTAAGTTCTATTAGTCATGATGTGCCACTTCTCTGCGTGTTTGGATACTAAAATACAAAAAATGTGAACAGGCATCCGCGGACTACTAACTCCTGTTCTGGCTCCCTATGGTGAGAATAGAGGCAAGAAGGGTGTTTATTCGTTCTGCTCAGAATTGAATAAAATAACAAACAGTTTACTTCAGAGGCTGACCACAGCAATCTGTGGTGTCCTGCCAAAATCCACTCCAAGCTGTTGTGAATGAAATCACAGTTTTTCATTTCAGCTGTACTCTTGAAAGTAGCTGGGAGCATTACAGTAGCCAAGTGGTAAACTCTGGATAAACTAAGACATTAGATAGCTTTCAGTTGTTCCAGTTTCTGTTTAGTAAGTACTAATGATATAAGGCAGCCCACAGTCGAGCTCTTGAAATATCTTGTGCAGCACATTTTTGGTTTTTTTTTTTTGCTTCAGATACCGTTAACAGTAGAAATGTTCTTGTTTACTTATCTCTAATACGGTTCACTTGGTTCACTTCTAAATGCAGATGCAGAATTGTGGTCACTGCACTAATGAACTCTATGTTTAAGCCATTTTGGAAATTGAGGGTATCGGTGAACTCTGACACACAACATAGAAAGATATGCCTTTGTATAAATATGGCTTGGTAAACGGCAATGCCTTGTCCTTGTGTAGGATAAAATAATATTTCCCATTTTTGTACCTTACATTCTATGGAAAGTGGCCACTAAAATTACTTACATGAACCGTATCTCCGTAAGGTACAGTTTAAAAACAGTTTAAAAAGTTAATAATCAGGATGCTACTTGTGCCATTAGGTGGTGCTTTCAAGCTTCTCTAGCACTAGGAGAGATGCAAAAGGAGCACTCAGCTTTGCGCAGGACGTGCTTTTGCAGGGTTTCAGAGGGTGCGATAATGAAGCCCAGCTGTGTCAGTAATGGGATACAACTGGGTGGTTGTAGGAGAAGGAGGTGGGTGAAGCTGAAATTCAGCTTGTGAAATATTTGATGGAGGAAGTCACGTGCAATGTGTGTCCTGTAAGTCTAAAAGATGTTTCTGAGCCAAAGAAGTTAGAGTTTAATGCTGGTTTCTATTAGCTGAAAATCCGGCTGATTGCATGCTGACTTTGGATACACACTAATGTCTTTAGCTTTCTCACTTTGCTGTTGGTTGCCTGCTTGGTATGCTGCCATACTTGTTTAGAATGAGATTAAGCTCTTTTCCACAAAACACCCAGACCGCTGGTTACAAGGAAGGATTTTAGAGGTGTGTACAAGCTTCTGTGAATAGGTAGGAGGATCCTGGGGTCCCAGTTTTACTGGTATTGGTCTTAAACAGACCAACTCCTGTCTCCTAGGATGCTCTCTGTTCACGAGGAAGAGGAATAAAAAGTCGAATCAGAGCCTGTCAGGGCAATTGGATGGTGGATATTATTTATGTAGGTCACTCTGATGCCTTTGAGCTCCTTGCTGAGGTGGTGTCCTTCTGCTCAGTAGCAGGATATATTCCAAGATAGTATTCCGAGATACATACTTGGGAACTATTTTCTTGATTGCTGCACCTGTGATACACAAACGACGGGTGGCCTGAGCAAACTGCTGAGCCCCCTGGAGTTGAGGGGTCAAAGCCTCCTCTCATGGTTCTCTTACCTTTTGTATTAGCAATATGGATGGAGAATGAGTCCGGTGCTGCAAATGTTCTTGGGATGCAGCTTAATCAATGGTGCAAACGTAGCCATAGGGATCTAAGTGAAAATGTCCATGGGCAGAGTAATCTGTAATTGTCAGTTTGGGGAATTACGGCTGCCTCTGGGGAAATGTTCGGAATCGCTGTCAGAGGTGGAATGCTTGCGTGGTTGAATTACAGCTGTGCTCTGATATGGCAGGGTCCCATTTTATATAATAATGTTACCTTTTTTTTACCTCTGTCTCATCCTTGCTAGTCTGTGATTGAGTTACTTTACAGTAACTGTGGCTAAAATTTACTACTAGCTGATTCCTTGTTTTTCTGTTCACCTTTCAATCTTTTTGTTTTTATCAAAGTTCCAACTTTTGATATAGCTAATGACCTCATTAGCTGGTTACTTCTTGGTTTGCAGAAAGCATGTGGTGGTAAATTCCCACAATATTATAATGATCAATGACCACATGTAACATTCATCATAATACACTATCACTATCATGAGTTTCTTTTGGTATTGGTATTCATTTGTACTGGGTTATTTTTAATCTAATTCACAACTTGCTATTCCTGAGGATCAGTTACTGAACAGTTTTTCTGGTATTTGTGGCTGGGATCCTAGGGACTATACAAGCAATCATTTAACTTATGGTGCTTTCTTATTTATTAGGTGCTCGATTTTTTTTTTTGTTATATTTTTGCACCAGTATTTATATTAAAATTGTACTGAAATTATTTCTCCAAGATTGAAACCCTTTTCTGCAAGCTGATGTAAAGATTTAGTAGGAAAAAATGTACAGTGGGACTCCTCAGAAATACACCACATTGCAGGATCTGAGTCTACAGAGACCAGGCAAAGAACAGGAACGATAAAGTATTGCAGTATTACACATGAGGAAATGAAACATAGAAAGAGTAAGTGATGTGTGTAAGAAAACACAAAAGGCTTAGGAATCTCTGTTATGTATTTTTATTGTGAGTTGGTAGCATTATTTAATGGGTTTGCTGAATTTTAATGAAATTTTACTTTTAGTGAAAGGCTGCTGTGGTGTACAGTATTCTATAAAGTTGGATAACAGAGGCTCAGCGACAGCTTGACAGTATTTATGAAAATAGTGAAACAATGGTGTTTGGAATTGTGGAAAGCTATTAACAGCATGAGAGAGTATAAAAAATAATTTTAAAAGATCTTTGAAAGAGAAGATGGGTGCATAAGCTTTAATTGGTAAGGGAGATGGTGAACATGCTTTCTAGTGATGGAATAGTTGAGGTACTTTTGGAAGAAAGATCTGAGAAAGAAGTGAACCCCAGTCACTTTTGATCAGGAATGGATTCCCAAGGATAAGGCTGTGTAGAAGAAGCAGTAGCCCAGAATGTTTTAGTGGTTCATAATCTCTGTTTTCTTGTTCAGAACGTTGTTTCTAGAAATTCTGTGCCAAGCCTTATTTCCATGTGCAAACCTGTTTGAATATACTTGCATTGTGACTTCTGAAGGGTTAATCTTTAGCCAGAGATGTACATCTGTAAGTGAGAATTTGTGAAGAGGTAGCTCTGATGTGGGTTCGCAATAGATGTTGTCATTTTGGGTTCCAGCTGTGCCCCATGAGGATGTGATGGACTAAGCCTGAATTGGAAAACTGTTCCTAGAGCACCAAAGACTTGTGGATAGAGCCTAGACTCTGACCAGGCTCTTAGTGCTTAAAAACTTTGGAATTATTTAGTGGCTGGATCCCTGAAAATCAGCCTGTTAAGTGTATGAAAGCTGGGATGTTCTATTCGGGAATATTACAGCAAGAAGTGCTATTATTCTCTGAACATGGGAAACTGAGTTTAGAAATCAATGGAAGAGCTGAGATTTCCTGAATCCATTTATTCTGCCATAACTTTCTGTGGTTTTCTTCTAGTACTGCTAAAACCATAAACTTTACATCTGTTACCAAAACCTTGTTTTCTTTTATACAGTCAGTTGGTCTTTGAAGCTGAAAATGCATGAAAGACCTCACACAACCTATTTCAGAATTTGCTGCTGGAAATATCTTGCTTTTAGTAGCCGTACCTACTGCAGCAAGGGCCTCTTGCATACGTATAGCATTTGATCTAAAATTATTTGGAAACAAAGTAGAAAGAGAACTTCATCATTCTCACTCCACGTGGCTAGTACTGTCACACTCACTCAGTAAGAGTTATCACCTACAGCGTGTGTTGATCTTATGCTGCGAGCGGAACCATTTTCATGCAGGTGGAGATTGGGATGAACCTTGCTGAGTTTTAAACTTGTAAGGTGTGAATATTAGAAAAGATGCCAAAAGAATGGTGAATGACTAAATGAATAGTGAACCTGGGGACCAAAGTACTAGTCTCAGAAATAGTAATGAAAAAATGGTTTTGAGTTAGAATGTCTAAACAGTAAGAAATAGCTAGGAAATAATGAAGAAATAAAGTTTATTTAGGGAACTGTAAACCTGGGGGCGGGATGTTGGCGGGTGGGTTGGGTTGGTTTTTTTTTTTGATGGGGGGGGTTAGGGGGGGGTAGTGTTTTCTTTGAAAGAAGTTTGAGATAAGAATGCGCAGACTTCTACTGTTTGTAGAAATGTTTGTTTTTTCCCAAGGGAATTCCTAAATGAAAAATAGAAATACAAAATTACTCTCTGGATTTTATGTTGATAAAAGTTTGAATATATAACTGACAGCTTATAAATAGACCTGAACACAGTAAGGACTCATGTAGAACTCTTTTCAGACATACTGACATATAAAGGAGGTACTTTAAAGGTGGGATGAATTTGAAATACAACATGGTTTTGTTTTAGATAAAGGTTTGTCAAGGAGGATTGCATTATCTCCATATCGTAGAAGTTTCCCGCTGGAGCTCTTTGAGTTTCTGTTCAACTTGATGGATATTTTAAATATTCCTGCAAGTTCTGTTTCCATAGTTATGTCTGCGCCTTTCCTTCAAAGTCTGACTGCAACTGGGATCTACATCTATTTGTGCACAAAGGAAAAGAGAAAATTCATTTCCCATGGGTTGAACAAGAGAGTTAGTAGTTTCAATACAGGAGTTTGCAGAGAAATTTTAAATACTTTATACTTTACTATTCTCCGGAGCCTTTGCAATTTAAATCTAACACTGGGAAACTATTAGGTAGCAACTGGGAGAAATAGTGGCAAATTATTAGCTGTGATGGTAAGTGGTAGAAAATGTACACAGCACATAAGGAACTGTTTCTAATATGTCAACAATGAATAGTTATGAAAAAAAGGTTGGATGGAGATTACTTCTTATTTCCTCAAGGATTAGCTTGGAGAAGATTTACTTTTGTTCTGTGTTTTTTATTAATGACTTTGGCATAAACAATGGGATTATGCTCATGAAATCTATTGATGACAACAATTTAAGAGGGACTATAAAGACAGTTATTTTATATTATAAAGGAAAGAACTGGACAGCCTTGGAGACCAAAGTAATAGAAAATCAATAAATCAAACCCCAGGGCTGGGCATCTGGGAATTGAAACATCTCTTCCAGAGGCTCACAGCTGGAAGTATTCACAGAGGAAGAGGACCTGGGTGCATTGGTTGCATACTCTTCCTACACAGGAAGAGTATTGAGCCATTAGTGTGACATGGCCATGGAAAAATGAAATGTGTATCCAATGAAGTGCTCCCAAAGGGTGAGTACTGATCCTCATGTTCAGGCACTCGAGAGACCTCTTTGGGTATGTTGTGAGCAATTCTAATCACTCATGATTGAAAGATGTGGATCCAAACTGGAATGTCCAGCCAGGATCACTGGAGGAATGGACAACTCCGTGTACAAGAGGAGATGAAAGAACATGACTTACTCAATTTCAAAAAAGCAAAGCTGAAGAAGCTATTGTGGCTGTTTATATTGGGAAGGAGAAGAGCTTTTTTTGTACTTAACCTAATATTGTCAAAATAGTACCAAATAGCCATGCGTAAATTTACAACCAGTTATATTAAAAAAATCCCAAAACATTAAAATTGTTTCCAATTATAACAATATGAAAATTTTGTAATTGCTTAGTTACTTCAGTACTTTTTTGATTTGTTTTTAAGAACAGAAGGAGAAATTGAAATGTGTTTGTCAATGTTACATGTAATCCCTTTCCCTTCAGATAGTGCACGGTGGAAAATTGTATTTTTGAGACAATAAGAAAGTAATGAATTCCTAGGTCTAATCCTAAGTTATCAGTAGTCAGTAGGTCAATGCTTTTGAAGCAGCAGTTGCTTGAACAGTTTTTGTAGGTTGAGGCTGAAGCTGCAGGTTGGTGGCCCAAGAGAACTCATTTACCCAATCCTTAACAGTGCAATATAAAATGGTTTGGGGAGGAAAAAATAACTTATTCAGCCATACTGGAATAAACATTTAAAAGTATTTAGGCAAATACATCATCCTGATAGATATAGTATCAGTTTTTAATCTCTGAGAAGTTCCTCACCTCAACAGTTTCACTCCTTTTGTGTGAACACCAGACCAATTGCAGATTCTCTGGTCTAGCCGCCTCTGTGGACTCTGCTGTTTTGAAACCCTGTATAACTGTGGTTATGTTTTGCTTTTTAGGCTTCAGTAGTATATGTGGAGAAGCTAATGATTTAGTTCAGTATGATTTGACAAAAGCAAATCCTCCTTTAGAACATGCCAGCTGTGGTCAGCTCTCCTGATATTTTTGGCATGTTACCATCCAGGTTTGAATGACTGCTAAGAACGGGTCTGGGACAGAAAGGAAAATAAAATGCTAATTCAGACTTGAAAACAGGATATTTTGTGTCTTTTGGTTTCCAAGAATTCACTGCTGACCAACCTTCACTAGCTTGTGAAATTCAAAACGCTTTCAAAATCACAGTGCTCTGTGCGTCATGTTACACGTCATTCACGGGGTCTTTATGCAGACTTCATATATAGAAGAATTTTCTTTCATAAAAGAATGTGACATGGAATGTATATGTAGAATTTTAAAATAAGGTTTTAATCCCAAAACTAATCAGCAGAATACAGAACACATTTTGAGGATTGTTTAATTTTGCCTTTGACATGTTAAGATCGCTTTCTGTTTGGGAAACCATACAGTGAAAGTCCCAAAGCAATACCAGGTGACTTATCTTGCAGGTGTAGTTCAGGAAGGATCTGTAGCCCACAAGTATGTGACAAGAAATTGAATCTTGAAAAGAAACCAATTAATTTCTGTACTTTTGCCTTTTATGCGCAGGCAAAATACAGCCAGAAAGAACTAACATTCACTATATACGTTACGTGCCCAGCTCTATTTTTATTCAAGAGTCAGAGCTGGTCCTGCCTGGACCTGACCCTTCTAGGCAGCCTGTGTACTTCAAACCTGGGTCTTGGAGTTTGAAACCATTGCATCCAGCTCAGAGAGACACTCTGCCTTTCCCTTCCCAGCCTCCCCCATGGGCAAACAGTCCCCTCCAAACTGTGTAGCCATAGTAGTGATACATGTTTTAAATCCTTGGGAATCCCACTGTTGGGGTGATGCTTATGCCTTTTAGTTGAATGGAATTCTTACTGGCTTTGAAAGATTTTGGACTGGAGCTGCAAAGCTAAAGTTGTCAGGTGAATAACTGTATTCATTCTGTCATCAGTGTATTTAATTTGATGGTTTCATTTTTCCTATGATCACTTCTCTTTTAACTGCAGACAGACAAGACTGCAGGCTTCTCTTTCTCAAGCGAGGACTTATAAGTTTGGTGCTGGAGTGTGCATAGAGTAAAAAATTTAAACTTACAGGTAAGATGATGTTCACTTCTGCCATCTGTGCTGTGGGCAGTAGCGTCTGGCTTGCAAAAAGGGAAATGGTAGCAACTTAAGTAACTGCAGCTGTCAAGGTGTCATTCTAGTGCAGATCAGAAGTATCTTTACCAATATCAAATTAATTTAATAACCATTAAAACCTGCCCAGGAAGTTCAGCCTCAAAACCAACATCATTATGTTCTGTTTCTGGTACCACAGTGCTGGTCCCTACGCAGATCAGTGATACACTGCAAACTAACATGGAAAGGTCTTTATATTCTGATTCTTAGATTTTCAGATATGACTCTTGACAGGTTTTTCAGTTTCTTCATGTTTGGCGTTACTATGAGCCCAGATTTCTGTGTAATTTGATCAGGATTAATCTTTACCATATGTGGCATTCTTCTTTTCCCATAGTTAAAATAACAGATGTAAGCCCTGTTTCTTTTCTGTGCAGCTTTATTTCACTGTATTGTTGGAAACTACAAATGTCATGAAGAATTAATTTCCTATGGTAATGGATATGGGGCCAGAATAATTATGTCTTAATTACCATTTACAATTAGGTTGATCTTTTTGAAATTAGAAAACAATATATAGTTCTTTGCTGTGCATATCAACATATGAATAGAGCATGCTGTACACTGAGCACATGTAACTTTCGTCTCCCTACAGAAGGCACGCAAAACAGAAAAACAATCTCCTGCACTTAATTGTCTGAAAAAAATAGTTCTCTCTATCTTGCCGTACTATTATTTCCTCTTAGATGCATCCTCATCTTTGTTGGATGATACACTAATGGGACAGCAGAGCTGACTCTGCCCATTCCATATCCATTTTCACCCACTCCATGCCAGTTGAGTGGTAGAGAAAAGAAGGTGAATTATTAGATAGAATTTCATAGCTTGTATCTCCATGGGGCTTGTTTTCCATAGGACCCCAGTACTGCCAAATTAGTGCTATGTGACTAAGAAGTGAGATAAATGACAACAGTAGGCAGATACTTCTCAACATACCAGCTGTAGGGAAAGTTCAGTCTGAAGTTTATTTAAAATCAAGAAGGGTCATCTTATTAATGTACTTTTTGTACTTGTTGAGACATATATTTTTCTCACAATTTAGTAGTATATAAGTTACTGGCTCTTGAGGGTTAATAACTTTGAGTATAATAGACCGTAATAAAAGAGTGGATCTCCAGCTGGTCTGAATTGTCACAATCCCATTGCTCTTAAATTCTTCCCACTTCAATGAAATGTTAAGTATTTCCCTATTCCTAGCATCTTTATCTTTTTTGGTAGTTTCACCTTTAGGGGGAAAAAAAAATCTGTATTGCAATAAAGATTAAATTACTTTATCTTTTTTTTTTTGTAAATATACAGTAAACCAAGTTGTAACATCACTCAGAGTGGAGCATTTCTGACTTGTATTTGCCCTTTATCTCATTATAATGATGCCAGAGGTCCAATGTAAATATCCTTCTGTTCCGTCCAGCAACCCATACTTTAATTTAGTGTAATCAGAAAATAATAACTTCTGTAAAACAGCCTGTCAGGGAGAAATAATAGGGCTGTTAGGCGTTTGGCAAAACTCCATTGCATACTGCTGAGATACAATATTCCAGTTTTGCAGGACGTTTGTCAAACCACTTGGTTGCTGTAATGTGCTGGGAAGATCTTCCTATCATCAGATAGCACCTGACAGAAGACTGTGAACAGCCAACTCTTCACAATTTAATGAGCAAACCTGGAGCAGTAATCCCATCAGGAAGGGCACATAGTGTAGCTCAGATTACCATATTTGCAACCAGCGCTGTACTTACTGCTTTCATATGGTTCCCCCTTTTTTTTTTTTTTTTTCCTACCAAGAAATTATTTTTCATGGCATTAACTGTGAATCAAATAGACTCTGTGGGGAAATAACTTTAAAACATATCTGGATCTTTCAGTTATTTTCTGTATGTAAATGGTATAATATTTTTCTGAGCAGGATTTTACTTCTTTATTTGCAGTACTTGAAGAAGCACCAAAATAGGCTTTAAGGTGGTTGTTGGAAGAAGGTATGGACTTCTTTTATCCATGCTGTAGCGACTGGCAGCAGTTCAATTTGTTGCAGTCAGAGCACTTTTAGCACATCCAATATATGGACGTGTGTAAGTGTCTCACATATAGAACCCCATGTGTTGGGAAATGTGCTACTGCCTTCTGTGCACTCCTGAACACAGTTCTATAGGACTCATAAATAAAAAATGGAGGGGAAGGAAAGTCTTCTGTTTTAAAAGCTGAATAGAGGAAAGACAACTGAAGGGGAAAAAATTAATGTATAAATGCAAACAAACCAGGACAGCCATTCATTTAGTTAGACTCGAGGGACAAATGAATGGAAAAAATGGGATGATATTTTTTCAAAGGATAGTTCAAAACCATTTCAGTAAACATCTTTTTCAGTGAAAACCTCTTTGAATTGCAAGTTTTCCCAAATGGAACAGGCTTTGACATTTGGGGAGAAAGGAAAAAAATCACACTTGTTTTTTGACTTAGGAGGAAAGCATTCTTCATAGCATGTATAATGTTAAGAGTTCTGTGAATGAAAATGAGATCTGTGGTATTAGCCATGTTTTGTTGTTTGTTTTGGTTTGGTTTTTTTTAATTGTGTAAAAGTACATCTCAGAATAGATTCATAAGTGTTGTCATGAAACATGTGAACGCTGATGGATGCCAAGTTATTCTGTGTGGAGTCCACCCAGAGCAATTCCTGGAATGGTGGGAGCCCTCTGGAGAGCTGATAGCTGGGAGGACAGTGCTGACTGTCAGCTCTCTTTCTCACCAAGATTTTTGTTTTCCAAAGTAACTCTGTGTTGGATCATCACCTGGAGTAAATCAGCATTGCTACATCTGATCACAAAATTAATATTTTACATTAGGTATGGAAGATTAGAAATCTGTGATTTTTTCTTAAATTTATTTATTAAACTTTTAGAGTAAGTTAAGTTTTTCAGCCATTGGTATAGTTTGTACCTCAGGTGCTGTTGGAGTGGCCTCTTGGGAAGTGTTGCTTTTTCTGCTTGTGGCAGGAGAGCAGGAAAAAACATCTCTATCCATCTCTTTCATCCTCTGCTGAGAACAGCACAGTGTGAACTCTCTAACCTTACAGCACTGAACTCAGTCCTTGTCTGTTCGCTTAAAGGAGTCCAATATTGGTTGCGGAAATGTAAACTGTTTGTACTTGGTGTTGTTATTTTGGATATCAGCACTGGCTGATTTCCAGAATTTGATCAAAGAGCTGTAATTGTTCTTATGGCAGACGTTAAGTTTTAATGCTCTGGATGGTTAGTACAGGAAGAAAACCAAACCTTTGTTTTTCTTGAATAGCAGTTTTGGGAGATGCATGCTGTGGAACTTAATGCAAATTTTGAGGACTGTAACAGATGCGAAGGAAAGTGAAAGCGATCAGTGTATGAACACTTATGCTGAGATACAATCTAGCTCTTGCAATTCCTCTTGGGACAAACAAGCTGGAGCACTGGGCGACTCCCGCAGTACTTACGGCTTCTTTTACTGCATGGAATTACATGCATCAGTTATTGTCATTGGCTTGCTTGGCTTTAGAATGATCATATTAACATCCCGCCCCCCCCCCCCCCCCCCCGAGTCTCTTTTCTTTACTAAAAGTTAAGTTAACTGGCTTTGTAATATTGTAAGAGCAGTTCTCACACAATCTATAATCTCTTCCAGCCCTGGTGTGTCTCAGTGTAGTATGAGGTTGATGAGTATGTGATACAACTGTAGATGCTTGTTAGTTAAGTTAGTCCTCAATGGTAAACAGACTGTTAAACAGGGGACTGATCCTCTCTGATCAAGATAGAAAATTTAACTCTGAGGAAAACGTGCAGGATATCTTGAAAAGCTTGGCAGGGCTGTTGCAGCTGTGTTGGTTTTCTAGATCCTAAGCTTGTCCTTAATGTTAACTTAAGAGCATTTGAATGAATTTCCTATCTATAAATTATTTCATTAGCAGAAATGTTTTCTGTTTGTGTGTACTTTACTGTAAAACTCAGAATTCAGGATTTTCCTTGTAGTACTTACAAGTAGAGAAGATAGATACTGTTGACTTTGCCAATTGGATAAAGTAATGCATGTTCCAGTTTACACATATATCAAATTAATTGTTTGCAGCTATTTTTTAGAGCTTTTAATTGAAGGAGTTCATGATTATTTGAATTATTACTGGAATTTTTCAACTTAGTTATTAGAATTCCACTATCTGCTTATGGGCTGTTTTGAATAAATACATAAAAAAAAATGCTTGTGGGAAAATAGTTATAAAGTATCGATTTGGATTTACTTATAGTAATAATTTGATCCTACAGAGTCACTGTATGAAGAATAACTGCAATGGTTTTTTTGTCTCATTAAACTGGTGAATTATAAATAAACACTGGCTGTAGAGTAGCGTATACTATGCATTACATTCATGTATGTTATTTTTAAATTACTAATCATTTTAAAACAAGGACAATCTAATCTGTTTCAGATGCAGT
Organism: Rissa tridactyla; assembly: GCF_028500815.1. Lineage (NCBI taxonomy): Eukaryota > Metazoa > Chordata > Aves > Charadriiformes > Laridae > Rissa > Rissa tridactyla. Next base: position 26,626,445 of record NC_071471.1, on the reverse strand, counting down.
TGCATTATGTATTATTTTATCAATCTGTAGATCATAATCATCCGTAAATGTAATCTGTTGTATAATTTTTGATCCTTTGTTGATTTTCAGTCTTTAGAAATAAGCCAGAGCTTTCTGGAACTGTTACCTACAGAAAAATTAAGTATATTTACATCTTACTTTCTTAAATGTCCCTTGTTTTCTTTTGGTTTGATTCCCACCCCCAGCAGTTCCCTTGATTCCTGATTATCATCCTAATATCCCTTATCACAGCATTTTAAAGTTTTACTTCATAGCATAGCAAAAGAGAAGAGCACTTTTTCAGGACTATACTGCTGTTTCCTTTGTATCTTGCTATCCATATTTTGCTCTTGCATTTGGTACCACTTGTAATTTTCGCTTCTTGATGAGACCTTTCTTGCATTTGTTTTTTCCTAGTAGTTGGAGTTTGGTTAATTCATTCCTTGTGTGAGTTTTTGTCCGTGTCTAATATGTACTGGACCAGTGCTAAAGCGGGAGTGATGATGGACTTCCCTGGTTTCTGTCTTTAAGGCACTCTTGCATGGGCCAGCTTTGGTCTCGGAATGCAGGTCATATTTTCTCTGGAAGGACGAGGCAGCTCCTGCATCGCGGAGCTTCCTCCGTTTTGGCAAACCTCACACACACAAATGTAACCCAGCAATGTCAGGCTCCGGGGGTTTTGAAAACAGAGGGCTTAAACATTCTAGAAAAATATGGGGAAGTGTTGAAATAATTGCCACTTCTTCCTTCAGCTGTCCTGCTTAATTTTTTGACCTCTGATTATCTGTCTTCCTCTATTTCTTTTTTTTCCCCCTGTCAGTTTATACAGATAATGTCATCCATGGTTGTGATGGTATCAGTTTAGAGAGTTCTGGTTTGGTTTTAAGTCTCCCAGACTAAATCACCCAACACCAACGAGACAGTGGAACATTTGGCAATTGGTAAACGAAAGAAAACTTGTAATGACTAATTCTGTAAGTAGTTACACCTACATTCCTATAAAAATGTTTTCTGTCAGTTATTCTGTCCTCAGCAAACTGTTCACTTTAGGAATGTTATATGCGGAAGTTGAAAGATTTTCCTGAATGTCTAGTGGTAAATAGGAGCCCTACGTATGGATACTTTGTGGCACTCAAACGACAATAATGTTATTCTATACTCTCCCCAAAAAATCTAGTAGAAATTACCGTCTCCCTAACATCTGATCAAGATAGGCACCCTTAGCAATTATGAATCCATTGATATCCTCCTAAAGCATTACAGTTTTGATCTTTGCCTCTTTCACTTTGTTGATGTAAAAAAAAATGAAGGTTTTAAAGCTGTATCAGTTTTCAAGCTGCTGTGCAAATCTCTGTATCCTGATTTTATCTTGTATTTTCCTGGGATTGCTTTCTGTTCTTGTTTCAGTTTGCTTTCAGTGATCACAAGCCTCTGTGACGTTTTTCTTCACATGCGCTACTTCTAATTTTGTCACTGTTTAATGAATCAAAATCTGTTTTACCAAATTAACAGATGTTCTTTTTTTCCTATGACTTGTTTTCCCTGGTATTTGCTTTGTAATGTTGCTGTCCATCATGCCCTATTTACTGGAGTTATTTGAATAATGTACTTTATTTCCATGGTTAAAGCTACCTTCTCCTTGCTTGGTTACAAAGCCTTACTCGTGCAAGCAGCTTTCTCATTTGGCTCGTAAATATCAGTCAACTGTGAAATGTTTAGTAACCTTTGGGTATACAAGGGAAGCTTTATGATCCAGTAAAAGCTCTGAACATGACATCTCTTTTAAGTATTAATAGATGTTATGGTGTTTGGAAGGTGGCAAAGTGGTGACCTATGTTCTTTTGTAAGTGCAATTGGAGAAGAAGGTGCTAGTTTTGAGAACATGCTTCATATTTAACTGAAAAATGATTATTTATGTATTGACCTATTTGCATTCTGCTGCATATAAATCTAGCCTTTGTTATAAGGCCATATTTTTGAGCATATATGTGAAATCCACAATCCACTTGAAAATTTGTACTTAATCTGAAGACCAGCCCTCACTGGTGTTGCAAGAAAGTTTCAGATGTGGATTAGTTTTCTTATGTGAGTATTTTTGCTAACATAAGCAAGCCCTTTCAAGTTGAATATTAATGTTCTTGGTCAAATAAAACAAAACAGATAAAAAATGAGATACTTATAGGATTTTGAGAAAATTAAGGAAATTTTTATATTTCATGTTTAGCTATAGTCTATGTGATATATACAAATGTGAGACCTACGGTCCCTGCTATTACAATGCCAAAGGCAGCATGTGTCCTTCCTGGGTACGTTATAGTGATGGTATTGATAATTAATTCTGAGGGAATCTGAACTGAAGGACCTTTGCCAAAATACTTCATGTGTCTTTCTTCGTGGAAGTAGGAGAAGATCAAATAAAAGTTAATGGCAGAATTTGATAAGACTAAGACCCATCACCCATGTTTTTTATCCTTTTATCAATTACCAAATGTTAAAACAGTCTTTTGTAACTAAACAAAAATATTTCTAAATATATAATCTTCATTGTTTTCTGGAGCTGTGAGTGAAGATTACCATCACTTCCAAACAAAAGTGGGTGAAAAAAACAATTAGAACTGTGGTGTCTTAATTAAGGCGGTCAAATTAAGAAGCTAAATATGGATTTGTGTTGTCCAGCTACAGTAAGATGCTCTCCAGTTTCAATTTCTTATCTTTAAAAGATTGCAAACCTCAGTATGAGCTTCTGCAAATTTTCTTGTACGTTTATGGTTGCCTCGGCTGCTTTTAAACTTAAGTGTGAGATGATTTGTGTGATGGGACATTAATCTCTGTGTATGTGTGTGTTAAATCAGGTGATAACACGAGACAAGAAGATAGGAAAGGAGCAACCTTGGGTGAGACTTTTCTAAGTGTGGGGCCCCGCTGGGAGAGGCGCAGGTTTTGTGATTTGGGCACTGTCTCTCCTGTAGAATGACCCCTGGCACCTTCTCGTGGGAAGCTGCATTGTGAAGTGGGGAAATGCTGTAATTCTGTGCTGCCGGCTTGTGGCAGGGTGGGTATTAGGTGGTGAATGAGCGAGCGAGAAAATTGCATGTTCTGAGGCTTCAAGTATCTTTGATTTGATATAAGAAAAAGGAAAAAGTCCACCTGTTCTTCATAAAGACCAGCTTTTTGGCTGTTCCGCGCTTCAGCGTGAGCAGACAGATTCCAATAGGGATAGCTGGCCAGTGTGCAAGACAGAGGGGACTGGCTGGATAATATCTGTTGTCACTTCTAGGTAGTGATGGTCTCTTTCAGTATTGACTATGAATTTGACAGCATGTGGGGGAAAAATACAGTCATATTATTTGTTACGTTGAGGAAAGGGGGAGAAAAAGAATACTTTTTCTGCTGCCGTGCACATAATGCTGGCCACTTCACTTTTAACAGAGAAGTGGAAACTACATAAACAAACACAAAAGTCATAAGCCCACCTTTTGAAGAGCATTAACCAGCCCATGGACTTCATGATCTTTTGCAAAATTAGTGCAAGTTTCAGGGCAAAACTGGGTTTGAATTCCCCATCATGTGAAAATCCTCTTTACCCCCTCTCTCAATAAAACCTATGGAAGGGATGGCAAGGTTCAATTGAATTTTTTATTGTTTTCCTGGTGATAGTTTTAGTGTTTTCCTGTAGATAGTGTAAGAGATGACATGAGTTTCACATTTTCCTGTCGTATTCAAAGGATTTGGGATTGAATATGTAATTAGTGTTGAACTACATTATTTCTTAGGAACGATGAAACTAAAGTCCAGGTTTGACTATGGCACCAATAAATGCTTGCCACATGTATTTTTATTTTGCTACTTAGTTAACTAATCCTGTTCTGAAAAACATTGAGAAGATGCCTCAATAAAAGGAAACATCTCTACTTTGAGAACTAAAGTAATACTGGATGAGATTTTGCTCAGCTAGTTTTGTGGGGTTTTTTAAAGACAATTTATGAACCTCACTGAGTGAAAAATTGGCTAGATTAACCTGAAGGGACTTTATTGTGAGATTTCTAGTCGTTCCTGGTGTGAAACAGAAATGAAATGCTATGAATATTATGAACATTATGTGTATTCCATCCTATGTATTTGTGCTAGCTGAAAGTCAAAGGTCTGTGCTTGGAATTTACCCCCTTCGTTGAGGAGGGATTAATATAGTAGTTCTGTAGTCCTTGGCCTATAAAAATGAAATTTTTTTTTTTTTTTAAATGGGAAAAAAAAAGGCGTGGGGAGAAGGGGGGGCTCTATTTGGTCACATACCCGTGATCACACCCACTTCTTTCTGGCTGCAAATAATCCCCTTTTCCTCCTCCCTCCTTCAGTTCTGGCTCCAAGACATGCTCATGGAGCCAAGATCCATATTTCACATGGAAAATGAAGCACCATGCGGGCCTGATCTGTAGCTAACCTTACCCCACTTCTTAATCATAGGTTTTAATGATGTGTGTGAAAGTGATGTTTTTGAAACTGGTTTTCTGCTTGCCCTGTGTCCCTTTATGCGAAGTTAGCTTTACTAAGAAATTGTCTGTCTGAGCAATACGTAGTTTGAACATCAACTCATTTGGGATTTTTGTGAATTTCATTACATTCAATGATTGATGTTTAGTGATATGTGTATCCAACGAAGGATAAAAGATGTATAAAACTTGCAAAGACTGCCATAAGATCTTAAGAACAGATCATTGCGTATGCAAATTGCTGACAAGGGATTAAGTGTTCTTACTCTCTGACTTGAGGGTCAACGTTCAATGGGAAAAAAGATAGGAGAAATTTTAGATATCTATCTTAACTGTTTGATGCACATACTCTGAAATGATTTGTCCGATTTCTACCTAAAACTGCACGACTGCATGTGTAAGGGCATTTTTTTCAATTGTGGTTACAGAGTCAGGAACTGAGCATGACAATAGAAAATTCTCTGTAGTTGCAGATGATGGCGTGTTAGCCTTGCGCTAAACTGATTGACGGGTATGGCTGATTGATGTAGGGACCTGTTGAGCCCTTTAAAGAAGGAAAAAAAGAAAAAAGCCAAAAGGAAAAAGGTTGGCATTCCCTTTCTTCCTTTAAACTTATAAATCAAAACTCTTTCCAAAGAAACACTACATGAATGTTTATAGTGTCTGGTAAGTGTAATGTAACTTAAGAAGCTTTTTGTACGCTTCCTATAGTGACAGATTGAAGTTCATCTTAATGTCTGTATCTGATAGGTAAGTTTTTATTAAATATGCTTCTAAGAATCAGAGATGTATCTGTGTACAGGGGAACCTTCAGCTTCCGAAGTACTATCTTTTCTTACTTCTGTTCGCTGAAACAAAGGATGTAAGTGTTGACTATATTTTAGGATTATTGTATCCAGTAACTGAAGTGAAAAACTTTGTCTATCAAGTAGATGATGCTATGTTATAGTCATCCTTTGCTGGACCCATGCACACACACACTGCCAGAAGAGCCCCACCACACCCATAATATTCCTTAGAAAAATAAAGGAATTTCTTAGCCATTTTTTTTTTAAATTACATTCTTTTAGGCTTTCACAACAGCCAGATGGCTGAGCTTTGCAGAAGATAAATCATCTTGCAGACGTGCACTCCCCAATAATTTAATTATTGAAATTAATATTAAAATATTAATTTAAAAATATTTGTTTTGAAGGGATTACATTCTTTAAAAAATTAAATGGTGGCATATATATATGTATATACACTGATGCTCCATTTCAGCTGCTTATATGCATCATTCAACATGGTTTTGCTCTGTATTTTTAATAACAAGCACAGCTTTCTTTTCTGAAAACTTGCTGGAGCAAAAAGCTTTTCATCTGTAGAATACCTGAAAAATAAAAGGACAAAACTTGTTTATACAGTATTATCAGTGGCCTGAAGGAAAGAAGTCTATGGGAAGAAGTCTGGACTGTTATGCGTATATCTTTACGAATCTATCAAAATGAAAGTAGTAAATAAAGTCACTATATTTGAGCCCTTTGAAATAACTCATTAGGGATTTAGACAATCTTGTAGAAGGGAAGAAGAATCCTTTGTTAGGAATGGATTCTCAGAAACTGGTTCTCTTTGAAAAAGAGTTTATACCACTGTGTGTGTGTTTATTTTTACTTTTGTTTTAAAACAAATGATGTAAACTGTATATTGATGCTTGTAAAACCATTGCAGAAAATTTTACTGGCTGTGAATTTTTGCCTTGCTTCATAGCGCAATTAGCACTTCTAACTGTAGACTAATTAAAATGCCAGTCAGCTCTGAAAAGAAGCAAAATAGCATCTTTATTTGATTTCCCAGTGTGGAAGGCTAAATGATGGAGCCCATCAGACACCCAGCGCTCCGCGCGACTGGAGTGTGCAGCCTCCCTGCAACTTCACAGAGACACTCATAGTCGGAGGATGGCCTGTCTCTGATGGGTTGGTGTCTGCTGAGCTGCATCTTGCACTAAAAAAAAAACCAAGATTGGGGATTAGGGGAGCTGTAAAAAGGATCTGTACTGGCTTAGAAGACTTTAGCCATGTGTTTTGTGCATGAAGTTGCATACTGTCACTTGGCAGAGTGAAATATTGCTAGTATTTTCACACTGGGCCCAAACTGTAGATATTTGAAAATACCAGGGAAAAAAGGCCATTAATTAAATAAACTTTTCTTTTTTTTTCCCCATTGAATAAAATTTAGTTTGTGGTCTGAATACAAGGTGGTGTTATCTCAGACAGAAAAGAATATTTTGGTAACTTCCTGACTGACAAAATCAGTTTTTCTTAAAAGATTTCCTGGTATTTTTTCATCTTTCTGAAACTGATTATTAGTCAAGCTAGTTGTTCTTATTAAAGATTTTTATAAGGTCATATATTGTGATATTTTCTATCCATTCCACATTTTCACTGATCATGTAAATGAAAAGATACAAGTGCTGGCTTCTCCAATTGGAGCTCAATAGGAGCAGCACTGGGGCCCCAGTTGTTAACAGTATTTTTTTAAAGCCAGACACTGGGAAGCTGGGCAGATTTTATTGCTGTTGAGAGATGCAATGTTCTCTGTTATTCTTAGCCTCTGACCATTGCTAAAGATGAATGTTGGCCACAGTTGCCTGTTGTTTATCTTTTGAATTGTAAAGTCTGCTCTGCCTCTAGGGTACCAGGCAAGGGCTGGTAAATTTATGGGACTTTTGTCTCTGTGTGAATCTCCCATTCTGGTCTAGAGGACCATATTGGGTTGCATGTCTGCACATATTAGACTTTCATTCTGTAGAGTGATGTACCCTTGGTTTTCTAAGAAGTATTTTATAACACAAAGAAAAATTTTGGTCTTGAATGAGTCTTTTCTTGTTAAAAGCATATCTTACACCTTATGGCACTGTTATAATTCAGATCAAGTAATTAGGTTACCGTTTTTGTTTTCATTACTTCCTTTAGGTCTAGAGCTGAGTTCATCACACACAGTAATGCTTTTATGTAACTGACTGATAACATAATTAATTTTTAATGTCTTTGTATTAAAACCCTAGGTATTACCAGAGACTGAAAGAAATCACATCTGCTGTGGTAAAGGTACTATTGCTGTGGTTTCCGTTAGGGTGAGACTATTCCATTTAATACTAACAAAGTATTGTGGTTTCTTAGTATTATGTCGCAAACAGGACCCTCTTGGATGAAGAAGAACGCAGATTTTGTAGAGTCTAGGCTTGCCCTTTTCCCAGTAGTGATACATAGCACTGAACTGTTCCTCTGGAAGTTTGTTGTGTACACAGCTATGAATGAACATCTTTCAAATGGGTACTTGATAGAGGAAAAGTAGTAAGGTACGTTGCTTTATGCTTTCTTAATTGGATTAGATAAAAATGAACATGACTTGGCAGAAAAGCTGTCTCCTTTAAACAAGGATATCCATCAGTTATGTGATTCATCCACACACACTCCTCCACAAATACCAAGGAGACATCTTTCGGTGTCCTTGTGTTAAAGTCATATAGGTCACTGTGATTGGCTGTCATTAATCTTATAACTTGCTTTCTTTTGAAATGATATTTATGACTTGAAAAACAAAATAACAAATTCCGTGTGCCTATCTAGTTCACATTTCCAAATGTCAGCATAGTGGTACAGTATTAGAAATAGGTTATCTGTGTAAAATGTGACCAATTTATGACATTATTATTTGATGCACTTAATTTCATAAGTGCATTAAAACAGCCATATAGAATCAGCCCACTGTCTGTTTAGTGCTGATTTGCTGCCTCTGTGGCCAGGAGAGGAGGCTTTGTAAAAGAAAGTGAGAACATGGCTAGTGTACGGTGACTGCCAGCTTCTGTCTGTCTGATTTAAATGCTTTATTATCAAATTGAGCAATGAAACTGTTCCTTCACATTGTGCAGCTCAGACAGGATACTGCTTAAAAATTTGCTGTCAGTAACAGAGTTGCATAATTTCAACTGATTTTTATCTGAGAAAAATATTAACAAAACAAGACCTGGGTAAATAATGACTGCATGTAATCAAGTTTAAGCATTAATGAACAATCTACACTTTTATTCATTATTATTGTTATTAGAGAAGTCAGGTAGAAACTTGTACAGCACTGACTGAAAGCTGAGCATGTTTGCTATTTAAATAGCTCTTGTCGGTCCTACTGATGTTAAATAGTCCTTTTGTCAAAACTTATGTGATCATCACTGACTCTCTGGAAGGCTGCACCTCTGGGCCAAGGTTGTAGTTCAGACTTATCAAATACTTAAATGAATTACGCAAGGCAAATGAAATCAGTAACACAGGAAAAATTAAGGATCATATTTCAATCTTATATTGAAATATTCAATCTCAAGAACAGATTTTTTGAATTTTTTTTTGTTTAATATTAACAAGTTTGAAGCTTTGGGTGTTTGACATGTGGAAGCATATTTCAATATTTTTCTATAGCTCTTCAAATGTACCATTTGGCCTCTGTGAGCAAGTGGAATTATGGAAATCTCTATTTTTATTTGTAATTATTTGTGTACTTTAGGTTTATGTTTCATATTAGTTTTTATTATAATGTACACTCAGACGTATCAGGGATTACTGTACTCTGCTGTGTTTAAAAAAAAGAGTGCACTGTACTATATGGATGTAGGTGAAGTGGTTATTTAATTGCACTGTGATAATAGGTGGTTACTATAGCTTGTAGCTACATACAACAGAACAGGATTCTGCAATGACATAGACAGTTGTATGCAGCTTAGCTGAAGCTTTCATGTGACAAAAGGGAGGAATAAACATCCCATGTTTAAATTGGGTTAGAAGGCAGAATGAATGGTGAATCAATGCTTTTCTACAAAGGGCTTAGCTTACATAAGCAGTTAAACCTTCATGGAAGATGATGTGTTAGGTGGGGTACAAGTGGTTGTGTGGTCTTCACTCTTTTTTTCGTGCAAATACTAAATTAGTTGGTGACTCAGCCACTTCCCTGAGCAGCCTGTTCCAATGCTTGACAATCCTTTCAGTGAAGAAATATTTCCTAATATCCAATCTAAACCTCTCCTGGTGCAACTTGAGGCTATTTCCTCTCATCCTATCGCCTATTACTTGGAGAAGAGAGCAACCCCCACCTTGCTACAGCCTCCTTTTGGGTAGCTGTAGAGAGCGATAAGGTCTCCCCTCAGCCTCCTTTTCTCCAGGCTGAACAACCCCAGTTCCCTCAGCCTTTCCTCCTAAGATTTGTCCCCTAGACCCTTCATCAGCTTTGTTGCCCTTCTTTGGACACACTCCAGAACACCAGTGTCTATGATTCTATGACTTCCAAGAAGTTGGATTTGAGTAGCTAATGAATCCTAGAATACTGCATCTGTTTCTGGGGTCAACACCTTCAAAAGATATGAAGAACTGGATAATGTCTTCAGAAGAGCTAGAAAAAAAGATTTGGGGGCCGGAGAAGGAGTGTTGAGGAGTATCGCAGCCAATCCAAGTTTTTTAAAGGGCAATGATGCAAAGCGGTGAGTTTTCCATAGAAAGATAAAAGCAACATTAAAAGACTCTTTAAATTACGTGAAGAAATTCAAAGCTGGGTCCTGAAAATTCAACTGAGAATAAAGGAAGAGGTTCTTGTTTTAAAACAAAAAAGAGAACGCTGTAGTTTTCATAGAAACCACCATCAGTGAGAAGGGTAAACTCTTGCTTTATGTCTTCAGACAGTATGTGTTGTTTTGAGATACACCAGGAATGAACACAAACTGTAGCAGGACAATAGGATAAGACATTACCCATAGGTAAATTCTATGAATCCAACTTAAAAGGAAGCGGAGAATCAGGCCTAGTGATTGTGCTAACTACTGTAAACTTATGTTAGCTTAAATTAAATGAAGATATTTCCCATGTAATTAGAGAATCAATCCTTAACTCTCAAGCATATATATTCTTAAACAGATTAAACCAAAGAATGTATTTTTGACTATTAATTAGGACAATATAAACAATAGCTGGCAGACTAGTCCACTGGGAAATGAGGCAATATTTTTTGATTCTTTAAACAGTCCACTAAAAGGAATTCTGTTTCTGTTAGGACTTCTTGTAGTAAATCGTTAAAAGCAATATATAGCTCTTATTCTCTATATAGTTGACTAGTTAAGTATTACTCTGAGGGAGACTTTAAAGGACTCCAAGCTCTTATGTTGCATCTGCATAGGAGTACAGACGTAGAGCTAAGGGAAGCACAGTGTCACAGCGAGCCTCTGGGGGCTACATTGCCGAAGAAGATTGACGGGAATTTGTTGCTGCATGTTACTAAGAATAAGCAGTTGGTGACTAGTAGGAAGTATCTCCCTAGGGATGCAGATAACTTCCATTGCCTGTGGATCACGGTTTCTCCCTCTGTATTTAGTTTAAGTAGATGTGCTTGTAAAAGGTACATATGTACCCTGGCAATTAAGTAGAAGAGAGTGGGCTATTTGGAAGGGAACACTGTTTTCAGTCTTATTGTATGGAAATCCTCTACCTGTAAGGTTACACCAAACCCAAGAGGGCCTTAAAAAAGGCATTTCTGTGCATTTTTGCACAAGTGTGCACCTTCACTGCTCTTTTGTTGCAAAAGAAAGGCAAGTCTGTACTGTATGATGAAATTAAGGCTTTTGTTTTCACAGACATGAGTTTAGGAATGTTTTTTCTGTCAGGTGGCATAGCTGAGGTAGAAGCAGTGAGATGCTGATTCACCCCTTTTTAATAAGAGACTGATCTTAGCTAATTGTATGTGGAAATGGAGTGAGTGACTTTGTACTTGTTGAAGGTTACTAGGGAAAAATCTAGCAAGAGGAGAATCATTAAGTTTTTAAAGATGAATGATACTACTGAGATAAGGGAAAAAAGGAAGAGAGCAAACTTTGGAAGTACTTAAGACCCTAACGAATTGGACTGTGACCTTTTATATAAATATGAGTATGATTTGTGAAGAGAATCTTGAGTAAAGTATTTCCTTCCCTTTTCAATTATTTCAATTAATCTACAAGAATATGTAGTGCATTAAAACCATAGTGTGGCTAAGAAATGCTAAGGAGCTCAGACTTCAGGCTGAAAACAGACCAAATTTGGGGGGTACGAGTAGTACTGGAACCTGTGGCAGCAATGCACAACATGCTGTTTGCTTGAGCACACCTGTAAAGACAGTGAATTGTCAGGGTAGAAACAACATCCTTCAGCAGAAGTTGCCAAGTCTGATGTCTGTTTTGTGTTAATGAGGGGAAAAGTATTCATTCCTGCAGCAAAACTGAGTGTTGTAGGATACATAAAAACCTCCCAGGTGCTTTCATCTCCTGGAAGGACAAACAGGGGGGAAAAGGAGGAGCCATCAAGGCGTTCTTTACTCTCATAGGAGGAAGTAGGTTTTGGTAAGATCATCCCTATTTCATTTTCCTCATGTTACTTCTCTTGGTGTGGGGTTGTTTTGATGATGATGATGACTAAAGACTCAGAATATCCAACTGAATCTGAATTCTCAGTTATGTGATAGAGACCTTGCAACCTACCTTAAACCCTTGAGTGAAAGGCTGAAAAAGGTGTACTTCCCCAGAGTTAAATGGCTAGTAGTTCCTGTTGCTTGACTCACTGTTTCTCTCTTATTTCACCTATTCCAATCACCCACAACATGAAATGGCTTCAATATGTAATAACTGGAACAAAAGGAGACAGAAAATATAAGACTCACATTATGGATTTTAAAAATAAATAGCTTCAGGAGGGCTCCTGAGCTGTCATATCTGCTTTTATCAGAATTGTAATGAAACATGTAATTTCTCTAAATACAACATGTTTAATTGCAATTTTCAGTGTAGACTCCTTGTCTCAATATCTTTATAGGGGGGTTATTCTTAGGCTGAAGTTGCTATGAAGTCTTTATTTTCTTGTTTGTAACATTCTCATCATTCCACATTTAGTCATCACTAGTAACATCATAGCGTGGGGTTTTTTTTAAGTGTTCATGTATGCTTTTTTATCTTCAGGTTACAATGTTGACAGATTGTGAATACTTTAAATCTTGGCATATCACAATGTCTGTTTTGAAAGACAATTTCTTTTGGAGTGATAAAGACTCAAATCCAGCATTGTGGAGCACAAGGGTTTCTGGCCTCAGCCATTTACCTTAAGGGACTGTATGTAGCCTGCACTTTTCTTGAAGATCAGGGATTTAGTTTCCAAAACGCCTGTATAAGAGAAGGCCTTAAGCTAAATCATTAAATTATTTCAAAGCCAAGTTCCCCATTAACAGGATTGTTCTTTATTTGCTTTTACAGTTAGCTCTGTGCTCTTAGTAAATGAATGTGTACATTTTTGTAAGAAGGCTTTCAGAACTGTTTTATGTAGCATTATTCCTGCCGTCTAGCAATAATTATTCATGGTCTATCACAAGTACTCTGAGTAAAAGAAGCCCAAAGTGTTCCTTCCCTTTAAAGGACTGTGTTTGCATAGTCTCGTTTTAAGTAGCTTTAGCTTTGTATTCATCAGAGCTCCATAAATGTAATGGGAATTCATGTTTTCGTAAGGCCAATCCACAAGCCTGCTACTTCTGCCAAAATCACTTTCAGTGAAAAGTAGCTATGTGCTCTAGAGACATAAATGTTATCACAAATAGGTAGTAAGAAACACTTCATCATTTGCATTAATTTCAATTCCATTTCAAAACTTAGAGAGACGGAGGGAAATAAAAAAAAAATAAAAAAAAGGATAAGTAGCGTTAACTGTATTACATATGATTTTCACAGGGACTACAAAATGCGATGAGGTAAACTTTCTGAAATTAAATTCTTGTCATGATGCATTCTGCCCTTGAACAATTTAATATAAGCAAAAATATCTACTAATCGATGTGAAAAGCACCAATCATGCCATGAAACAACTTATGATAAAATTTAAAATACATAGTTCACAAATGTTCTGGTATCAATTTGGTATTTCACTTGGAGTTTCTCTTAGGAGTAATTTAGTTGCTTCTAAGTATGCTAGCGGTGAAAGTAAATGTCTGTACTAAATGAAGTAAAAAGTAAAGTTTTGCGGTATGGAAGGAGAGTTACTGGATTACTTAAACTTCTATGTGCAATTCTTCCATGAAAAGAATTTGGACCTTAGCTTTAAAACTCTGAATAAAAATATACACTAGGGTATAGAACAGGTAATTAAAGGTTGCCTGTAACACTGAGCCTGTTCAATCTGTGTAATTAGAGCAAATCAGGCAGAAACACTATTATCAGCTGTTAAATGCTATTGTACTACTTTTCTTTTTTTCCACTTGAGGTGAGACATGACACCTTAATTGAATACATCTTGATGTTGGTGTCAAATTTTAGAGCATATACAAGTGTGTCTTCCTCTTACCAAATTGTGGTGAACAGTTTTAAAGTAGCTGACACCATCTTCCAGTGACTGAAAAGTAAACAGACCGTGCTGCTCAATGTATGAATCGACATTAGACAGTTACAAGTTAAGGTCACTGGTGGTCATTATCCTTGTGATACCATCATTGATCAGGCTTTTTCTCTGGGTTTGTTAGCAGCTCTTGGTATTATTGAATATTCATGGTGTTATGGATGTGCTGGTGGATCTTGGTCAGGAGAAATGGAGCCTGTCTGCAGTGGTCAGTCCTCCTTCATGGGCAGGCTCTAGAGGATGCTGGTGACCCATGTTTCTTAAGTAAGAGCTGTGTTACACAGAGTCTCCTTTTATCCTGGTCATGCTATGAGGCAGCAGGGGTGGCTGAGGGATGGAGGGAGAAAGGGATTGGGCTGCAGTGTTGCAAATGACATGAAATTGTACAGATGCACCAAAATACCCCTGTTTGGAAGACATGGCATGTACTACAGCCCAGAGACTCAAATTTGGTCCATAGAAGATGGTGAAGAGGTTAGTATACTAGGTTACTGTACTGTATCCATGGTATCTCATTATAAATACATAATTATAATTTTTTAGCTTCAGTCTGAAAATGTTTTCCCTCTTTACACTACTTGTATCGGTAATAATAAATATTACATTATAATGTAAGTCAATGTTAGTATCATTGATTTTTACATCAAGACTGCCCACTTTTCACAAAATAGACTCTAAACTGGCACTGTCTTTTTGTGTGTTTTGTTTTTTTCAGATTCCTTTTTGTGAAAGATCATATGAAAATTTGCAGTCAGTGTCTTCCAATGTGTTGATTTCTATGCTTGAGGATATTTGCAGTGTGTTATTTTAGTCTAATGCTAGATTTTCCTACAGCAGCAAAATCCTTATATGTATAAATTATAACATCTAATGATTTTCAGGATTTTGCTGTTTGCAGTGGTCAATTGCCGTGACAGCAGCATTGAGCAGGATGCTAAAATATGAGCATATGCCTTTGGGATACTCTCTGACCCGTTGGGTCAGAGCTGAAGACTAGCTCTGGTTAGGAGCTCTTGTCTTCTCTGTACCAAGCTTAAAAATCTAACTTGCTTATATAAATGTTTAATATGCAGAGAAAGAGTGTGTGTAAGCAGGGAATCTATTCATGAGAGAATACCCTTCAGAGAGTTAGAGTTTCTTCCATCAATATCAGAAAAAACATGAGACAAAGAGGAATGCCTTTGCCTTCCTTAAGGCAGTTAGAAAAGAAATACACTTAGTCATCATCTGCCAAAAAAAGACACACACAAAAAAGCTGTCTGATTTGGGGTTTTTTTTGTGGATTTCTTTCTTCTTCTTCTTTTTTTTTTTTTTAAACCAATTCTCTAAAACCAGATAATGACAAAAAGGAATCGAAATTTAAGTAGATCAGTACAGCAGTCATGAAAAGGAAAAGTAACCGGTGTAGGGACTTCCCAACACCGGTCTAGTTAGAAATACTCTTTGTAAGCTGATGCTGGAAATCAAGGAAAGGCTAGAGGGAAAACTGAAAGAATATGGTCTATGAATGTTCATGGGGCTGTCCGAGTGATATGTACTATCCTCCAAATCTATGATGCTGTCTTCCAGCATTGCAGAAAGGCTAAAACTAAGTTGATAAACTAAATTGTTTAAAGCACAAGGTGGTGTTAGCAACAAGCGAAGATGACTAAATACATCCACTGTCAGCTTCTTTCCATGGTTTGTGTGAGAGAGAAAGTCTCTTGCAGCAGTAGCAGCTCCCAAATTATAGTATTACATGGCAAAATCCTCTGAAATTAGAGGAAAAAAACATATGTTGGTTATGCTGTGAGAAGATAAGGTGGAAAACTTGGAGGAATAGGAGTATGTCATCCTATTTTTATGAGATCCCTCGAGACCCCCTCACTTTGGCTTGATTTTTCAGACAGAACACTGTGTGCTTCTGCATTACAGTACTTCAGAGTAGCCTTCCCTTCTCCAAAGAGCTGTGGGGCCTTAGAGAGAAGCAGTAGTTTCTCTTTGAAATACTGCCAGTAGAGAAATGCTATTGATAGCTCTTCAACGAGAGACGAATTCCTCTTCAAGTCTAGCTATGCTATTCCTCAGCAATGATAGAAGAAAATACTTTGAAAATAGCTGAGATCACCTGCAGAGGTGTTGCTCGCCAGGTTATAAATGGTATTTGTTAGTTGCAGAGTGGCAAAGCCTGCGATAGAAACGCCACCAAAGATCAGAGTCGTGTTGTGCTAATTGATGCTGAAATAGACTCTGGTTCAGAGCTTTCTATTAGAGATGTTTGGGTTTTTTCCCAATCTTGTGGAGACAGTTTGGGTATATCTGTTCCTGACCTTCAGTACCTAGCAATGTAAATAGCACTGCCTGGGTGTGTTCTCCTGGCAGGATTCAGTTTCTCTTATTGAATGTTAGCATGTAGTTATAGTTATTTACTTAAACTCAAAATAGGCAACAAAGCATTTTTCATCCTTAAATCAATTCTAAGTTCCTGAACTATGAACATGTCTCTATATCTTTCAAATGAATAATACTAGATATTAATGTTGGTGGAAAAAATACTTTCACCCCAGATCCTATGAATGTTTGAAGTAGGATCTTTAAAGCTATTCTGACATCTGAGGAGAATTCTGGTCACTGAATATCTGATGCACATCTATTCACTTCAATTTATATCTTTAAGCCAGGGGACATTCAGAATATTGACTTTTTTTTCTTAGAGGAAAAAGCTACTAAAGAACCTAAATGAAAATAATTTAAGAAACATTTTTTTTTTCTTCTTTGCCTACTTCTAGAATGAGTGTGGATCTGTCATGTGTAAAGACGAGCTACAGCAATTAGCAGTTATTCACTGTTACAGTTTGAGGACTACGGAGTCCTTCTCAAGGTCCCATTGTGATACGTCTGCTTCAATTTCTAACCAGTACAGCCTTACATCTAATCATAAGATTACATAAAATAAAGTGTTATGAAGGGCAGAGGGAATGTGGCATAAAAGAAGAGTTATAATATGATATTTTGGTGCTTCCTTCCAATCTGGGTGTGCTTGGACACATTTTCCTTAATTTGACATGTTTTTTTCCAACTCATTGTTACTACCAAGTTACTGTTCACTAAATTTCCTGGGGAGGGATTGCAGCACACAGATGCTGGTTTTTCTTTATTGCTTTGCTTGGTGGAGGGCTACCTCTCAACTTTTCATGCCTATTCTTCAAGCCACATCAAGGTGAATGTGTAGAGGAAGGTGAATCTGCCCTGTGCTGGAATTCACACCAGGATGCTATAATCTTTCTGAAATTCCCTTCTTAATCTGATTTGCTAGTGATGAATGTGCACGGAAATTGGGGCCCGGTGATGGCATCATCTCTGCAGTTTAGCAGAACAATTACTTTGCCCCCTTGCTCTGGCGGTGGCTTTCTTGCGTCTGCCACTTTCTGCTCTTGGAGAGAAACCTCCTTAATGAGTAATTAATTATTGTGGTGTTCTGCACAAAGCCCTCCTGGTTTTGGATGTCTTTTTTTTTTTTTCATTGTGAGAAGGAAATAGTGGAAAAAATACTAAAAGCATTAGCAAAAGTGTTGTGCATTAAGATTGAGGTCAATAATCTTGTTTTTTGTATTCTTGGTCAAGAGTTTTCACTGACTGAGCATAAAAACAACCACAGTGGAAATGAGTTTGCTCTTTGAGTTTCCTTGTTTTCTTCTGTCTTTGAAAAGCTTCTCTCTTTCTTTTCCTAGTTCTGTGAAAGAAACTATGGAAACCCACATTTTTTTAATTGAAACATACAAACATATAATCGATTAATTGACGTATCTTTTTGGGGATATAACAGGTCATTAGGAAGTAGTGGGGTATTCTTGGAGATTGTTTTTTCTCTACCAATGCTGGCCTACAAAACAAGCTTGTAAATGTTTGGTCCATTTTGAGAATTCACCTTTGTGTGTGTGTGTGTGTGTGTGTGGTTTGGGAGTTTTTTTGTTTAGTTGGTTTTGGTTTTGGGGTTTTCTTGTGTTTTTATTTTGGGTTGTGGGTTTTTTTTGTTGTTTTTTTTTTTTGTTAGAACATAGAGCCAATCTTGTAAAAATACTATTTGAATCTGATAGTTCTATATTTTTTCATTTTCTTTTTACATTTCAGGAAGCTATCCACCCAAAGAAACATGACAGTGGGTCTGGGGTTTTTTCCTGTCTGTATAGTTCTTTGCAGACAGTATTGTGCAATGAGTTTTTAAGCAGAACTGCCCTCAGAATTAATGGGGTAGTCTACTTAAAATCAATGTCAAAGGATAGTCCTATGTATTTGCATACCTTAATTATGTAATTGAATTGTGCATCTTAATTATTACATGATTACATGCCTTAAATGTGTAATTACAACTACTTATGCTAACTGCATGACCAAAAGCGTGAAATTAGGGTGTGTAATTACAGTATATACAGTAGTTGAACAAGTGTGATTTAGCTTTTTGTGTACTAAATATAACTTTAAAATAATACATTCTGCGTTTTGCATAATATTCTCTCCAAGATTATTATCAGGAAGCTGGTAACAACAAAGCCAACAAATGCTTCATTTTTGTTTATTTGGGACACATGTGTCTTGAATTCTACACTGCCTACCCTGCCAAGGCAAAAAAACCCCCAAACCTGCCGTAAGACAATGGCCCCAAAGACTGATCTTAAATAAAGTAGTCATGCAAAATTAAAAATAACTCTTTCATGATCTTCACCTATAGTATAATTTTTAAAGTCTGTTTCATGAAACTTTGAATCTATTGGGCATATGTTCTGATGCTGAAAGTCAGGGTTGCTGGGATCACATGGAATGACAGAAACATCAAGCCCAAATGAGTCATCTGCTTTAAGCAGAGTTGAAATGCATTGTGCAGGTCAAATAAAGTCAGTATTTCCTACCATATATTTTAAGTAGTGGCTAAGTTTAAAAAATCCACTTAAACCCATCTTTCATTGCACAGTCACACCAAAATAAAATGACTTACCTGCCCTTATTACTCAGGGATGCTGGAGGTCATGCCTGACAATCCCTTTAAGCAGCTAGGGACTGTACATGCTACCCTAAATTACCATGCTGAATTAACAGACAACCTGAGGGAGAAGAGAAGGGGGTAAGGAATTCCGCTTGAAAACCCTTTCCTTTCTGGAAGCTGTTTATCACTCTGGGTTTTGTTTCAGACAGGTTTTCGTTTGTAAGAAACCCTTGTAACTTCTTACTCCATCCTCTGTCTTCCCCACTTCACATTGAGATACTGGTGCATTCCCAGTTCTGGGTCTGCAGAAACCCAGATTCTACAGGCAGGGATTTTCCTACCATGGAGCAGGTTGTAGTTGTAGAAGAGTTTGTCCAGGGATTTTTGTAGGGGAAGCTCAGTCTTAAAGTCCACCCTTAAAGTCTACCTGTCTGATCTATTGCAAAGTGGCTGGCTGATTCTTCAGCTTAACTTTACAAGTATTTTAAGATGAAGGCACAGATGACATTCTACTACTATAGTGTCTGGAGAAAGAGGGAGGTGTAGGAACTGTGTTTTTTTGTGGAACTGTGTTTTTTTGTGGACTGATCAACTTTGCTGTTCCTGGCATTTTTGGGGGGAGTTTGTATAAAAAGTAAACTTTTTAAAAGAGGTTTTCTCCAAATATGGAGCGTCTCTTCTGGACTACAAACTTTTTTTTATCTTGAGCAACTTGATTTTTTTTCTGTGCCTCAATTTTTGATGTGCACAAAGATATGATATGCTTTTCGGTAATGCAGAAGTGTTGTAAGGACACTGGAGATTGCATGGCCTCAGTAGGAGCTCTGTGAATACCTTTTATAGGTAGGGATGAAATAGGGGAGATTGCTAAGGGTGAAACAAGTGTTCCTTCTCTTTCTTCACACAATCGGAGGCAGCTGCTGTTCCTGTATGAAGCAGTAATAGGTTGTTGTATTCTCTCTTCAGGCAGCTGCCACCAGCCTTACCTCCTGCTGTTGACCAAGAGAGCCACTCACAGCAGGGACAGGCGTTCCCAGGGAGAAAGGGACAGGTCTGGAGCCCCCAACTGGCAAAAATCAGTTTAACAAAAAAAGACCAAGATTGGTCATTTATTCACCAGGACCATCACTTTGCTGCAAAGAAAAGGTCAGCAGGAAGATGGTGCCTGCTGTGCTTTAGATCTGAAATGTTCCTTCATTTCTCAGCCCTGTGTGAGTGGATCTATTTGTGTCTGCTGTCTTCTGATCCTGAGAATTGTATGTTAAAAGTTATATAACACGTTTCCTGGTTTTGTCCAAAACCAAGATGATAACCGAGTAGCAAACAGTAGAGCCACTCCAGATCCCACGTCTTCAGAATGTATTAGTGATGTGGTTTAGATATCATGACAATAATGCTGAGGTTATATACCAAAATGATTACAGAACTCATTGTGCCATATTCAATAAGATGATTGCTGCAGGCTAAAAGGTCTTTTGTTGTTGGTTTTTTTTTTTCCCATTGTTGTCCTGAGAACAGTTGTTGGCAGAGATTTGGTGCCCAAAGTAGGAGCTGTTTCTTAGGGCATCTGTTGTAATTCATTGGTGACCTTGGGGAACAGTAAGCACGTGATTTCTTGAAAGAACTCATAACAGGCTTCAGACAGTATTTCTGTGTTTATTACGTCATTACTTTAGAGGAAGGAAAACAGAAGCAGAGGCAGCAGGAATGTCAAAAGCATCATAAGGATTTAAGATCATTAATTCCTTGGACTTGCTGAATTTTCCATCTGGGAAATTTGCATTTTTCCATTTGGAAAAATGATTTTCCTCAAGTATCATAGTGAGCCCCTGGGAAAAAAATTAGGTGTAAAAGTTCTTTGAACTTTATAGGAAAAGTGTTGATGGTGAAACTTGTGGAGGTACTGCAAGCACCACTGGTCTTGTCACCACACAGGTATGTTTCAGGAGCTTTTTTACAAGACCCATGGTCACATTTTGTGTGCTGATAATGTCCACAAAGTTTCTCCTGGAACTCATCACATGCATGAAACTAATATGCCTTTGCATTTTTTTTGGGGGGGAGAAGCTTTGTCTAAGAAAGACTTCCAGTTGTTATTAAAAATTGTGCTTGTTTTGAGTTGGCAAGTGTAAGGCCATATTGCATGGGAGTTTTTTCTGTTTAAAGAAACCCACGTTGCCTAATCACCTTCAAACTTTAAAAGAAAAATGCTCTGTGTGGATTAATGGCCACATAGGACAGTCTTCTGATATATTGGAAATTTTTTGCAACAAAGCCATGGGCTTGCAAAGGGATGTCAGGATTGAAAAGGAAACTGTTCTATAACTTATGAACTCCACAATTTCACAGATTCGATAATACACTTTACGCTTTCAGGAGTTTGTTCTACGTCGTTACTATTCTGAAAGCACTTGCACAAGAGAATATCAGATTACAATTTAGTGAGAAACATGCACAGAATCTTTTTTCTCCTTCGGTGGTATTTGTGTAAATATTTCCATGGTGGTATTTAAATCCTCTTTGTCTATCATTATTATTCCTGTCATTTTTATGTTTACAAATAATTGGTAACACCTCCTGGGGAATATGCTACAGTCTCCTGGCATAGGATTCCTCATTCTGCAGGTTCCCAAGAGGGTTTACATACTTGATGCGTAAAACCCCCTACTGAAATGTAGCTGTCTTAGGCTTGTAATAGAATCTCTGCTTCATTTACACTGTAGCTTTGTAAGAGACCACAAGGTCCTTTCCCATCCTCAGTGAAGCCAGCTTGTAACTAAGATGACAAAATGTGAAAAACTTCTTAGTGGAAGTTAAGAAATAAATGAAAATAAGAGCAACGAAGCCAAAAGACAAGACTGGAAAAGTGTTCTTGCCACATGCTAAGCTTTGTAGGAGGTGTCCGAGTGGATTAAGACACTTCTAATTGCTTGACGCTGGAAATCTCCATCTCAGGTTTAAAAAAAGACAAGAAGATTTGGAAATTTTTATAACATTGAATTTCTCCATTAATTAGGATGTGAGCCATGTGGTCCAGTAGTTAAAGCCAAGGGCTTGGCAATAAGAAGATCATGGTGTTCTAATTACGCAGTTTGGATAATTTTCCATTGTCTGTATTACTTGTTTATTTTATTCACATGTGTGCAGTGGATGCTTTAAAATGTGAAAATCGGATTTAAAAGTTTGAGCTCTATATGTAGAGCTTATGTAAATTGTCTTCTCTTGTATTTTTCATTCTCCCATTTTCCGCACCTGCTCCGATGTTTCAATAATAACGCACATGTAGAGGCTTCTGTTCTCAGCCTGCTGTACAGACCTGATCTCCATCCATGCACAGGAAGAAATGCTCTTTGCTCTCATGGTTCAGAATTTCCCAATGGCGTGTTTCTGGCACGGTTCTTTTGGAGAACCCTACTTTCCTTGTGCATTTTAGTCTGAATATCTACACCAATATTATCAGAAAGGGGAGACTTTGGCATACTGCCTTGAATCTCAAGGCTATGCACTCTATACCTAGTCTGTATCTTGGTGTGCTCCCTCAGGCCTATATATCTCGTCTTTTCGAGGTACATGGGGATAGGGATAATACAAGCTCCCCACTGTCATGGTTGGTCAGAAGGTAAAGGGGAAGCAACCATTTAGATGATTATTTTTTAAGACCTTCTGCAGAGTCAGATGTTCTATGTCTTCTGGCCTCCTTAGCAGATCACGAGAAATGGAGGTAGGATCTCTGTGTATTGCAGATGGCCCTCTGGAGTTGTATCGAATTCTTAGAGCTGCAGCCCCAAGAATATCGTGCATCTTCTTGTTAGGATAAACCATAAAGTTTACACTGCTGTCTTTCTGTTAAGAGGTGAACTGATATTAAGCAAGCACAGAATTATATTTATACTGACCTACTCTCTGTGGTCTTAAACCTTGGTCACTTTTTGCACACATGAACTTTTCATTCATTTCCAACACAAGGCAGGATGGGGGAAGAGGACTTGTCTTTTTCCTGTTTTGAGAGAACCTCCTGTTTGTGAAGACCCTTCTTCATGGAAATTAAAATTGATAATAATTTCTGCTCTGGCTCACAGGGGAGAACTTCGCCTGAATTCAGTAACACTTCAGTTTCCTTGTTCAGGATGTGGTGAGGAACACAGTGGGAGATGCGAATCAAGGGTGGAATAGACCAAAGTCATTTAAAAGTGTAAGTGCTGTTCTTGAACATCAAGAATTGTGTAAGGACATTAATTATTATTATCAAATAATACAGGTCAAATAATAGGTCAAAGAAGCGGTATGTCCACAGATACTCCGTACAGGGTGCCACAGTTAGCTGGCTCCAAGAACACACAGTACTGCTCCAATTAATTGAGAGAATAGCTTGATACTTCACAGGTTGGAGCAGCCAGATCATTCTAAAGCAGTGATTATCTTCCCAGCTACAAAGTGTGTTTAATTTCAAACTTAATTGTATCCACATTTCCGTTTCTAATTAATCCAGATATAGAAATGCTATAGTAACCGAACAGTGTGTTCTTTGAGGAAATAAGACATGGCACAATCCCATGGCACCAGAGTAATCTGATTAAAGAGATGTTTATGTAACACAGGTCTTTAAAAGTTAACTAATTTCCCATATGCTTACTATTCTTGTGATGCACTTTAGATTTAAAGGAAAAATGAGAAATGTTCATCTTGCTCATTTTATGCTTTGGGATTTCCACTGTCTCTAGTTTGTTATGGAATTTATGGAGGTGATTTGAAAAGGTACTCAGCCACTTGGTAGCATACGCTTTTGAGCAGGGCAAGAATCGTGTTTTTACTAGGAAATTTCCACCACTGATATCTGCACAAGGGACTAGATGCATTGATCTTCTTATAGTTAACAAGGTGTACCTCTGTAATCTATAGCATACATTTCTGAGAGGGTTCCTGCGGGTGGCCGGTATTCACAAGAAGGTCAGAATGGCCTGTAAAGGACTAGGGACAATTTCTTTCACCTATGATTTTGCATGTACTGAGCTAAAGGGCTGTGAGTGCTACAAGGCAGTGCAAAGATTTCCACGTATCTGAACCACACTGAAAACCAAAGCTTTAACAGAGTGCTGTCTGTGACTGACCTCTGTCACTGATATGTCAATTTTGTGGCTGCTGTGCAAATATATAACCCTAGGAAATTAAAAATCTGGGAGAAATGCATGTTGAAATAGCTCTGAATATTTCTTTTCATGTAAAAGAAAACTTTGCAACAAGCAAGTTGGATTGCTTTTTCTTATGCTGGTTTTTCATCTGGAAGTGCTGAACGTGCACTGGTTCTGATGGACAGTATTACAATTGATTTTTTGGGTATTTGATTTGGAAGTTCTGGCAATGAAGGCCTATCAGTGCTTTCTTAGGAGGCAAATGGAAAAACTGTAATGCCGACACATATTGTTAGTAACAGCAATATGAAACAAACCACAGCTGGATCTTTAATATAGTATCAGGCTTGGAGTTAAATCTAATGTTTAGACTCTCATTGGTGGAAACTGAGTGCACTGAGGAAACCCTGTTCATAAACTCCCTCTGAGGGATCCCCTGTTGCCACTTGATACAAAGCGAACAAATAGATTTATTTGTTTGTTAGCAGTCTCAGAGAAAAGAGCTTGTGTATCTCCCTTCCAGCTGAAAGCCTTCACCCTGGTGACATCCAGTTGGTGGGCTGGATGAGAGACATCAGCTAGAGAGAGCTTGGATGATGGAGTGGAAGATCTGGAGGCAGAGCTATGACAGAAGAACTGATAAATGTGGTGGGGGGGGTTCATTTCATTCAGTAAAACATCTTTAGAAAAAGAAGTGCTTTAGTACTTATTTAAATTTCTGACATCGAAATTCTGGTTCTTCTGGGGAGAAAAATGCCTTTGAAAACTGGTGGAGTTCTCGAAGAGAATAACCTTTTCCTTTCAACATGTAGAGCAGACTTGAAGCTATTTACTAAGAGGAGAGCACCACCTTGTGTCAGTAAGTCACTACACCTTCTGGCACCGTACGTGAACGTTTTCTCGACAGTTGAATTGAAGAATGAATATGTACTTTTTTCTCACGTAGTGGTCCTGTGCTTGTGCTGTAGAAAGCCTAGAAAGAAAAAAGTTACCAAGTGTAGCGAATACGAGCTGGATATGTGGTCTGAGGGTCAGAACTTGCGTGTCACCACACACTGACAGAACTCTGGGTTTATTCTGAATTCGGATTCTTATATAAAATTCAGATTCTTATACAAAATTCAAGTTTGTGGGATCTTATGCTCTTCAGAAAAGCTTTACCATCATTAAAAAAAAATTGAAGTGTATGCATCTATTGGGAGGTGATAGTCATCTGTACGCAGTAATGAGGATGACTACTGTACTGTGAGACTGTCGTTTGCTGCATACACATATGGAGTAATATCTCCCATGGTCTAAGTGTTTTGCCATGTCTTCGCCAAATCAGATATTTAAGAAGGTATCTCAAATCTCTTCATATTAATTAGGATGATTGTCTCACAAATTTTCATTTGAGATTATTTTACCATAAATTTCTGCTGAAGCTTTTCTTTTCTTTATACTTTATTGATTTATGATTTGGGTAGTATATTCTGGGAGAACCTATTCCATAGATTGGACTGTTTGCAGTTAATTTATATTATGATATTGTGTTTGTGACAAGTAAAATGTCCAAATATTTGGTTACATGGATTCCCATAAGGATAAATTGGAGACATTCCTTTCTTTAATGTATAAATACGTTTCTAGTTGTGTAACTCACAAACATAATACATCATAGGTGGTTATTTTGCATCAAAGATAAAAAAAGTTTTAAATATAAACCCAGGTTCTACATTGAGTTCTTTTGCAGTCTTCTTCAGTGACCTTAAGAAAAATAAGTAGGAGGCAGTTTTGTGGCATTGGAGTCAAAAGCTAAGCAGCTAGGAGTCACGTTTTCATCATCTTTTAAATACTCTTTAAAAATTGAGATTTGGGGTGTGTTCAACTTATCTTGGTTGCAGGAAAAAAACCCCAAGCAACCTGGCTGTAATAGTTCTAATTTATTTTTTATTAACACCACAATAAACAAAACCAGTTAATCTCTGCAGATGAAGGAATAATACAGATGTATTGCATATTATCTCAATCTCAGTGAACAAAATAGGGAAGCATTCCGAGAAATATTTTGTTAAGGCATTGAGTAAAAGTGATCTACCTGAGGATGTAAACTTAGAACTTTCTCGTTGATGACCATGGATACGTTTTGTCTTATTTGCCAATCTTCAGTTAATCAATTTGAATGCAGGTGATGTTTTTGCATTGTTATTTAACCTCCATTTCCCTTATACTTGCCTTTTTGGGAAGGAGATGGGGAAGAGTTTGATATCTCATCTATTTTCTTTTATACAAAACTAAATTGATCATGTTTCATTTTTTGTGAGCAGAATATTCTCACAGCCAAATTGTCAGGACCAGCGTTTTTTGATGTTTTGTGTGTGTGATGATGAACATTTCAGCAACTTCATTCACAATTTACTACAGTAACTTAATCCATAACATTCTCATTTTGTAAGGATAATCTTTGCTTTTTGTGAAGTCCTTTTACAGATGGACCTGTGTTCTGATTAGGAGCTTTTCTGAAAGGAACTCAGCTCTTCCAGTATGGAAATGAGCCTGGAGAAAAGGATCACTGTATGATGGAGCCAGTGGAAAACAAAGAATAAATATCTGCATTTCTAAGTTTGAATACAAATGTCTGACTCTAAACTGAAATTGGGTTGCAAGTGGGGAAACAGAAAAACAAGGAAAAATAGGTCTCTGATGAAAAAGAACTGAAAAAAGCAAAGAGGAGTTTAATGTATTTGCATTTAAAATATTTCCCCTATGAATGAAACAAATATGTGTAGTGTGAATGAAAAACACACAAATCTTCTAGTTCCAAGAACTATGCTAGAGATGTAGATATTTAAGCTCGAACGTACTTTTTAAATACTTTAAAAGGGTAGCTAAGCTTCGGAATTAATTATTTGATCTCAGAGACGGAGACATGATATATAACATGGTGCCCAGCAGTGAATGCTGCATGCGTATAGAGTCTGGATCTGTATATAGTTATGCAACTCTTGCTTTGAGTATTTGCCCTGAACCATATAAACTAACCACAGTGGTTGTCAGTCTACATGTGTGTTCCCTGCTGTTCCCAGAATCCCGGCATGTGTTCCCAACATGTGTTCCCAAAATATCCCAGCTGTATACTATCAGTTCTGCTCTGAATCCTTTGTAATACATCAGATAAAGCCTGTTTTCCCACCATGGAGGCACAGTAGATTGATGCTTTTGGTGAAAGGAGACAGAGATGCTGCAGGTTTGATTGAGCATAGTAAATTCTGGTGCCTGACTTAGTTATCATGGCTGCATCTTTAAAAGTGCAGGAATTTCAAGCGTCTTGTATAAAACATCATATGGGACACGCACATTTGAATTTCCTGTGCAAAGGTGTCATAGATGCCTATTTTCAGAGAATTAATTGAAGCAGGTAAACATTGACTTGGTAAGATTGGTTTAGGTCAAAAACTTGTGAAGAGCCAAGGTGTAAGAAAACACTTCCATTCCAATATTTTAGAATCATTTTAGATCAAAATTAATTGGCTGCCATAAAAAAAAAAATAAAAAGAAGGCTCACTTTGCTTCTTTGCTTTAGTACTAGAGTACCTCTAGTGATCTAGAGTTTGCTATTGTTGATAAAGAAAGATGAGAAAACGCAAGAATAATTTTAGTATAGAGGGGATGCTTTCTTGTCTTCAGGAACTGTTTACAGCTGTGCACTGTAAGGGTTCGAAGAGGAGGAGCATAAAAATCCTACCATAATCATGTAACGTTCAGATGTTTGTTAGGATACCGAGATGCCATCCTGTTAGTAGGGAAACTGGAAGAGATGGCTATAAAAGCTGATTAGCTTTAATACTGTGAGAGGCCACGGTATGAGCGTATATAGTAAAAAAGGCTAAGCAAACCTCTCAGACTTAAATTAAAAGAAAATCCAAGCCAGAAAACTCTATATTTATATGTATCTCTGCATTGAAATCAAGATACTTTTTCTCCCAAGAAGCAAAATAAGTTATAATGCTGTCTTATTAGATCTGTTTGGTTGTTTATTGAGGAGGGAGGGGGGAAGACTTTCCATCAGCTAAACCTATCTCAAGTTTCCTTTGTAAAAGGTTTCTCAGGTCTAGGATGAGAGTGTAGCAAGGTGGCTGCGGTATTTCAGTGGCATGTGGGAGAGAGGGGTTCGTTTTCTGTCTGCAGCAGGAGGGAGCAGTGCATGTGCTGACCTCCCACATCCCCAGGGAATGCCTCCCCTTACTTTATCTCTTCTTGTCTCCCACCCTGTTTTGCTCTGGTGGTACATCTGTTTCTTCTGGAAAAAGCACTGTGAAGACCCAGTATGGAGGGAGAAAATGTTTGAAGAAAAAAGTGAAATTTCAGGCCGGGGAAGGGGGGATGGGAAGGGAAATACCCTTTCCATGCAACTTTGTTTAGGATGTCTTCTGCTTACTCAATTTTGTGTCATAAGCAAACCAGGAATGTAAGCTATGGGTAGTGTCTGCCTTGTATTCTGCCTTGTATGGAATTGTGTATCTCCTGTTCCTTGCAGAGACATGCAAAACAGTACGGGAAACATGGAGCTTCTTCCCAGTGGTAACTGCAGTCTTTTTACGGTTGTCCCAGCATGTGTTCATGATATAGCACAGCTAGGGAGATATCTGGAATTTCTGGGATTTATTTCTGATCAAAGCTGTGCGCAGAGCTTAGTGAACAAAGATGAGAAACATTACATTGCCTGGTGAACAATAGTGCGCTCAGAAGAGTATTGCCTGAGAAAGCTCATGCTGATGGAGCACGTCGCCTGGGCTGTTCCCCCAGCTTGGCACACTTGCCGTGTGGAGCTGTGAGGCTGGATCTCCCTGCTATGCTGCTCCATGGAGGGAAGAGCTGTTTATGGCGTCCCCAGGACGCATTTTCCCTGGGGAGCACAGGAGAACATGTGCCTTTGGCCATGTGCCTCAGCAGGGAGCAAGCTGTTGTGCTTCTCAATGGCAAGTGAAGGCTGGCCAGGCTGGCTATGAATGCAGCACGTTTGTCCTTCCCCTTCTTCCTCCTTTGCTTATTTTTACATTTTTGGGGCAGGAAAGCGGTTTAATTCTGTTCTCCCTCTGCCTTCCACTGCAGTCACTGTTCTGACACTCATCTCACCTTTCCTGACTCTCAAAGTTTGAATTAAGGATGACATCTTGTGGCAGGGTTATGGTCCCAAAGGTCACCTTTCATTCCAGGAGTTTTATCCAACTGGCTCCTTTCCAGAGAGATAACTTTCCCTCTTCTAACATTACATGTTTTCTTTCTGTTGTTCTTGCAATGCTAATGCTTCATTGTAACTGTAATTAGTACATCAAAGTTCATAGTGATGGGCTACCAATTAGGGAAGAGCAGTAAATCCACAATTTTGAGGTACACTGTATAGATATCTCAGTGTTATCTGGTTTAGTTTGTCCTGCTAAAGAAGGTTCTCTCTTGACTCTCCCAAATAATCAGAATTTCCCACTTGCTTTCTTCTTGTTCCTGCCTACTGTTTCTCTTTGGTTTTTTCTGCCTTTACCTTCCAGCCTTGGATGCATCTGGTCTTATGTTGGTTCCCAGAGACCAGACCTGTGGTGGACCTTTATTTCCTTCTACCGAGGCATAACGGATCTAGGTTTTGTGACTTTAAGTGCATCCTGGCTTCTGCTTCTGAAAGTTGCTGGAGTAAACAGCACCTGCTGTATTTTATGATGCAGGTGGGGAGGATTCATTTCTGGCCTGCCTTACCATAGTCCTTAGGGGAACACAAATCTGTTGGGATGTGGAAAAAGTGAGCGTTACTCTGCACTGCCACAGCTTAACACACATGCAGTTTATTAATGCTATTTACAATATTCGCAGTCCTTCCTGCATGTTAGGCTCTTGTCCTGCTGTGCCCAAGACGATCAACAGCTAAACAACTCAATGACCACCATCTTTCTTACTTTTGTAAAAATTTGAGAGATTCCCTTTAAAAATGTACTGTATTTAACTATTTACTTGTGTGAAATGTGTACACTATTCCTTAAATGTTTCCTATTGTTCCTGTTCCCCTTTTTTGTTCAAAATTTTGTGATAAATGTGCTTTCAGTCACTGCCTTCCTTCATGGGTTACACCCATTTTTGTATGATTTCAAGAGACACACAAGAAACAATAATTTGGAAAGTCATTACAATGCCAGGGTTTATATGCTCTCATTAAGCATTAATTGGTAGTTGATGGCTATTGCTATTTTTAACACCATTAGTTCATAGCAATGTAATTAGTGATGCTAAGTACAGGATCCACATTAATAGCATTACTAATTGTAAATCTGGAGATAGAAACACAAGATGACTGGTTAATTTCTAGGCAATATCTCATGATAATTGGCTATAGGACATTTGTGCTGAAGTAGAAAGGTAAATAATTTAAAATCTTTTCTTGTAGTTTGCGTTGTACTTCACTATGCTAAAATAGTCTGTTGCCCACACTTTAGTCCTGTGAAATACAATGCCATTAGTATCTCACAGCTCCTACAGTTATTAATTTCCATGCTCCTCAACTCTTTCATGTATACTAGCAACCATGAATTAAAAAAGAAGCAGAAACAATAAACCAACAGCTTTAAGGATATCTGTCTGAGAAACTTTGTTTTTACATAGCAGTGTCATATAGGCACAAAAGAGAGGAGATTTAAAATAGGTTTTTAAATATAGAATGCTTAGATTGCAGATGCTTACGGATGCTGGTTTTTTGTTTTTTTTTTTTTTAATAAGGTTTATATTAGCCATCAAAAAATTACCTCCCTGGGTATTAATAATAGAGTGATCGCAATATTTACGTTCTACTGAGCTAGGTTTTAAGCAATTTTTGCTTCAGTGACTATGTGATAGGTCTTTAGATGTAGAAGTTCCTGTGTACAGATGCCCAAAGTGCTTCTCAACATCACTATAGGCTTTCATAGAGCCTATATCCCCAGTGTAACTGAGTACCTTCTAAATATTAAAAGAGAAGTAACAAATCAGCATGATCTTTTCAGCTCCCAGCAAGTAGGAGCACATGTCTTGATTAGATCCTGAGTTATATAAATAGTATAAGAACTGATATTAGGGAGGGAATGGATGTGTGTGAAAGCGAGACTGAAAAAATTAATGATGCATCTTTACAGCCTTACTGAGACCTCATTGATTTCCATGGAAACCTTTTCATTGACTTCAGTGGGTCTCTTTAGTCTGACGCTGGAAAGGGTGGTTGACAGATCGTGAGGTGCATGCTCTGGTCTGGGCTCCATTGTGCTTGCCAGTGTTGCCCGCTACTCAGCAATGCTCTACTTCAGCGGATTTTAACTACTCCCTGATTGAGAGAGGCTTTAATTTGGAGCCATTTTCTGTGGTTAGGTAATACTGATCTGTGCTTCCCAAACCAGAGCACGTAAGCTGGTGTTATTACTGTAAATACAGATCTGCTACAGGTAAACCAAGAAATCAGAAATACAGGGAAAATGGTAAGCTGTCAAGGTCTACCCCAGAGGTATCTTTGCCTCTTCTGACAACGTATTGAAAGCCTAGGAGAGAGAGAGAAAGCCAACCTTCCCCCTCTAGAATTTATTTTTCCCAATATTCCTTCCCCCCACCTGAAAAGAATTTGGTTTTCTGTGAATAGGAGAAACGCTCTGTGTTTCTTGATTTGTTTCATACCTCTCCCCTGCTGTCCTATCCCACCTGATTTGATCACGGAATTCCAAGACGAAGTTCTGAGAAGAGGGGAGATGCCTTATCATGGTGATTTAGCAGGAGAATTCCTGTTTCAGGTCATTAGAAAAATTGTTTGCTTTCTCTGAGCAACATTACTTTCTTGAGAAAAAAAAATTTGAAAGTAAGAATAGTGAAGTAAAGTTCTTTTGTAAGCACAGCCAATATAAAATGCTTCATTAGAGGTCCTGCTGCAGATGTGAACAGTACAGGAATTCTGGAAATTGCACTTGTTCTTGCTGTCATTTTATTCTTACTTTATCAAGGCCTATATCTGTTTGTTTTTTCCAGACCTGTTTAACATGTGACTGTCAGTGATGGCACATATAAGGAAATACAGAGATAAATCTTCTTGTTTTCCCTGTCATTTTTTTTTTTCTAAAATCCTTGTGTAATAGCATACTCATAGGAAGAAAGTTCTTTCTTCCCCTGTGGAACTGTTCCACACTTGTATTCTGAGAACCCCCTGTTTTCCCTGTTCATGTACTTAAATATATTGCTTTATAATTTCTTTCAGACTGCAAAGCCTGCAGGTACTGGAAGGAGAGCTGGTTTCCATTACTGATAATATAAGGATTGTTAACTACGCTTTCATGATGGCGATCCCAGCTGACTTTCAGACCTAGACTGAGTTAGCAGAAAATATCCTTTTCCTTGTAAAATGAAGGCTTGGATCTGGAGAGACAGACACAGTAAGGAGCAAACTGTTAGTACCTTTGCCTCAGTCCTTAATCAGTCTGAACTATCCATCCCCTGCCAGCTGGGTACCGCTCCTGAGCTGGGAAAGCCCCGCTTCCTCGTCCCATCGTGGAACGGTGATGGGTCTCCTGTCTGATGAGGTCTATATCCTCTATGTGACAGTTGAACTCAGCTGCATGGGGCTGCAGACAGACTTCTCAAATTAGGCTTGTCGTGGTTCTAACATCTGTAGACAACAACATATGTAACTGATTTAGCATTGTATAATACTTTTTTTGCGTATATTTACTTTATGATATCTTTATTTCTGCAGCACTTCTTTATTTCCATTTAATCTTTTTCTAGGTCTGTATTACAGGCAGGCATATCCCAAAATTTTCTCAAAACAAACATCTAAATGTTTCTGTGCTAATTTCCTCCTTTTGAGTTATTGAATGATTGTGAAACTTTACTTTATGGACTGCAATCGAAATCTCTGTTCTTCTTTCTAAGGTAGACCCATTTTGGGGGGTGGTGTGAGGGAAGGGACAGAATGGAAAGATATGTTTTTCCTGTGATTTAAAAAAAAAAAAAAGTCAGTTTTCGAGTAAAACCAACCCAATTTCATCCATTGCCTCAGAGTAAAATTTTTTATTAAACTGAACCTCGTATTTATGAGGAACTTCACTGGTCTGGCAAACAGATACCTCTCTTTTTTTTTCTTTTTCTTTTTTTTTTCCTTTCTTTTTTCTCCCCTACACTTCTAAGGATGTTCATGTTTGGGTTTGCTGCCTGTTTTAGAAGAGAAGAGCAGCCAACAGGAAATGATGAGTTTTAATGGGCTCTTACTGTTTGGAAAAACAAAATCGTGGCTTATGAGTTTAATATTTTGCTGAAAGGGTAAAGTTAGACCAAACTCTCCTCCCTTTTCCTTGCCACATCAAATGGGAAGGTGTGCGCATGTGCTCAGGCTTGCGCAGGAGTGTATTTATAGTGCAGCAGAGAGATAGGTGAGTTTCTGCGGAAAACAGATGAAGATGTCTGCCTTGAAGGTTCTGAGCCAAGGAAGTTCACCAGGCTTTTCTGAGCTCCTGGGTTTTGTAAATACTGAGGTAGCTGACTATAAACATTATTGTATGGTAGCCGTAGGTGGCTAGAAAGCACATATGCTTGTATTTAAACTCACCATTTTCCAGTAGAAGTGTTACATACACATTTAGTCACAGTCTGTGATTAAAAGACAGATTTCCTTGGTCGCAACTTGAATGATTCTACTGACTTTTGCTTCACAGAGGCTAGGGAATAACTGAAAACTCTTTAAACCAAAGACTAATTGGTTCTTGAAATTTTATAAACAGAGAGGGGAAATAAAAGTTGATGCAGACAGCTCTTATTTTTCACTATCTTCTTCCAGTTAAATAGATGCATTCCAGCATGTTCTGCGTTGTTGAGGCAGGCAAGGAAACTAGCTGATTTGAGGTAGATCAATTAGAATATTTTTATTTTCACAGGAAATTCTGTGAGTTTCAAATTAATCCTTTTTTTTTTTTTTTAGTTTTTGTTTGTTGGTGGTTGGTTTTTTTGTTTTTTTTTTTTTTCAAAAATGATTTTTGGGTCAATCGAAACAATGTACTCTGAAAGAAATTGAAACCTCACACTGATTTTGGTTCCCAAGAAACGGTGTGTTTAAGTTGCAGAGTTTTTAGAAGAGTATCAATACTGGGGGGAAAGAAAGGTCATTTGGAAAAATTAAAAAAAATACTCATTAACATAGGGTCCGCGTGAAATATTTTCACTGTTAACGAAACGGTTTGCTCTGTAAGAGCGGAGCAGACCTCGCTGGTTCCGCTTAGCCGCAGCCCTCGGAGCGCCGAGCCCGAGGCGGGTGCGGAGTGAAGGCAGGGGAGCCCCGGTGGGTGTGTTAATATGCAAATCTCCAGCACGGCGCTAATTACCCTCCGGCTGACGGCGGAGCCGCCTCCCGGAGCGCTGCTGCGCAGGGTCCGTGCCCCGGCGCGGCGGCCGCCGGTGTGCGCTGGCGGGGTGGGGGGGATCGTGGCACCCCCTGCCCCGAGCCGGGGGAATGCGCCTGCTCCGCCCCGCTGCTGCCAGGAGGTGTCTCTGTAAGGCAACAGTTTCGAGCTAAAGCGGCGCTGAGCTTGGCAGTAAATTCACACACGGCGTTTAAATACTGGAACTGCGATTCCTAGAGACAGGCAGGCAACAGCACGTACGCTTAAAGCTTGTCTGTAGTATCAGAAATATCTTTGCTGCTCAGTTTTTTATTTCTTTGGATTTCAGAGTCCCATTCTTCCTGTTTATGGAGACGATTGTAATAAGGACAAAGTGGCTTGCGAGGGTTTTGGTCGTGCTCTGTGATTGATGAGAGCTAGCTTCAGTGCCTTGCACTGTCCCTTCCAGCTCTGTTTTCCTATAAAATGGTCACTGTGGACCTGGAGGATATTCCAAGCAAAACTAGGGTGAGATGCATCTTTAGGTGTGCAGTATGTAGGCAGTTAACTTTATATAAATTTCCTCTGTGGGGAAAACAGCAAACTCCAACTGGGGCTCTTCCAGGTTACCCAGACACTGGGTTAAACAACTCTCTGCAAATGCCTTAGTCCACTTCAGAAAGAGCTTGAACAACTTGGACTGGCCAAGTGAACAGCTGAAACTAATGACTTTAAACACTGAAGTCAAGTGAGATAAACACTATCCATAGTGACTAGATTGTAAGGGCTTTTGGGCACAGGCTTTCTCCTTTGGTAGCTGGACAGAGTTTCCTGCAGGACCCTGATCCATGGCCAGACTTCCTAAATACTGTGTGGGTACAAACAGCAGTAACTGACTCGGGGTTACAGTTCTTGCCACGCTGGTGTGAGTTTTTGCATTTTAATATCTCCATGTTTCAAGCCCATCTAGAAAACTTTCTGCTTTTCATGACACTTGTAGTCTGACCCTAGTTCTTCAAGTAATTTACTATGGGATTTTGAATTATTCAAACTTTTCATACAGATTCCTAAATGATCTTCCTTACCTGATACTTGGGAAGTCTTTTGCATTTCGTGATGATGAATAACAAAATTGCAAAGCATTCTTTTTTTTTTTTTTTTTATCAATGCCCTTACAGGGTATTATCCTAACAAACATGTATGATTATTTTGTCATGTTTGTGTATTCTATGCATTTGCTTTATGTGCCAAAAGCTAAAATAAATAGTTAGGAATGAGAACACTTTAGCAATGCTTCACAACTTCTGCCCTTTTTCCTTTTTTTAGTACAGTAACTTCTATGCCTTATAACAAAGATACCAACTTGATCCATACTGTAGCAGAGTTTATTGTGAAATACTGTAGAAACCTGAACTGCAGACTAGTCCTTTGAGGAAGTCTGGCTTGGTTTAAAAAAAGCAAAACAAAGCCAAACCCTAACCCACAACTAGCTGGGTTTTGGTTGGTTTTTGGGGGGGGGGGGAGGGCATGGTGGGGTTTTGGTTGGGCTTTTTTTTTTTTTAGTAATGGAATATGGTGCCTTCTAAATAATATTGCCTTAGAAGCTGTGCGATAGACAATATCGTAACAGGAGTAAATTTGTGCTTAAAGATCCGTGTGCAGTAGTTATTGCCATCTAGTGTTCCCATACCTTTACGGCACCAAACACACAGAGAGAACAGGAACTGTTTTGCAGGTTCTATCCACCTTTCTTTTTACCTAAGCAATGTTGGGACAATGCTTATGTCTCTTTGGAACAGAAAAGTTCATTTAAACTCAACATTGCTAACTTTCTCCAGTGAGTGAGAGACTCACGGTGAAACAGTAAATTTCAGACAAAAAGTTATAAGCAGTGTATATACACATACCCTAATTCAAAATAATGTGGCTAAGAACATGAATGGACGATAGATGGATAGATTCTGTGAGAATTCTATCTGAAAATATCTTATGGAGAATATAAATATGAAGTACTGGTACTTATCAAAGTAAATGTTCCATGAGTTATTTAGTGAATTCTCCTAAGATTTCCCAAGAGGGCTCTGTCATTAAATAAATTTTGACAAGTCCAGTGGGACTAAGTGGTGAATTTTTTGGTGTATAGGAAAGAACTGTAAATGAGTTAATGAAGTGGACTCTTTCAGTCCTCAGTTTCAGGAAGTGTGCTTGTGCACAAACATACGTGTTTTAATTATAGTGTTATTGTAAGAGATGTTATTTATATCTCAGTAACACTTAGCAGTCCCAGTGAAGACCTGAGCTCCGTGGAGCAGGGTGTGAGGTAGGAGTGCAGGAGGCTGAGTGTATCGCTAATGAATCCTGGAGCACGTTCGAGTTGTCACCAGTCGCTTCCAGTGCAGAAGGAGGAAGGAAATGAACACTATTAGTGATGTAGGCTGGGATACAAAGTGATGCAGTAGGTTTTCCTAGGACAAAAGAAGCTTGTGTTTAAAATAGGAATCCGAAATAATCTCCTGCATCCAAGCCTTAAACCAAATGCATAAGTCTATGCGGGCCCTTCTTTTAATTATTGTGTCAGATCTAAACTATCATATAAATCTTAATATTGCTGCCTCAAAGATGTTTTAGTGAATCGTATATTCACTGACAAATTGAATTTGGGGAGTTCTGTGCATACTATTATGTCTTAAATTATTCACAGTTCTTGAAGTCTCTGTCTTTAAACTCTACCCTCTGGTATACTACCCGTATGGCTCAATTCACAGCTCTACCTGAACAGCTGTTAATGAGACCTGCGATACTACGAGAAGTATATATAGTTACGTTTAATTGTATGCTAAAAATGGCCATAGGGGAGATAGCTTCTGTGGCTACATTAAAGATCTCATGTACCTCCTCTTTTTCTTATAAATCTCTTTATGGCTTATGTCTAGGATTTTATCGTATTCTATTACTGGACTGAATTTTCAGAAGAGCTTAGCTGGCATATAGATAATAGAACAAGGACTTATTTTATCAGAATTACTAATTTTTTGGAAGGAATATTGTTTTATACTACATGGGGCCTTTTCTGTGATGTCCTTTTCTTATACTTTTGCACATTCTCTTTTCCTTTGTCTTCCTCATTTTTCATTTTCCATTCTTCTCTGATAGAATTGGTTTCTCTCAGTAGGCTGGTATCCATTCTAGCTACTACTGAGATACTACTGAGAGTTAGCTCTGTTATTTTGAGGTTTTTGGTCACAGTTTTTTTTGATGATTTTTGGAGTCCTGGAAATTCTTGTGGGTAAAAAAGCCTTATACCATACTTGAAGAAGCAGCTCTTCCTGCCCTGAAGCTTGGTGCAGTCTATGTACAACTGCTTGTTTCAATCATATGTGTATGTGTGTTTATGACTCCCATCAATGAATTTCACATCACAGATCCACTGGAATGCTGGACAGAAAAATGAGACCTGCATAGCATAGCTGTAAATGTTCGACAGTGTGAATGGGATGGATGCCCACCACGCATCCCATCTACCCTTGTGAGAAAAGCTCCAAGGCATAAACACAAGGGCAGCTGGGGGGTTTGCAACCTGTAAGTGGGCTGTGCTTATACAGTGGGGATGTCAGCAGCTGGAGGCCCAGTTTCCCTGAAACAGTCAACAAGGTGGGAGGCACATCAGCTTTAGCCCCAGCTTTCCTGGTCTGGTCAGCTTAGGTACAGTGTTGTTATAACCCATACTTACTTCTTGACCATTCACTACTATGGCCATAGGTTGATTTTAGTTTTGTTTGTTCTGTCCCACAAAACTTGTGCCAGCCCTCTCCAACAGGAGCTATCCTGTGATGATGTTAGTATGAGAAAATGTAATGCAATCTTAGTTTCTGACGGCATTATGACCTGCCAAAGCGGCTGGTTACATGATCCTAAAAATAGGGCCTGTACTGAAAGTTATCCTGGGAGAATCTAAAATCCTGGTGTTGTGCTGCAGGTTAAGTTCTGACTTTTCCATAGCTGCTAATCATCCTTTAGGAGCAGTAAGAGGTTTTCTCCCAGAGCAGGATTATACACATTGTTCAGGGCTGAGAAAGGCACTCAGCTTATTTTGACGCATCACAGCTACTTCTTCAGATTTTTTTTTTCTGTGAGCCCGATTGTAGGAATTTAACAAAAATAGGTTGCCCCTTTTTGCCACACCTAATGAAATAAGTACATTTCTTGTGCTTTGTGGTATAGGCTGTTGAAATTACAGCCTTAAAAACAACAAGCCCTTGATACATCTCCATTAATGGAAGGCTTGATTCTACAGGCCTCCTACATAAAGAGAAATCAGTTACTCTCTTACAAATAGTGAACATGGATTCCCAATACTGGTTTTGAGGTAGGCAATATTAACTAAACTGAGGCAGAAACAAAGTGGTTTGTGTCCTGCTTTTCCAAATTCCTACTCAAGCGCTCCAAGACCATCTGGGAGTCTTTACCATCCCCTCTGCAATACTCCTTGGTATCCAAACTTCTTAAGTTCTGTAGCTGTAATAATGTTTTTAAACATTTCTAAGTGTAAGGTAAGTACTGAACTATTTCAAAGTTCTCAGACTCTCACAGAGATAAACTTGCAGAACTTGCGGGCAGAGGTGCCTTTGTGACAAGAGGTACATATTGTAGCAAAACCACTATGAGAAATATACCGCTATCGTAAAGCACTGTATTTTTGTCAACAATACGAAGCATTAGTTTTTGTCTGAGGGTTTTTGTTTCCCCTCAAGAGCTAATTCTGCAGTGCTCAGCAGTTTCTCTGGCGGTTCATTTCAGAAGGAGTTAAGGGTACTTACGGTGCTCTGAAGTTAATAGAACAGTTAACAGAACAAATGGCTTTGGAGGCAAATTTGTACTTGTCTTCTAAGCATCATATACCTGTTTATGCTGCATGAAACACTCTGGTTTGAGGTACCCTCTTAGTTTTGTAAAATCGTGTGTGCAGGCATACAAGTATTTCTTTCAGAAACTGACACTTTTTTTTAATAAAAATTGATAACTCTAGATTTTTTTTTTTAACCCATCATTCCTAGATAGTCACAACTTGTCAAGTGAAAAATAAACTGCCAGTTTCGTATACGTTTGCCGGCACACATTTTGTTAATATGTGAGTAAATTCCTTCGTGTATACACCAGTGTCTTCTGTTTTCCTGCAGCAAGTACTTTCTTTGATTGATGTACTTGGAAGCGATCTTTATCCTCATTCATTTTAATTGAGAGTAATGAATTTAGAGCTTTTATATGCACAGATTGGCTCCGTTCCATTTCTAACTTTCCTCACCTTTGCTAGGAGCGCAGCCTGCTCAGGGCTGCATTGGAAGAGGTTCAGGACTTAGCGCAGCGCTCCTGGAGAGGACAGTATCCCATGAGGAGTAGCCATCTGTTTATAGACAGGCTGATATTTCCAAAGAGCTACGATTTTTTGTAGGCAGGTTCTCCCTCCCCACCATGACCACTGAGGAATCGCTAATCAGGAAATAAGCTTCTTCCCTTCCCTGATTTGCACAATACAGAGAGAAGTGGCCACAACTGTGTTCCGAGTTGTTTTGAATTCAGAGAGTAGGTTTGAAAGCACTGCTATATTGATGGCATTTGGGGAAAGCTTTACAGAAGAAAAACTTGCCTTTCTGGTGGTTTTGTCTTTTAAAGTGTACGCTATTGGCATAAAATAGAACTGTTATGCTGTGGTCTCTTATGGATGCAGAAACACTGAAATTGTCTAAGGTTAAAATGTATTTTAATGTCACGTTCCCTTATGTTCACTAAAATTTCTTACTTGCCAGAGTCTTAGAAAGAAGGGATGTAATCTTCCTGTTCCTATTCAATTTTGAAGGGAACTCTAAAATGAACACCAAAAATTAGGTGTTTACCTTTCTCATTTTTATAGATACTTTTCATTTTAACGTGCACCTGCTATGGGAGAAGTCCCACTGGCCATTTTATATTTGTATGTCATGTGTCTATTTGCACACCAGTGACGTGATGGCTTTTTATATATGAAGAACATGAGGCTAAACTGGCCAGCACTGGCAACACCATGCTTGCGAGGAGCTGCTGAGCCGTACCTGCCGTGGTAGACGTCGTGATCACCAACTAGGGAATTACTTCTTTTTGGAAGAGTTTATCGAGTGTGAAGCAATCAGTAGAGTTACTGACATCAGTACTGACAAAGCGACCTGTGTAGCTGTGAGGATTCATCCCAAATGAATCTTACTTTTTTCTGAAATGTGCAAAAGTAAGCGCCTGACTAATACTCCACTCTGCTTCAGAAACTGTCTTAACACATGATCTGGAAAGGCTGGCATGGGGATAAGGTTAATTGCAGTGACTGCTTGTCTTCTGCATTGCCATGGACCTATAGAAGATGTGGAAGGTGCTTTCAAGGCAAATGCCTCTGCTTTTTCCCATTTCAAAAAGGGGGCTGGTTGGCTTTGGAAGCCTAATGTGTTTATGCCCAAGAGAAACGTAGTGACTGTGCCTAATCCCAGGTATATGGGAAGGGTTGTTCTGTGCTCCTGCATTGCATGTGTAGTGAAGATCTGGGCTCCATGCCACAATCATGGTGAGAGAAACTAGGATCCAGCCTCCCCTCTTAGAGCTCGATCAGTGCTGCCATGCTATCATTAGTAACAACTTGTTTTGTCCGTAAAGGTATCAGAGATGACTTAGAAAATATAGAAGCAGCAGCTCTCTTGAGTAAGAAGGTATTATTTTTACAGAGTCACTTTTCTGACCATACCAGCACTTAAATACTGGGTGTTGAAGTCCAACAGCTGTGATAAGGCTGAATTGTTTATTCAGTCCCAGAAACAGCATTGTCAAACTGTTTATCATTATCCTGAAATAATAACATAGACAGTTCTTCCTGAGTCTTCATTAAATACTTCTACCATTATTATTACTGTTATTAAATTCCCATGTGGTTTCCTCATACGTGGGACCACTCACACAGCACTGCTGGCACTACCTCTTTAAATTCCTAGATTGTGCAAAAGGCAGAAGAGAGTTTGCTTCCATCCTGCAGTATGTTCTGCGCGCTGCTGGTTTTCATACTCAAATTCACAGTTAACAGTAGGGTTGATTGTCTCCTTTGCCTGTGTGGGGGAAGGGAGCGACGTTTTGTCTCTGAAGCACAATGCCTCCCACGCTTACTCTTGGGTTCCTGCCGCTTAAGCACACACCCCATGTTCCTGGCTCTGCCTTAAGGTACAATCTATCTCCAAATTAGTAGGGGAAAAAAAAAAAAAAAACAAAACAACAAACCCTGAAGTTGAGCGAAGTACAATCAAGCCCCTTGGAAATTAGTTAAACACTTAGAAGGATGTATTTAAAAGAAAACTTTCTGCAATCAACAAAGTACAGTTTTCATCATGTGTTCCTGGTCAGAGACTTCTTTTCCTCTTGATGGCCATTTAGCTTTTTCTGAGCAAGCTGTCTCGTGTGAATTTCCCTCCTGTAAGGAGGTGCTTATTAACTCTTCAGCTATGCTTTTCTTTGATTTTGTTTACTCTGTCAAAGCTTACTGGCTTTTGTACGTAGCTGCCATTCAGCTAGTTCAGGTTTTGCAAATGCATATGTGCAATGTTACATGCAATGTACAAATACATTCTTCAAAGAAGATGTCAAAACAAGTTTCAGCTCATTTTCAGCAGTATCTAATTATAGATACATAATTAATGAGTCTGACATTTATCTTTCTTAACACAAAAGACTAACAAATAAAAGCATTTCCTACAGTAGATGTAATAGCTTGAACATTAGTCTAAAAGAAATGAGAATTTAGTTTAGAACATGCTATATTCTGAGGAAATAGAAAAAATTCATTAATGTAAAGCCATCTTTTTCAGAAAGCATCTAGGTACTTTGCAACTGTTCTAGATGAAAGAGGTGGTATTTTCTTTCTTGTTTACTCAGTGCATTTGACATTAGGTATAGAGAGTGGCAGTCTTTTTGTTGGTGTTGAATACTATCTATTTATATATTCCTTTAATATATTTTACGTGCTCAGAGCAATGTATTAATCACCTAGTGGCCTAGGGGAAACTCCTCCAAAGTCTTTATCTGTCATTTGCCTACAAGAGTGGCCATATTGAGTACTAATATGCTTCACCTGCTTCAAGAAGTGAGTACTACTTATCTTCCCTTATTTCTTACACTGTAAAGGCATTTCATTTGGGATATTGGGTTTCTCCTAAGTCTTTAAAGTATATTTCTGCTATATCATTTTGTCTTTCTTCTCCAGGAAATTAGTTGTAAGTGAACCATGGTCAACCTTTTCCCTTACAAAAGTACCTGGTCCTTAATGAGAAGAATAGAGAAAGATATTTTGTGATTTATAAAAAGGATGAGTTAGTATGTCTATGGAACCTTATGTTTTCTATCCTGTTTCTTTTTTTAATTATAAACTGGTATACATAAAGTGGCAATAACACAAAATCTGCATTTTTTCATTTTATGAAGTAAGGGAAAGTTTGGATTAATAATGCTTCAATTGGTTTTGCTTAAGCTTTGAAACTGATATTTCAGCGAAGGGGATGGGGAGAGAAGTGAGTTCGTATTTTTCACTGCTGTTTGCTATGTAGGGGCACTTTCCTGATTAGAAAAGATCTCAGTTTAGGAGACAGTGGATATATTTTAACGCTTTTCTTTACAGAATTCTTATTGTTTGCTCTTATTCCCTGGTACTATCCAAGTGAGTCATAGGAAAAACACCTGGTGAATGTTATTTGTCTGACATACCATTTGCAGTGATAGTGTGAAAGTTCAAGGCTCGCTATTTCATAACTGCCTAATTTGAATTAGTTTGTTAATTGCTTTTCATATCCGAACATAGTAACTGAGAAGCATATTATCTTCTTGCACGTTGGAATAATAATATACCTTTTGGTTAGACTTAGAAACTTCAGTTATATAAATCTGTAATCTGTGACTTGCATTTGCAAGTAATTTGTAGCTTGGAGTAATGGACATTTAAATCCAGCTACATAAAAAACGATACTGGGAGCAGGATCTTGAGGATGGTTTCTTCTGTGTAAGTGGAGGGAAGAACAAGTCAGTCTTCAGAAGATAATGCCCCTGTTCTGCACAGAACAGCACGTATGATGACAGTGTGTCTGCATGAGGTACCACTTGCTGAAGTAAAGCAGAAACTTTTCTAGCTGGTGTTTTGTCCTGGGTGTGTTACAGGTTACAGGGCCTGAAGGTGTTTAAACAACATGGAAATTGGTCTGTTATATTGCAATGACATGAAAAGCCCTGGGCATCCTTGAAGGCCCATTTATAAGCATCTTGATAAGTCTTTGGCCTGAAGAGGTTGCCATCTGAGCAACTGTAGTAGGCAACAGGGAGAAAAAACCAAAATGCGGAGTTGAAATAACTTGCCTGATTCTACGTATGACTTGGCACAATAACCCTCCTCCCCTGAACTGTTGTCTAAGGAGAAAGGTCTAGACTTTCTCACTTCACCCTGACTTCCCTCCTGTAGCTCAGGTTTTAGTGTCCTGTTTCTTCATCTGCTCCTGCAAATGGAGCCCAAAACAGGAGCCGCAGCATGAAGGACTGTACATATGGTGGTCTGCAAGGAGTTCTGCAAAAGGAAACCAAACAAAAATCTTCACCTTGGACAGTCCCTCAGGCTGACTCTGCAAGTCATCAGGAAAATTATGGACACAAATACTGTTCCCATCCTCATCCTCTCCTTGTGAGTTGCTTTGGGCTTGGTTTTAAGCTTTTTGGTGTTTTCCCTCTGTCGTCTTTCCATAGTGCCACATCTGATGGAATGCCATCCCTTAATTTGCTTTAAGAGTTACTATAGAGAAACAAATTATGTCCGTTTACTTTTAGCTGTAGACACAGCTGTTATGATATGGTTTGGTTTGTTTGCATGTGCAGATTTCCAGCTCTTCCTACAAGCTGGCATTTTAGGTTTTGCTTAGTCCTTATGTATGATTCTTTTCAATTGTAGGTGGCTCTTTCTTTCTGAGTCTGGATGAAGGCTTAGTTAAATGCCTATTTAAGAACTGATGAGTAATTTAAAGGATTTAGGGGAACATTCTGTGCTATTATATGCAAATACATGCCAGGCATGGCTCACTGTGTCATTAACCTGGCAGTCATTTCATGCATGACTCGCCATCTTATTAAGCTAGCAGTATGGAATATTTGATTTACTAAACTGCTATGAACTACTTAGTGTGCTAATATAAGAATATAACTTTAAAGTTTCTCTGGAATAACTATCTTTGAAACAGATTCAGGAAAACAATAACATTATTTTGACAGCTGTGCTTCGTTTCTAAGGTCTATTTTAGTAAGCTTCACAGAACTGGTGGAGAAGTACCTGTGATTTGAATAAGCCATACAATGACTGAAAACGAAAGCCACCAGATTAATTAGGGCCCTTCAGAATTCAGCAGGCGTTGGAAGGCCAGGTCTCTGGTATGCGCATAATTGTTCAATGTGCAGAACTTGTGGGAGTTACCTATAGGCGTGAGCAGTTCTGAAGCTAAAACTCTACTCCAACATTTTTGAAAACTCTGCTTATATCCTAGCTCTTCCCCCTTCCTAGGCTTTCGTTACCA
Source organism: Rissa tridactyla (assembly GCF_028500815.1). NCBI lineage: Eukaryota > Metazoa > Chordata > Aves > Charadriiformes > Laridae > Rissa > Rissa tridactyla. Next base: position 26,581,503 of record NC_071471.1, on the reverse strand, counting down.
TAGCAGCATTCACTGGCCATGGGATTCACTGGGGGTTGTTGGGGAAGGAATGTATGTTTGTTGGCTTGGTTCAATGCCAAATGGAGTAGGAATTATATATGCAGGATGTTGGATTCTTCCTTTAGTGTCCATTTCAGCTGGCATCTAATGTCATCCAGATAATTGCAAGCCACTCTGTCATCATTCAGCCAGCTGCATAGAACAAAACAAAGAGAAATTTAGGATCAAAAGGAAGGAATAGCAATTTAAAAGGCTTTTAAATGTTGTTTTCTCTCTTTCTCAATCAGTATTACTTAAAAGCCTTTAATTTACCCCACCCCTTATCCCCCTTCAGAGATATACACATACACTCACATTTGTATGACTGAGTGCTGCTGGCTTGAATGATAATATGTGAGCACTGAGCTGCCCAAGAAAATGTCACAAGCAAGAAATGAGGTCAGATAATGACATCCAAAACCAGAGCAGAGGGAATCATTCAGCATCCTCTGGTAGTTTGATTGCAGCTAAGTGTGTGAATCAGCTCTACTTTTATACCTCCTTTATGTTGAAAGTTCTCTAGTACAGTATGTGTGCTTTAGATTTGGAGCAGGCATATGAATCGCAAATGCCCCATAATGCCATACATACAGTATGGGTCATCAGAGACTTATTTACCTAGAAGGACGGTGATTTCAGAGGGCTGTATAGGTCTCCTCTGAGATGTGCCTGTGCTCTGTGGTACTTTTAGCATTGGCAGAAGCTGTGAATGTGCATTCAACTGGGAGCTGTGTGGAAAGTGAGCCCGTTACGTGTGGAGGAAGGAGGGTATGAAAGTACTGCTAGGACCGACTGGGGAAGTGTGTGTACACAGCTGTATCAGGCAGAGCTCGCCGCAGAGAGTGTGCGTGCATGTCAGGGGGATGCACAGATGACTTTGCTTAGCAGACCATAGTTATAGAAAATAAAGTCTGGGTAATGTGTCCTATCCAGCATACCCAGTACCCTGCTCAGCAGAGACCATGATTGGTGAGGGGCTGTGAAACCAGCTTCTGTACGGGCTAAGACGTGGAAGCATTGGCAAAACACACTTGGTAGTGTGGCCAAGAGGCCAAAGGCAGATTAAAGAGTGGTTCAAGTCTCTCCCATTTGAACTTTGGAGAAAAAAAAAATCTAAAATGTTGGCAGGAAATTGTGTGAGTGCCTTGTGTGACACACATCTGTCAAAGGAGAACCAGTAGTCCTAAATGTAATAAATCTGTACATATTTCAGAACAAGATTGTTTAATCTTATTGACTTCTTGACAAGATCCATCTGCTTAGTTCCTGTCCCACACTCATCAATCTTTTCTTTCTGCATTAAAAGTTTTTTTCTTGTTTCTATAGACACTTGCCTGCCTTCCATCCCTCCCTTCCTGCCTCCCTCTTGAGGGCAAAATTGATTTCTGGTTTGCTTTAAATTATCAATATATTTTCCCTTCCCCTTCCCCCACCCCCACCCCCCCCCCCCCGCCATGGTGGCAGGTTATCTCTTGTCTAAAGTACTCTTTTCATCAAAGCTGGACTCCGCTTACCTTGCTGATCTTTTCTGGTCTGCTTTATTTCCATTTGGATGATTAGGTCTCTGGTTTGTAAGTGCTTGTCACTTTTCTCTTCACACAGTAGAGGGTCCCTCATTTTTTGCCTGTTGTCAGCCAACCCTAGCTAATGAATTGGAAATGTGAGATGAAATGGCCTCTGCGAGTTAGTTCTGTGGGTGGTTAGGGTAAGGAAAAGGGATTGTTTTGTTGGATAGCCACAGGCTTCATCATTATCATTTCCCAGTCACTCCATTCCTCATACAGAGAACCTTTAATCCCTACTCTAGCAAGTACCAGAGGTGGCTTCTTGTGTGTTGTCCACACACAGATGTGGGTACCAGAGAGGTGGGAAGCAAGACTGTGAGATTTTTAGTTAGCCATTTGTGATCAAGCTAAACCTATTAATTCCCCAGAATAGAGGCTGGCTAAGTATTATTGAATCATACAAACTCACAGAGTAGAAGCAAATTAATGGCCCTGAGTACCACAGGATTACTACTTTTGTCTTTGTTGAAGTCAAGCTCTGCACCCAGCTGTTGATCATACAAGAAACCACACACTGACTGCAAACTAGGAAAAACAATCTACTTTCCCTCTATACACAGGTAAGTCAAGTCCTGGCAAGTGTTGTCGGTGGTTATCAAGGCAAGGTCAATCACAATAAATGTCCTCTGCTCATTTATCTGAGCAAGTAAAATGATTCAAAACTAACATTGCAGGCAGAATTCCTGTGTAAAGGATACAGTCAAGTGCCTCGGTTGATAACCTGCTACTTTTTTGCTGTGGGTAGACTGGTGTTTGAAGAACAAAGTAGCCAAAGGTGGATAGCGTGCCTGACTAGAGGCAGCTACTTGGGGTGGGAAAATAGGAGTCAGTGATGCAGTATGTGATGGAGTGATTGTGGGTGAGCAGAACAATGTAATGTAGAAGAGGCAGCGTGAACCTGAATGTCAATAGCTTTAATGGCAAGCACTATAAATGCTGTTAATCTGGAACATATCCCTAACAACTGCAGTTTTACGGTCAGGTTTTTTTGTTATAAATTTTTTTTGTTCCCGCATGAGCAGCCCACCCAAACATGAGGCCTTTACTGGCTACTGTATTAACTAAGCATGAAACAGAACAGATTCAGTCACAAAACTTCCAATGATGGGGCTGCTAATTCATCTGAGTAGTCCATGCAAATAGTTCAATTTGACAAACTTCTTTCTGGAAATACGTTAAAGTTTCATCCTGGCTTCCTGCTGGTTCACCCATGCAGCTTGCTGGAAGCATGCCAGCTACAAAGTGAGATGCAAAGGATGTGGAGGTTGTTTGGCTGTTCTGCCAGGTGGGCTACCCTGAGTCTGGGGCTCCCGGACTTCCAGGCTACTGCCTGCGAGCCAGGGCAGGTGGACTGCCAAAGGTGTGAGGCAGCCCACCAGGCAGCCTGGGCTGGAGCTGCAGTCACCTCCTCTTTTGGAGAGAATTTCAGAATGGATGAGCAGAGTAAATTCCTCTTAGAAACAGCAACGTTCTCTTTGAATGCCTTCTCCTGCTTTAAAAGTGGATGAGATAAGGGCGGGAGAACAAACTTAAGGACAGAAAAGGAAGCATTACGTCTTTCAATTAATGTACATTTCCTGTAACTATTGCTAAAATTAAAGCTGGAGAAGCATTTTTGAAGAAAGTTGTGATGCTCACTCTCCTCATACAGAATTTTAGGCCCAGAAGCCAAAGGAAGGTAAGACAAAAGCTAAATGCTTTTCAGACATAAGAAAATTGCAGAGGTTTAGTTAAATGTGGGCTTTTAAATCAGGTTAGTTAATCCAGAGGAGGAATTATGATGAACATACTTTTATAGGTCTAAACCCTAATTTTTTACTAACTCAAATCAAAGGGACTGGCATGGCAAGCCATACAGTTTGAAATGTGGAAATGTCTTCCTGGGAAGCCTCCCACCGGTTCAACGATTAGTCAGGATGCGGTGGCCAGCCATCACTATCAGCAAGCAGCTGTCACACCCTTTGGCTGAACTGGTGCTGTTTCTGGCCGTACAGTGTAGTACACAGCTTGTGGTTTTATTCACTGCTTGCACTTCCTAGGTTTTGTGGGTTGAATTATTCATACGGTAGCAATTGTCAAATGATCTAGGCCAGGGAAATTCATTTTCTTGCAGGACCCAACCTGATGTGGCAGCATGCTGTTATGTACCACACCAGAATTAGCAGCTGCTGCTTTTTAGAGAGGCAATGCTTCACCGATGTACCGCTAGAAAGGCTGCTGCCAAGAGACAGCTCTGAATGTTTCAGAGGCAGCTGTTTGCCTGGAGAAGGTGGTGACATTGGTTTGCAGATATGAACCAAAGTTGATAACAAAAACAGAACTGCTCCAAATGAGTGAGGAAACGGGGACTGTCTTAATTGTGAGTTTTGTAGCAGATTCTCCCTGTACTGGTACTTTCCCATTTTCCTCTATTCTGCCTACTATAGGCCACCACTACTGGACTAAGGTCAGAGCCGTGTGCAGGTGGATTTCTCCGGTTGAGTCACAGATGTGACTGGGCACAACTGCAGTTTCCTCCTAACAGCAAAATGCATGGTTGTTTAGAGCTTGCCCTTCACCTCGATTTAGTGGTTGCCCCACAAGTAATCAGAGAAGCTGTGAAAGTGGGAATGCAGGTCATATTGCAGAGGAAGCCCTGCCTACTGTGCACAACAAAATATGCATGTTTACCAACAAGGAAAACATGAACTCAAAACATCAATCCAAAACATCATACCCCTCTAACTTTTTCAGAGATGCTGCCGTTTTTTTCCTCTTCCTCCTCCCCTCCCTACCTCCACATGCTTTCTCAGGAGAAAAATTTCTAAAAGTAAGGCCAAGTGAAAAGTAGATTTTGCTCTGAAACCAGCGGACTATGCTTTATGCATCGGAAGGATATGTTCGGACTTTGGGCCTCACTCACACTCAAAATCGAAGTCAAGCTCCCATTCATTGCAGGAAGAGACAGCCCTGCAGCTGTTGGGGTTTTACAGGCTGTAGAAATGCTTTAGGGCCCATGGGCTCTTGCTAGTCTGATCCACCCAGGGGGACGCGTATGGGAGAATCCCAGAGCAGAGGTAGAATTTGCATTTGGGATCAAACGTAAAAGGAATCGTTCTTCTGAACTGCAATATATGTAACTTATCATTATTACTGTAGAAGAAAGCTCTCCGATACTGGATGGACTCTTTAATCTAGCAGAAAAAGGCATAATGAAACTATGTTGCTAGAAACTGAAGGCAGACATAATTGGTTTATACAGTGAGAGTAATTAATCACTGGAACCGAAGGAGGTTAAGATTCTCTATTGCTTGTAATCAGGGTGGAATGTCTTTCTATACCTCAGCCACAAGTAAGGGGCTTGAGATAGAAATAATTGTGTTACATCTTTAGTCTATGCTATGCTGGAAGCCCTAAACAACATGGTTCCTACTAAACTAGGAATCTATGAATAATTGCTATTAATTTTTGCTCCTTTTCTGGACTAGTGGTTATCTTGAAAGCAAAATGGGAGGGAAATCTTACAGGTCACTTTGAAATCACGGATGAGATTTTCTTTCTTTTTTCATTTTTTTTTTTTTTTTTTTTAAAGCTAATTTCAGGGTGGTTGAAAAATGAGGGGTTTGGGGATTTTTGTGTTGGTGGTGTTTTTTTTTTTTTTTTTTCCCTCCAAGAAAACCCACTTATTTGAGACTTCTGAAAAAGTGTCACCGATAATGGAATAAGAAGAGAAAAAGCAGATCACAAAAATACCCTTCCCAACATTTCCCCTCTCTCATTCATGAGGTGCTATTTGCAGTCAATGTGATCTAAACCAAATATAACGGTTTAGGTGCTGTTGCATTGCATTCCTTATGATCAGAAGAAACTACAATTAACAGCTCTGCTTTTCCCCCCATTTTAATAATAAATAGTAAAAACTAGCAATTCCATTTAAAATAGCTCTAAGTGGCACTACAGATCAGACCAGTGAAGTATTGTTTGCCTTTCAGATTATGAACTTGTGGAGGGTTTCTTGATTACCCCTTTTCTTGTTAATATCATATAATTAACTTAGCAACATTCTGAGTTTTAATAAAGATTTGTGTATTACTGAATTATACAAACAAGTTTCATTTTTCCAGGTCCGCATGTAGGAGAAGTGTTAGCAAAAATAAATATTCTAATCACTTTTGTCAAAACAAATTGCTAACAATGTCTTTACTATTCTGCATGTGAGAGCTACTTGTAGCATTCATTAATCTAACAGTTCATGATTTTGATTTCCAGATGGAATGATTAGCATTTCTAAGGTTTTCATATTGAAACTGCAAAAAAGAGCCTTTTTCAGGGGTCACTGGAGGCAAATAATTTAAGTCTAATACTTTGCTCAGTTAATCATGGTGGTTCCTAAGTAACTCATTCAACATATTCTTTCTGATGCCTTTGTTTTGAATATTACTTTAAAACTTTATTTGTCATATGAAACAGTGGAGTCAATTGCTGTTATCCCAAATATCTACAAAGGTCACTTCTACATTTTTAATCTTTTCTTTTGTCTTCCTATCTCCCTTCCTGATCAAGAGTACCATGTCTCACAATTCTGTACAACTATGAAAGAAACTCCTGAAAGTATTATATTGCATATTTTTAATAGATTTAAAACAACTGTTCTTTGAAAAGTAACAGTGAAATTTCTTTACATAGCACTGGAGATTTATAATAGTGATTGGAGTTCCTCAAGTAACTTCTAGAGTGGTATCATGGGAAAAATTTTTATTTTTCTAGGTTTTGTGTCTGAATGGAGCACCAACGTATTGTGACTGATTGCAAAGTGTCATCGCTTCGTTTTATCAGTTGTAAGAGTAGAGAGAAATGGGTGAAGCTAACTATGCTTTTATATCTAAATGGCAGGTATTAAATAGGTCTAGTGGGAATCTCCCAGCATACCTTGTAGAAACTTAGGCTTAGCTTCATTCTTTTTAGCCTAATTCTTGTACGTATTTTCCTTCAGATCATCTGCCAGAGGGCATGGTGACAGCTCTGCGAGGTCTCTGTAAAACTCCTAGTGGCTTCCATTTGTCCTACGTGCAATATCACGTCTTTCCTTCAGTTTGAAGGATTCTTTTAGAATTCTATTTGCAACAACATTTGAGTATTTTTTTGTTATTTCCTAGTTTTAAATTCCCATCCTTATTCTGCTTAATTAAAAAAAACTGGTCAGTGATTCTGGTGATCACATGCCTATTGCCATGTCAGTTGTCTGACAAAAGGAATTCCTTCCTCAGCCCCAAATGGTTCCTTCGAAAAGGGAGTTGTGCATGAAACCCCCTTGAGATACCAGCCAGTTGCTGTTCCACCATCAGAGATTTGTTCCTCTGGGATTTGCAGCAGTTTGCTGTAGTTTAAACTGAAATTAAATGCTCCAAACTAAGTGATGTGTTATTACATCAAATCTAAGTCTGACGCACGTTCAACTGTTGCCTACTAACCAGTGCTGCAAATGCTGTTCAACAAGCCTGTTGTAATCCAGAGACTTGGTATTTTGGCAACCTGAACAGCACTTTTTGATCTTGGTTGTGGCCAACAGCCTGAGGAATGATGACAAACCAGCCTTTGCAAGATGCTGAGTGCTGTTGCTGAGGCAGTGGGAACACAAGCCTTTCCCCGTTCAGGAGTCAGCAATAAAGTTAGTAGCAAAGTTGTAGCAAGTGGTCAAGCTTGCTACACTGTTGAAAGGAATATAGATTTTTATTTTCCCTGTACAAAAGAGGTAGCTGTGAAATTTCTGCAACCATGTAGATGCCCCGTAGTTTCCAAAGGAAGGATGCTGACTTGATGGCTCAAGAGAAGGACCGATAGGAAGGAGAGCCTGCTGCTACTCCAGATTCAATATACAATTTTGAGCAGCTGTGTGCCTTTCTTTTTCTCTCTCTTTTTTTTTTTTTTTAAATGCATCTAATTCCCATTTTTACAGAAAACTTCTCAGAATTTAGTAATTTCATGTCAGAGAAGTGCTTTCAGGCTTTGTTAGGTGGTTGATAAATATCTCATAATACCTGAAAGCTTTTGAATGTGAACTGAGTAATACTCCCAAGTACATAATGTAAAGAAGAAATATAACAAGAAAATACTGAGTTGATAAGAACCTAATTACTTCCCATTATCTATCGATAAGTATTTGCTATCAGTGGACTTATAGGCAGTTTTATCAGCATTAAATATATATAGCAATGAGGAGAATTGGGTCGCAGATCTTCATAATTTCTAAATTCTGCATACAAAGAATAGTTAAATAGGCTGCCAAAATAGTGAAATGGATTTGGGGAGGATTCGTATTTTAAGTCTTTAGAAGGGCATGGCAGGAATCTTTGTTTTGTTTGAATGGGCAAAATTCTGTATCAGTTTTAGCACCATAAATCCGGCATAACTTTATTGATTTAAGTGGGGTCTGTGCAGGATAAACACACAAAGTTCAGAGTTGATCCCAGCATGCTGTAGGTTGAAGGCTTACATTTGCAAAAGTATCCCACAGGCACTGATAACTGATCAGTTCACATTTTGCTTTGCACAAGTTTTATTACTTAATTTTTCTGTGTTTTCCCTTCCTCTTTATTGACTTTAATTAAGTTTTCCTTAGGGTTTGCATGCCTAGCAAACTTTGACTGCTTAAACAAGTAATCCTGTTTACTCATCACATTATCCCAGCTCCACTTTTGGGCTGAAGTGTATATTTTCTTAAATTCTGTTGGAACTATTGCTATTCAGCATTCTGATGATACTAAGAACTGTTCTTGTAAAAAGGAGGCAGCAGTTTAAAGAAGTGTATTAAAGATTTTGCAGCTCTGGAAACAGTGTCTTTTGAGGGGAAACTTTGAAAATGGTCCAAGAGCCCACACTGTCTTCCCTCATGTTTCATTTGAAATTTTTTAATTTTTTAAAGCACAGAGGTTTTGATAACTGTGGGTCACTGGCATTGGAGCTTGCATAAGAAAATACAGAAGGTGTGTAGTTCTACATATGGACAGTAGAACAGCAAATGGAGCTACTCACATAAAGTTTAATTCATTTATATAATTCTATGCATCGTGTTTTAGGCATCATTTCATTATTATTTGTTTTTTGCCAAGTGATATTGAAATGATGGAGAATTTTTAGACAGACTGGTGAAGCATTTACTAGCTCTGATGTTTTCAGTTTAATGAGGGAAACTTTAGCAACCTCTTCTTAAATGTTTGTAAGTTTTGGGATTTTTTTTTTTTCCTTTCCTGTGGGACCCTAAAAAGAAACAGTGAAAAGTCAAATGAAATAAATAGAAAAACAGCTAATGTTATTAAATTTTCAGAGGGAACTTTAATAGGAATAGGGTCTGTGAAGAACTATCTCTGAATTCTCATATTCTGTAAAATTAGCATTCTAAATTTAAAATGATGAAGAACATACCTTTGTGGCACAACAGGTGAACTTTAAAGACAAAACATTTGTTTGTGCTTACCTGTATGTTCACAATTATTTTTAAAAGTCTTAGGAAAGGAATTAATTTTTTCCTGATGAAAAATGTTGAGAACTGAATTTTAAAATAAAAGTAAAATTTATTCATTGTTAAGACCAAAGGGAAAATGTTTTTTTCCAGTGCATGGTTATATATGTTTCCGTATCTGATTTGGTTGTCTGGTTCTAACACAAGCAAATGCATTAAGTTAGGAGACAGGAAAGTAAAAATACGTCTTCAATAAATGCAGTTATTAATTTTGTGGAATTCAAATAAGTATGAGAATTAAATCTAGAGGCTGATGCCTCTGTGTATCTATCCAGTTGCAGCTGATTTTCAGAATAGAGTTTTGGAAATTAGTTTTCTGATGAAAGAGGAGTAATTTCATGACATAATGGCAGTTCCTTTGATTTCTTGGCCATTATTTGTGTAAGAAAAAGTGGTGTACTTTTTAATCCTTTATTAAAAAAACCCCCGTATGTTAATAACATTAGAGTTGTGGAGTTCAGCTCTTGAGTTCCAGAAAATACTTTTATCTTTCCAGTCTTTAGATTTCTTTTTATATTCCCTGGTGGCTCTAAAAGTCTAAGTCCATACTTCTAAAATTTTTGCCCTTCTATCAATACCTGACATAAATTTAAATGCGTTAATGGACTACAGCTGGCCTTGGTAATCATCAGGAGTAGTCCTGATAAGTGCAGAAAGAGGTGGTGGGCGTGAGGATGAAAACTGGCAGTGACATAAACATCTCTTCAAGAAACACGATGCTTATACTCTTGGAAATTATTTCTGTGCTAGGGAAGACCAGTAGGAATTACTCACAATGGCAAAATCAAGTATATATGTAAATGTTTGCAAAATCAGAGCTATAATGATGCAAGCTTAGAAAGTTATGGTAGGAATGGGAGACCTGTCTTTCTGAACAGGATGACACTGGCCAGAAGCTTCAATTCAGCTGGCATTCATATAGCTTTACTAAAGAATAAACTGATTTCCACCATCGTTTTCTGCGATGCATACTTCTTTTTTGGGGTTACTCCTGACCATTATCAAGTAAACTATGTTTTTTCATTTTTCATTCTGCTCTGCTTTAGTCTTGGAAATTGTTAGTTTCAAAGAGAGAACTTCAGCAAGCCGCTGCCCCAGGAAGTATTCCAGGTACCTGTACATGGGCATGTGCATGAAGCCTTCTTACAGGAGTGAGGGACTATGAGACAGAGATGTAATTATCTGAGAGATCCAGGCAAGTGACCAAGTTGCTACGTAATTTTACTTTCTATAGTAAAGTTTTTAGTTTTTATTGGAAGTTACAGCCACAGGAACAACCATACTGTAATATTATTGAGAATATGGGAGCTGTCAGACTAGAATGAGCTTTTTTTAGAATTGTGGATGGAGTTTTCAGAACTGAGATGACAGGAAGGAATGAATGGATAACCTCCATCCATATGAACTGCATTCTTCTGTAGAAGCTGTGGATCACAGACATTTTTACAAAGTTTCATAGAAAAATATTTCTCAGTGTAATTCCTTTCTCATGCGGTATCAAGTAACTGCATTGCATTTGATGGAGCTTCTACTCACTTATTCTTCTGTTGGAAAATGGATCACCTGGTAAACATTTCCTTGAGTTTGAATCTAATTGGTATATTTTAACTTCTGTTGTTAAATATCTTTGTGGGAAGTATACAATATCAGATTTTTAAAAAATCAAATATCAGAATTGCCTTCTTCCAAATGGGATAAATAGGAAATCCTATTGAAACCACTCACCATTTTGAGATTTTCATGGTCAGACCTGCAGAAAGAAAGAGGAATAAAATAGCAGCTTGTTTAATGCTGGCCTGCACCATTTACAGGGCTTTCATGAGATCTCCTGTCAGCTCGCGTTAAGCAGAAGTCATTGTTTCCATTGGAAACATTGACAACTGGAAGTGTTTGGTTGCACTGGGCCTCATTACTTATGTTTTGTTACCTTGTGATAATACTGTAATAGGTCATTACTGTTCTTGTTATAGAGAAAAAGATTTAGTTAGGTGATGCATAGTGGCTGTTTCTGTTGAAAATGTTTTCACCTTGAAGCTGCAATGCCTCGTCACATCATTAAAGTACAGTTCTTGGAAGAGGGAAAGCATATTTACTGGAAACGATCAGGATGGAATGACATCTGTGTGTTTGTGAGTCAGTCTTTAGCATGTTAATGGCAATATGAAAAATGGGCACTTGCTGGCTCCGTTGATGGTGGTGAAGGGGAGTCTGTCCAGCACAGACCCTGCTATTTTTGTGGAGGGCATGAATTTTCATTACTGTTGCTGTGATATTTGCAAAAACCTGGGAAGAGGCTGAGGTGACAACAGTGACTTGAGTTTTGTTTATTTCCATCTCAGCATTTACCAGTACTTAAACACGTGGTTAATCTCTCTCTAGTTTTAAAATGCTAGTTTAAAAAAGTGTCCGAATGAAACTACATACTGTAAAAGCTCTTTAGAAAAGAGATTTTTAATGGAAACACTGCTGCAAGAATTACTATAGTGGCTCTGAAATTGCATCATTATAATAAGGGTTAAGGCTCAATTGTTCACTCTCTGGCAGCAATAACTTTCTCATTGGAAACTGAAAATAAACCCCTATGAATAAAATGACACCAAAGACTTCAGTTGTTTTCTTGAGACAGCTAGCCTTTTTGTACAGAAGCTATTCTGAGGTCTTGTACTGTAGTTCTGCTGAAAAATTACACTGGCTTGCCAAATATCTTAATGACTTTTCTCTCAGCAGTTGGTAATGGTGAAATGTTATTCTAGTAACCATAATGTCTCTCATAAAACAATTGCATACAATATGTACTGTACTTCTATTTTAGTGAGCACTTCCATCGGGCTTGTACTGCCAGTAGCCATTTAACATTTCATAGCAAACTGCTTACCAGTCCTTCAAGTGTAATATTGCAGAAACAGTGAAGAAATGCGTGATTAAAAGCATTCACTGAGAGTGGACCATTTAGTACTACCCTATCTTGCAAGATAAACCAGCCTTCACACATGTAGGCGCTCATCATATAAATGACAGTTCTATGTGGTCATTTAATTTTACGATCTCAATTCTCGCATATATTGCTAACATAAATATAGCGTTCTCCTGCAGGGAGGTCTGCTGGGTGTTATAAAATCAGTAAGACCTCAATGGGTTCAAATGGACATCTTTTATAATTATTGCTATAAAATTTCTTGACAATGCATTTTGTTGTCCAATGGGTAAAGAAAATGATTTTCTGAAAGAATAGGTTTTGACAAAGAGAAGAACAGAGCTTAGGCATTTGTTCCCGTGTTCAAGCATATTTAAATTACCTCCGTTACTCTTACCTTTTGGACAGAAGCCAATATCCTGGAATAACTTTTTACAACGAGACTCCAGTCGGTGCGCGGCTGTATTTTCAGTTGTTTTCTGGTGTGGCAAGACACTGTAGGATATCTAGGGGGAAAAGATTAATTTGCTATTTAATGCAATTAAATTCTATTTGCCGAGCAATTCTTTTTACACGCCCTTGAAGAGACTGGGGAATCTAAAAGAGGATGAGGGCAATAAATGTATTCCCAGAAGTGGTTTTGAGGGAAGGAACCAACTCGTCCGTGCTGGAATTCAGGACAGTACTATTGGCTACAAATCATCAGGAAGGACCCAGTTACATCTTTCTTACGTTTCTCAAAAATGTTTCTCTTTGACCTGTGTCTGGAAAGGAATTTCTATCCCATTTATTCACGTTTCTGTAATAAAAAGGATATTATGTTTCTTTTAGAAGGCTGAATAGCAAAGTTTCTCTTTCTGTGCTTGCAGTGTCGCTGGGAGGTTGGCTTTGCCTGCGGAGCAGCTGGTTGCCGGGCAGCTCAGCGCCCCGGCCCTGCTGAGCACCAGCGGGATGCGGAGGGCACCGTCTGTGCGCTGCCGGTGGGACCTCACGTTAGGAGGCTTGGTGGTGCTGGTGTCTCTTTGGAGGCAGAGACATTCAGAAGTGATTCAGCTGTTTAGTGCCTCAGTTTACTTGCTATCGATTCAATTTTGTGTAAAGCATCTGTAGCGGGTTTTTTGGACTAGTAGTGAATTTTGTATCCATCAAAACTGAATGGCATCTGTACCTGTATGGATAGACTGTGTCAGTATCTTCCTCCTATTACTTTCCACACCAAGGTTCTTACTTTACATACCAAGGTTCTACTTTTTTTTTTTTTTTTAAATGCACATCATATTTCATGGAAAGACAGGTAGTTTTCTTGTGAGTTGGTGACGCTTCATGGATTTAATTGAAATTACAGTGATTGATTTTAACTTGTGATCTAGTTCCTCTTGTCCACCTTGGACCAGGCAGGGACATTCTACAGCACACAGGGGGTCTCTGTCTTGCTCCCTTTTATTTTGTTTTACAATAAATGTATCTTTTACGTAGCAACAACAACTTCTTAAAGCCATGCATGCATTCTTATTTTATTTGATTGCCTGCTGTCAGTAACAGGGGGATTCTGATCTCTAAAGGTCTTGTAAGCGTGGCAGTATCACATACATAGTAACAACAAAAATTTAAAGCTAAATGTGTATTGGAGCAGGAAGTGCAAGAGCAATATGCATTTACCCCAGGAGTTAATTGGATGTTTACTACATAATTATAGTAATGAAGTTGTAGGTTTGCAGTTGATAAATAACTGCCCAGTAACCTTTGATATGATTTAGGTAGCAAGTAAGTTAACTTGTTGCCACTACTGTGTTCATTAGAAAAAGGTCTAGGCAAAGGCAAAGCAAACAGAATATTTATTAATGTATCTGGGTATTGGGTGTTGGCAGCTCATATTTCTGACTTTTTTTCTTGTGCTGTTCTATAACCGTTATATTAATTGTTTTTCTTACCTGAAATGAAAGCCAAATGCCTTCAAATACATTTACCTTTGAAGTAATTAAAATAAAGTGTCTACTGACCATAGCAAATAAGCAAACATGCTCTGCATGAAAATGAGAAATGATAAGGAAAAAATTGTTATGCAAGAAAACGGTAAGGCAAGGGGAAAAAAAGAGATTGTAGTTGCAGTTTCTTAACTGGAACCTTAGCAAACCTAATCAATTATTCTGAGCCATCTTACACATGAATATGTGTTAGCTGCAATAGCTTGGAGATATTTGTTAAGAAGATTGTCAGACTTTTGTATAAAGGGTCAAAGCCATCTTCTTCCATCCATGTTCCAGGAAGAATAAATTTACAGGAATTCCAAGCATTCTTGAAGTTTCTCATTGTATAAAAAGGTTTTCGTGCCTCTCTCAAGTTATTACTGTTTTCTTTTTCATGTTCGTGCTTGGGTGTGTGGGCAAAAATAAGGGTGGGCAAATGTGTAATTCCTAAACAGATACAAAATAGAAAGAATTAGGTAAAGAACAGGGCACTCACCTAGAGCTAGCTGAGAAAACGTAAATAGTTTGACTGAGCTCTAAACCAATTTATTTGTTTCAGATGAGAAATGTTCTTCTGCTCTTTAAAAACGTACATTACAGGTATGCAGGTAAAAACTTTCCAAATATTTAATGCTGAGATTAAAATGCCTAGGTTCAGTCTTCAAACTACACAGGCTGGTTTTGTTGTAAGGCAGCAGCTCGGGTTGTGCTTCTTGGGCAAGGGTGGTGGTTTGCTATACACAAGATTCAGGACAGAGGGTCTCAATCCCAGTTTGCTCACGTAACCTCAGCTGTGCAAGCGGCAGCTCCTGGCAGTGACCGTATCTGCAGGACATGTTCAACTCTTTCAGACTGCGTTCACATACCTTTGCTGTTGCGCCCAAGGAAGCACAATGCTTTTCTGACAGTGCTTGCTGCGAAAGTGAGTTTTGCAGCTTTGCTCTGAAGATGGGGAGGTCCAGATTCCAGTGAAACAAAATACATTCTCCGGGGTGCTTAGAATTTATTTTAGCATTTTAAATTTTTTATTATTATTATTATTTTTTCAGTGATGGTACTTCTGCGATGGTGACTTATATGGATCTCAACTGTGCCAATATGATTTCAGGCATTGAGTCCCAGACCTGGGGGCCCTGGTTGAACAGACTGTTAGTATTCTGGAAACTTTTTGATATTCTGTGAAAATTCCTAAAGTATTGCTGGTCTGCATTCCCGCTGTCAAACTTCACTTAATATCTACTAAATACTTTGTTTGTTGGCTTAATCCTGGCTCAGGTATTATTTCGCACTAAAGAATCTTCTTTTAGTGTAGTGGCTGCTCTCAGATCTTCTACTTGTCAGCACCCAACACTTCTCCATCTCTGCAATTTATTCCAGTTGCTGCGGTGCATATGTATGCCGGCTCTCATGGTCAGCAGTGTGGAAAGAAAACAGGATCGGACACTGCATAGGACAGTACGGCAGCAACCTTTAGATGTATTTTGTTCTGGGAGCTTCTTGAGTCTGTTAAAGTGCAGGCGGTAACGGGGGTGGGGTGGGTGGTTTGGAAGGCCTAATGATTCTTTAGGTTTAGAAAATGCTCATTGAGGACTATGACTGAAACTCTCTGAAGTCAGTAGACAGACTCCAGTGGATTTTGATGGCTCAGATTGGTCCCACAGGGCATTATGATGATTTTCTGCATACACATTGCTTTTCAAATGACTTGCCTTTTGGGTCTCTGGAGACATAAAATATTCCCAAAATATTGAAACATCCCAGCAGAGGAAAATTAACCATTTCTGTTTATACTTCAGTGACCTTATTTGGATTTAATGCAATTTCTTAAAGAACGTGACAATAATAAAGGGGTAGACATTCTTCCAAAACATCACAAAAAATAAAAAAGATATAAAGTAATCTGTAATGCAATGACAGCAATTTTCATGTAAACTTTTATTTCATTTACATTGAATCTATCTTTGAGTCTGAATTAAACCCACAGAAGCAAAAGCCAAAAGAAAAGAGGTCCATACAGGTTCCACAGGACTCCTGTATATGTTTTTGCTTGATTCAATGTCTCTTATATTTGTATAATGTGTCTTAAGCGTGCCTAAGCTCATATGAAAGACTGAGGACTTGATTCTCAGACTTCTGCAGTACAACTTGGAGTAATTGTACTGAAGTCAATGGCCCATATCTTGCCACCAGGTCTTAAATAGAACTTCCAGTGAATTTCAGTAAAGACTTTTGCTTAAAAGTCAACAACACAGCATGATTCAGGGAAATTACAAGGCTGCAAGCAAAAATGTTAGTTTATTTTTCCTTTTCTTGTCAAGAATACCTTGTGTTTGGTTCTATAAAACAAGACTATTACAAGTGATTCAAATCAGTACGGCATCAGAATTGGATCTTGGAGGTTTCAGTAACATGCCTAAGCTTCACTGACAGTAAAACTAAATAACTTTTAATTAAGTTTAACAGATTGAGAGCATGTGAGGGATATATCCCTGTGTTTCTTTCAAAAAATCTTCCTTACTTTTTCTCAGCACGGAGATAAGCCATATTGCTGCCAGGACAACCTTTATATTCAGTATGAATTACTACCCCCTTCTTTCCTATCCCAACAGAAGCAGCAACTTCTTTACGGTGTACAGCTTGCCAAATCATAATTGAACTCCACTCACCAGTGCTGCTACCAATGTGCACAAATAGAAAGCAGGAGTGGTTTTTGAGGAGGAGGTCAGTGTTTCAAAGGAGATGGTCAGTACCTGGGCTGTGAGATAGCGCTGGGGGCAGACCTTGTATAATGCACCGAGGAAGTGAAGTCGTTATGAAGCAGCAAGTGAAACTAATGACTGGCATATCTTACCAGAACTAAAGAAAACTCAGAAGAAAAAAAAAATAATCTGTTCTTTGCTTAATTTTAAGGCTGTATATGAAGTGAGTGCCAGAAGCTTGCTATAAACCCAAAGGTATGAGTTGCTGTTTCTGATGGGAGATGGAGGCAGAACTGGACGATGTGTCCAGTGAAGTGCTGCACGTTGTTGTGCACACATGTGAATATGATTGTGTTCTGCTGACATATATTGTCATAACCATGCAGAAAACAACAGAGTTGCTTCAGTGGAAAGTTAGTCTAAGTGTCATCATAAGCAAGGACAGGAGTCCGGACATTTCTCTCTCATTTTCCTTGCTGTCTCTCAGCTGCATGCCCTACTTGTGACAGGTAGCAACTAGGACAGAATGGTAGCTGCTCTTAGAGTTCAGGTTTCTCCATCGTCTTGTAATATGGACCAAAATGTGATTTCCTCGGTGTGGGTGAGATAAAACAGAGAGAGCAGAGCTCCTTTCTCTTGCTAGGAAAATGATACAAAGGCAACCACAGTGTTGGGAAAGGGTATTGTGTATGTGCAAGGATGCCAGCTGATGAGGTGGGCTGTAGTGTGTATGGTAAGGAACAGGTGTCAATGGCCAATTCTAGCTGCATAAAAATAGTACTCATTGGCAATGTGTAGGAAACGCCTTTTTCTCATTCCTTTTAGACATTTGACCTAATAGTGTTTTTGCTAATTTAGTAGACCATATTCTTGGGGGACCCTGTAAGCAGTTTCTTGTGCTCAGTCTATGAAGAAGAGATGTAATCTAGCTGTAAATGCTCACTGAGGAGTCCTCCTGTGGTAGAACTCTCTGCTGGCTATTATCAAGCCAAACGTGGGTCTACACTTCTGGTACCCTCTTACAGGTCCACAGAGACAACGTAACGATGATGTGACAAGACAGAACATCCCTGCCTACCACACTGTATGTATCATGTGTCAAAATGGGGCAAACCAAGGATGTTATATTTCAGGAGCAATGAGCATGGGCATGTGACAGCAAGTTATACTGTAATTTCAGTGTCCCAGCTGCCCTACTGCAGCTCTCAGTGATACCTCTTCTGCTGTGGTAAAAGGGAGGTAGCCTGAAGCTGTAAGCTGCTTTAGATAAACCATGTAGTAAGAGAGTGTCCCAGCTTTTTCCCACGATATACTTCAGGAAGCTCACACGTTACCTGCTGTATGGCACCAGCTCCAAACTGTGCCAGGAATCCCACAGAACTGGAAACTTCCCTCACAGCCCTTTCCCACTTTCTGCAGCAAACAGGGGTTGGGGGCTGGGGAGTTTTCCCCTGCATCTATCCCTGCCCCAGCATACTGTTTGGAAATGAAGGCAGCAACAGTGTGAAAAATGTTCCCGCTCTGCCATTTTGATGTTTGTTTGTTTCTCTTTTGCTCAGTAGGGTAGTTATTTGATAACACAACTGTCCTGAATCCACCCAATGGAACCGCTTAAAGATGAGCCATTTCAAATGCTGGACATAGGAGGAATGCACACTTTTATAATGACAATCTTTATATAAACAGATCATAAGTTAATGTAAGGGTGTTGGTGGAATAAGGCAGGATCCTGGCATTTCTGTTTCAGTCAAGTGTATTTTAGATTGTTGTGATACTTTATTTCTGAGAGAATTTTCTGTAGATGTAAATGAACACTTCATAAATAAATCTGTAAGACACGCTCCCAAGCATAAGTCTGATAGCCAAGGCTCCGCTAAGCACATCAAACAGTGCAGTGTACAGTAAAGTACATTTCACTGAAAATAAGATAAAGATACATAATGGTTCGGAATAAATACAGGTAAAGGGGCTCTTTGTGTCCAATAGGTTTTAAAGCTACTCAAAATTATATGCTTTCAAATTTCACAAAGATATTTTTCCATAGCTGTCATAAAAGAGATGAATTCAAGTTATGTTTGAAAAAAACCTGTTAAAAAAATATTGATGGAAACGATTTTTATTATTATTTTTGCTTCATTTTTTTCGGAAGTTTGGCATGACAGTATGAATTTACATTTGCATAGATGCTTTGCTGCCCATGCTTATAGCAGGCCAGGAGCTATCTGTTCAAATCGAGTCCAGAAGCTGAGTATTTCTGTTAGCCCTGAGAGGAAGGGTTTATTAGTTTAGGCACTGTCCCTTAGGTATGTGGCTGATGAAATGAAACTGCATTTGGAACCCACCAGCTTGGAGTGCAGGTGGAGCAAGCACGTGCCTTTTAAAAGACATAATTTCAAAACACCCTGTGAAACCCTCCGTTCCCTTTACTGTCTGTATAAAATGGATGGTGTGTAGTTCTCCACTGTCACATAGGCTGCCCTAATTCAGTGAAGCACCTCTGTTCCCATGTGGAGGCACTCTTACTCCTCCAAACTGTAATCGCATTTTTATCCTGAATATTATTTATGTTCTCTCAACACAGGTTTGAGTCAGTAATATGAACAGAGCGAGCGAGAGAGACAGAGCCATCTTGTGGAAGATTGCTTTAATATCTTCCAGTTTTAGACGCCAGACACTTCTGAAGCTCTTAATTCTGTAGACCTTATTTTTGTGATGAGAAACCTCAATTACAAGCGAGTGTCCTATAATATTTATACAGATATGTTGGTTTCTGCAGAAACACACATTAAGTGAGCAGGGAATGATACTGCTCCAACATTTGGCTGCTGGCACTCGATACGTGTGAACAGCACGTTCTTTCGCCCCATCTTGAACTACATAATCAGCAGTTTCTTCTCTTCTTTCCATATTGCTGCTGAGCACAATTTAGATATTAAATATATGTCTTGATTTGCTTTGTAACAGACTGCAAATGAAGCTTCACTGCCTCATCTTGGAAATGTGCAGTGGAAGTAGAATTGAAAATAATATTTTTCCCTTCATCATTACTGCTTTCACTTGAATAAATGCACAATTCTTCCAGACTACAGCGAACATTAAAAAGCTGTTCTCATCTACAGGTTCCAGCCTGAGATGTGCAAACTGCCTGTAATGAAGCTGCAAACCATGTGAAAACAGAGTGACAAGAGCTTCTGTGTAGCAGAGAGGGACTCCCGCTTCAAGCAGAAGAAAAAGAGCAGAGGGCATCTTTCTGGTAAGAGCAGATGATGTGGGTCTAGGAAGGCCTGAGCTGTTGAAAAATGGAAAACGAAAATGGTGCCTAATGTTCTAGCTTCTCTTCCCGAGTTAAGGGGATGAGCTGCACTTTTCAGCCCCTATATGGGGTAAGGAAGAGCAGTGCCAGGTCACTGAAATGCCCTGTAAAAGCAGAGGGGACAGACTGAATGTATGCAAGTTGGCCTATTGCATGTTCTTCTGGTCAGTCCCTTATTTACACATTTATGCGGTGATTAGCATAAGACTATCTAGTACCTTAAATGCTGTGGTCAACAGTTGCTCTGAGGGTATTGAAATTCCTGTTAATCAAAGCTGTCGATCCCTTTAAACGTGCCTGATTTCATTATCAGTGGGAAACTTAGCCTTGATTTAGCTTTAAAGATGTCAATTGTTTCTCTGCCTTATTTTGCAAAGGATTCAGGAGCTATGAAATAGAGAGAGATCAAATATAAATTCAGTTTAAAGTGATTTTTGATAGATCAATAATAAATACACATTTAGAGAAATTTTTTGCATACAGAATTGCAGCATACCTTTAATTTTGATGCAGAAATGAACATAGTGCTTGGGAGTTTGATCTGTTTTGGTTTTCCCCATCAGCAGTCTATTTGTTGTATTTTAGTATTTGCAATACTCGATTCAAAGTCAGTTTTATATGGAAAGTATGTATCTACGATGTGCCACATTCAAGGTTTGGGAAGCTAGACCGAAATGCATGAAATGCTTATAAGCATTAGCAAGAATATATGTTTGTGAAGTGTGGGATCTGAAACAATCAACTAAATAATTGTTGCATAGAGCTGGCAAATCTGTAATGATGTGATAATGTTGATTTAAAAATGAAATCAGCCATAACACTGGCAGACTATTACTCTTCTATCTCAAAACACAGATTAGCCATTCAGTTGAAAGAAATTTTCTCTACCAAATGATATAACATTTTCCTTTCTTAGAAAAGACAAACTGGAAAAAAACCCTTATCAAATGGAAAAGAACGTTACGTATTTACCAGTATGTGAGAACTGATGAGTCAGCCCTGGGCGGACCTGCTCCATCAGTAGCGCTGTTCTGGGAAACAGCCTTCCCTTCCACTTGATGGGCTACTGCTCTGTAGCAGTTGCTCAGCAATGCTAAACGACCCCCCCCCCCCCCCCCCGTCCTTTAGCCACAGATCTCCTCCCAGGCGACAACTGCTGTCACTGGAAATACCCCAACTCTAGTAGCTGTTTTCCTGTGTAGAATGACTCTTTCAGAATAGTCAAAAGCAAAGGATAATGCTATATTGCACTCTGTCTTTTTCTGATCTTTCATTAGAAGCCCAAAGTGTGTGTGTTAAGCTGTAAATGTCATTACCTATTTCTCATGAATATTTCAGATTCAGAAATTTACAGGCTATTGTTCTCATAAGCAAAACATGTTGTTTCTGGATACCTCAGTGATGAATGATAACAGAAAGCCTCAATAAGATGAAATAAATCTGAGTGTGAAGTACTGCGTAGTGTGCGTTTGCTTTATTTTGGTTTTTTACTTGAATAGTCAGAGATGAAAAGCGATGTAACATTTGATTTAAGTTTGGTTATTTGCCTGTGCGACATACAGATGCCATAATATTTCCTTACTTATTGTCAGATGTCAAGGTACCTGAACTGCTGGTAAATGTTAATGTCTTAAAGATAACTGTTTGACTGTGGCATATATTTTCAGTTGACACACTAGTAAGTGACCCAAGCAGAACTATAGTAAAATGGGTGGAAGAGGGGTCTCTGCCTCACTTGAGCGCACCAAGCATACAGCCATTCAGAGCAAACAGGGTCCTTCTCCCTCCCTTTTGCCATCTTAAAAAGGGGTTGCAAGCCCCTGATGCTGTGGTGCGGCAGTGGCTGTGGCGGCGCAGGGGGGTTGGAAGGAGTGCTCAGTGGTGTGCTTGCTGCCCGGTGGCTAAGGATTGGGGGACTGGTGCTGGGTGGGCCTGGGGAAAGGAACCGGATGGATACTGCTCTGCTCTGAATATAAGTCCAGCAAATTGGCAGTGGTGAGTTTTGTCACCCAGAGAAGGCACTCAGGTACTGTTCACTGGTATCATGCAGTTCACAATGTAAAACTGCTTTCAGGGAACACGGAGAAAGTAAGAATGAGTCATGATGAGCTCTCTGCATTATTCTGATGTGTATTGTAGGTTTCTTCAAACTTGCACTTTGCTGCCTGAGTGAATGCAGCTTTATGTCAAGGAAGTCTTTAAAATGATGTTTAAAATTAGAAGAGGGAAAAGGAAAGTGCTGGCACAGGTAAGATAACTTTGGATGCACAACTTTAAATTGTCATAGTAACAGTCCAGAGTAGGATAGTTTACTTTTTCCAGGGCTCATTTGATGGCCAGGGAGAATTGCTATTCTTCTGTCCTAAGGAAAGGGAAGAGGGTTTTAGAGAGTATGGGGGCGGGGAGGTGGAGGAGAAAGAGAGAGAGGCAGACCCTGGGAAGAATCAGGGCACCAAGAAATTGCAGGCTGAGGACTTGCTGTTAGTCCCAAGCTAGACAGGCAGAGCAGGTTATCTTGAGCACTGGAACATGAGGTTGTGCTAAGGTAGGAGAATACGTATGTATGGAACTTTCCTTTGGCTTTCTACTATGGTACTGATGCTTTCCACCACTGGGTCAAAGAATAGCAAATGCTTGCTTTTGTTGGTGAATTGCTTGAAATGGTTGCTGTCATGGTGTGCAGCATAGGATAAATCCTGTGAGAAGCCCATCCTTTTGGCTAGGGAATAGCTAACCATGGCTGGTATGCAGGCATGTGCAGTCTAGGTGCTGATATGGGAGCTGGCGAGTTGTCAGATTTCATTTTGGGAGAGGTGAAACCCCAAGGCCTTGCCAATGCCACACCATAAACTTCAGATCCTGAGAAAGGGCTGCAGATCAGATGCATCTGGTGCAGTAATGGTGACATGAGCTGTACCAGGAGAAGAGGGAGGGCAAATGCTCAGTTTTCAATAATGCAGAATACAGTGTTGGAGGAAGTGCCTTTCAGTAATGTAAAATAAATTATAATCCAACATTTTGTTTTCTGTAGTATTTCAGTTGTATATTAAAAACAGTAAATTACACTGATAGAGTGAGTGTAATATTCAAAGGTCTAAGCAGTCTTTTTGAATGTCTATTTCTAAGTGATACTTGGGAATGATACATAGGCTGAGCGGTGGGTATTGCTATATTGTAAGATTATCTAAGTCTGAGTAGTTTATATCCTGAAAAAATACTGAGGATTCAGCTTCTTTTTACTTCCGCCCCAGTGTCTCTGTGCTTTGATTTTATGACCAATGTGTCATTTGGTAATGAGTATTCTTCAGCTTTCTGCAACATTTGTAATAATGGTGGTGCCTTCACCTACTGACGACATCAGTAAATAAGTCAATTTAATTTTTATGCACCTGTCAAACTGTCATGTTGTAACCATAGAATTTGATAACCATAGAACAAACTATTATTTTTATAACGCTCTTATTCCATAAAGGGTGCTGTAATTTCCTCAGGATAAGTATGGAAACAGGTGACAAAACCTCAGGGACGTCTGTGTCACATTACCAAGTTTCTCATATGCTGTTGGTTCACCATCACCGTCTGATAACCTGACTGTGGCAGAAGTGAATGGAAAAATCACATTGCCCTCTTAGGCCAAGATTTCTAAACAGAAGCCTAGCCAGAAGTATTTGCAGACAAATCCAGGAGTCTTTCTGTGTCTGTTAGTCACACAGGATCATGTGTATCATCTAGAATGCCTTGGTCTCATGCTTTGAGTTATAAACTGCTACCTCAGAGCTCCCTACGCTCACATGCAGCTGCATTTTCCCAGGTCACTTCTGATTCCTTTTACGGACTTGTCCAAGAGACATTGTTCAGCCGTGGCAGAGGTGGTATCGCTGCTGCCGACACATTCAGGGCTTTTCTAGCACCCTCAGGATCCTCTACCACCAAACTGAAGGGAAGCTGGAAACATTTCCCCCCTGCCTCTTTGTCTCTCCAGATACTCCCAAGTCACTCCTGAAAAGCAGCTTTGTAAGAGAAGAAATTTCCCCAAATGGCAGGTGTTTTCTAAGCATTTCCAGGGGGGTGGGTTAGAAGAAGAAATGCTCCTATCTCACTGTGTCTCTTGTCCCTGTGTCTGCAGAAGGTCTTCTGTTTGCTGTCACATTGCCAATGTAACAAACAGGGCTGCTGGGGACAGGGTAGACCTGCTCAGTACACACATTTCGGCGCAATCGTTCACTGAACCATGCTGCCTCTGTCTTGCATATGATCGAGGGAATTGTTTTACAATAAAGTAAACCAATTGATTTAATTCCCTTGTTCCTCACTACGCCTTTCTGCAGAAACCCAATGATACTGGCTAGTGACATGCTAAGGGGAAACAGTATGTAGGAATGTCCTGTGCAAATGAGGCTGTACATTTTTGCAGGCCACCACATCTCGTGAGTGAGGAAAAGATATTGCCTAGAGTAGGCAATTATTGCATCTCAGGTGTTACAGGATAGAGGTTCTTTGGGCCAAAATGAGTGTGCACTGCAGTTTTCTGACAGTCTTACAGCATCCTTCACCCCAGCAGTAGTGTCCTCTCTAAAGAGCTCTGTATACAAGCCAAGATGAGATCAGCACTATCTTGTACTAATGATGGAGGTTTTACAGTTTTAGGGAAGTTCTGTCAGCATGCGAACTGCAGAAAATCCTAAAATGAGTTACCAATATTTAAGATGTGTTGCAGGTGCATGGACATGCCCCTCCATTAGTACACGCTTATCAATTAGCCATATGATTCTCAAAGTTGTCTAGCCAGTAACAACTGTACGTATTTGAAACTGGGCCAAGTTCATTACATTGGTGATACTGGACAACTCTGTTATCTATGCAGTTGAATAGATAGATTTAATAGAAAAGCTAAGAAGCTAGAGGGTTACGTTCATCATTTAAGCTCGAGCCTGTACCACAAATGTTACTTCCCAAGTGCCAATATCTAACCTGACTACTAACCTTGTTGTTACCATTGAAAGAAAAGTACATTGATGGATATCTTTCTTCTTAAAGATTCCTTTATAGTGTTGTAGCTGTTCAGTGATTGCAGAATAGCTGCCTGCCACAGGAAAAATGCAAGTTAGACAACCTTCAGACCTTTGGTATACACTAATTACGATATGAATTGTGTGAATTTCATTTGTACTCACGTATTTATATATATCTCATTAATTTGTTACAAAGAGGGAAAAAATCATTACTGTGGAGTCAAATTGCCTGTAAATGACTTAAGGAATATGTTAATGATCCTGCTTCAAATGAATAATTATAAAGCAGGTGCACTTGAGATGTGATCATTTAACTGACAGCAAGCAGCTTCTAATGTCTTGAATATCCATGATAATGGTGATGTCATAGCAGCCAGTTAAAATCATCGCTCACATCCTCCATTTAATACACAGGAGAACTGTGGGTATAATTCCCATATAGAGCTATTGCCGTGCTTATTTAAGGAACGGTTAATTTATAAACAAATCAAGAAGTCACTCTGCATTGATTTTAATGCAATATGTTTGCGTTAAAATGTCATGCTATTGTCTCAAGTAGAAAATAAACATTGATGGCAGAAGGCATTACTGCATCAAACTGACACTACAGTTTAAATGAACTTGGCTCAAAATGTCCCGATTTAATAGAGATGTGAATTGTGTTTCACCTGCTTCGCTACTAACATCCAGCTAAACTTTTCACATTGGTTGTTTTAAAGGCGCCTGTAGTTTACTTCCCTCCAAAGTTGCTGCCTCTGAGAGCCAGGGATGTACGCTCTGCATGCACAGAATGGCCCCTGCCTGCAGATGAGTTGTCTCATTAAGAAAAGATTTGAACTCTTTAAAAGCCAGTCTTCATTTGGGCTTATGTCCCACTCAATTTTACATAGCTGTGCAACATGTTAAGCTTTCCAGTTTTCTTTGTGGTCAAGAACAGATTTTAAGTGTCTACCATTCCAAAATTTAAATACCCTGCCTTGAATGTGCATGAGTTCACAGAAGGCAGCAGTGTGCTGCCTAGGGGTTATCTCCATGATAATAGCAATGAAACTAGAGCAGGAGCTAAATATAGAACAGGTTTTCTGCATCTATTTCATGTGTTGTCATGTAATTACAAATAGATGAAGAATTAAATCTCGAAGCTGCAATGAGGTTTATGAGGAAAACCTACAGAATTCCTAATGTAAAAGGGGCTGCTTCCAGTTAAGGTTAGCACTGTATGCCTTAAGAAGAGCACTACCACCTTATTTAGAATAATAGTACTTTATTGATGCAGGTTATTTTAGCAGCAAGAGTCTGTACTAGGAGGGGAGAACTCTTTTGAAGATATCGGTTCCAAAGCATAATAAAACAGGTGCATCTTAATAGGTCTACTAGGAATGTTTTAGCTGTTAGCATCTTTTAAATGCTTCTGCTGAGAAACCCTGTTTTCATAACAAGGTTGGTGAGTATTAAACCTGTGATAGTTCTTTCTGGGATTACTATAATTTACAAAAACAATAAAAACCTGCTAAAAAACATTTATGTATTTATAAATGTTGTAATCCAGGGGTCCCACTGATATTTGTGGTGAAAGATATGCCTAAGGGCACATAACCCTGCTTGTACATTGCCAGGACTGCAATCTGGTTTATGACAAAACAGATTCATTTATCTCCAAATAAATAAATTACTTTTGTGAACATTTAGAAACATTTGCATAATTAGGCTGTAAGATCTTAGCAGTCTTTTTCATAATAATTAAACTAATCTAATCTTGGACAGGGTAAACAGACTTACTAGGCTGAGAGCAGCCTTCAGGCAAGGAACTTACTACATTCTACAGGAACTGTAAGGCTGATGATGTTTGTTAATTATGCAGAGCTTTTACTCCCCAGTAATAGCAGCGTTTGTATTGCCTGAAGCTTAGATAGCTACTCCCAGGCACATAAAATTAGGCTCTGGGTTTTTTTGTCATTCTTTAAAAAAAAAAAAAAACAACCAAAAACAGAGCAAAACAACAAAACCACAAAACAAAACAAAGAAGATACTTCAAAATGATTATACGCTTTCAACAAGGAGGCATTAACCTTACAGTGTCAGATCCTAGATCCGCGTACAATTGGCTCACCCTTCAGTCATGTGGTCTTGATTATCTTTAGATCTGGAGCCTTTCATGCCATACAGGGATACAGAGTTGTAAGGCTTGGTAAAAGAACAGCAAAAGGCACCGCTTCGTTTTCCGGGGACTTCAGGAAGAAAAGATTGAGAATATCGAGTAGGTCTTACCCGGGACAGGTCTCAGTTAAGCAGTCAGTCAAAATTTATTATTATAAATCAAAAAAATGAAGACTAGAAACAGTACCTGGCAAATTCTGAAAAAGATTTGATTTCTTTAAAGAATCTGTCATCTTTGTCTAGTTCTATGAGAGCCATCTGTCCATGAAGACTTCAACTGACAAGTAAACTCACGAAGAAGGATTTTTTCTGCTTACAAACAGGGTATGGCATTAACAAGGATGATATTCAAACTCTACAAAATTTTTAAAAATAATCTCTTAATGAAACTGTTTCATAGACAAGAATTTAATTTCTAAATATTATTTTCCTAGAAATAGGGTGTGAAAGGAAATCCTCCTGATGTTTTCTTGTGCTTTGTTTCATTTAGAGTATTTTTATAAAATGTGATTAGCCCTTAAAAATCTGATTTATAGTTTATCAATTATTTTTTTCTCAGAATTTGCATACAACCTCACAATGTACTTCCTCTTTTCAGTAAAGATTTAATTACAGCTGAATGGGAATACTGATGCCTGACTCCTGCAAAATAGATGGTTAAACCATATGAAAGTGGTATAGCATGAAGGATTACCACTAATAACAAAGGGCTGGATTTTATTCACACCAAGAAGTGGCTTGCTTTATGAATTTCTCCTGTTAATGTCGAGGAGATTGTTCCCTGAGTAAACAC
The DNA here is from genome assembly GCF_028500815.1 of Rissa tridactyla. Taxonomy (NCBI): domain Eukaryota; kingdom Metazoa; phylum Chordata; class Aves; order Charadriiformes; family Laridae; genus Rissa; species Rissa tridactyla. Next base: position 26,553,546 of record NC_071471.1, on the reverse strand, counting down.
TGCTAGATGAAGTTCTCACAACCTACCTCTTAAAACAAGTTACATCAGGATTTGCTGATGAAGAGGTGATTCATGGATGTGAATAATCATCAGTCTTTCAAGGCCTTGAGGGCCAGAAGATCTTCAACAAGCGATGTATCTAGGGTTGTTTTTTCCAGAATAAATTAATAAGTAGAAGCAAGAAATTGACAGGAATTCATTTTCAGCTTTTGCCTCTTCTGGCCTGCACAGCTGAACCATCAAAGTGTGTTGTAATGTATGTATAATAAGGAAGCAACCCATCACCAACTACTTCCTGCACAAAAAAAAAAAAAAAAATCAATTCTCCCACTGCAGTTTGAAATATCCCGCTTCAAGCCTTATTCTTTCTTACTGCACTGTTCATTCCTGCACACATTAGTTCACCAAATCTAGTAAGTCCAGTGTGTTTGCCAGTCCTTCCTATAAGTTAGTGGGTTGTTGCTGTTTCAATTAATATTTTGTGGTATTGCCAGTGGCATGAATTCAAGTACCATGTGTTGCTCTTTATTAACTTTTATGGGGGAGTAATACAAGTTTCTTGTATCAATAAAATTAATCAGAAAGAAAAATCCTGTTTTAAAGTGATGAATTGCGTAAATAAGTAATGGCTTTCTCTAGTCTCTAGATGGCCTTTCAAAAAGTTTCCATTGTCAGCCCAGGCTGTAAAACTCTGAGCTAGAACAGTTTCTCCCAGTGCCGCACGTAGAGTGGAAATAGGGCTAGAAGGGACAGGTCTGGGCTCCCTTGTCACCAAAGCAGCCACCGGTTTATGTGTGGAGCACATCCCCACCCAAAGCCCTCTTCCTCCTCTCTGTGCAGTGCAGTGCATAGCTATATACTAGTTATTTGCCAGTAATACAGAAGAGCACGTTTGGGATAGAGTAGTTGCAAAGGTTAATTCAACATCTGTAGGCTGGACTACAAGATTTACAATGTGAAAATGTGGCACCGTTGCTGTTGTAACTCCCACCCAATAGTGCCATTTCCCAGAGGGTCATTGCTGAGCCCTTGGACCAGTGGTGGCCAGAAGAGGCCAGAGGAGTGAGCGGGGAGTAACCCTGAGCCTCTTGTCCTGGTGACAGCAGGAAATCTAGGAAAAATCCCATTGCCTGTTCTCTTAGCAAAACCCAAAGATTTTAGATTGTAATGTGGAAAAGCTGCATTATGTAAAATAACTGGTGTCTCTGGTTATTAATTGCCTTTGATAGTTTACAACTCGAACATGAAACAAAATTGCATCAGATTAGTTTTACTAGGCACATCACTTAAAATTTTAACACCACTGCTCTGCATGTTACTGTGTAGTGTATTTGACTATACATTGTGCAATATAATACACACCTTTAGCTCTATCACTTAGCAATGGAGGTCGTTTTTTTTTTTTTTTTTTCCCTGCCCCTTCTCAAATTGTGAGTCAAACTATAAGGAGAATATAGATGGCATTGTCTTCTGTTTTTATCTGAGGGGACGAAATAAGACCAAGGAAAAATAAAGCTGTTGCCATTCCCTCTGCTCACCAGACCTTCTTTGTGTTAAAGTCAAATTTTCCTTCTCCTCCCCCTTATCTCCTCAGAAGAATGAGAAAATGGTACATAAGCTGTTACTTGAGTCACAGTTGATTCCTGTGTGTTGTCTGAGTAGGTGCAGATACGTGCTGCTGCTCTTTCAGGACAGAACTGGCCCATCAAACACATCTACCACCTTCTATTTGCAGAATGGCGCAGTGTGTGGAGGACATCAGCTGCATCTCAAGATGGGGTTAAGTTGAATACCTGTATATGATTGCAGATAATGAAAAGAATAGATTTTTTTATAATTATAAGTTTGTGAGAAATGCAGATATTTGCATTGTTATTAGGTCATCTGCAAATCATGGACCAGGCAATAGCATGTCTTATGAAGATAATCCATATTTTCCAGTCCCTGTGCGGTGGTTTAAAGTTATTGCATTCATATCTGTAGCTTTTTCTCTTTTCTAGCTCTGCCTTCATGTTAGAATGTCAATTGGGTGAAATCATTTCAAGTCTTGAATCCTGAATAGTTGAAGTACTGAATATTTTTGTCAGTATAAAGCTAATTTTCAACAATCACTTGTGATCAAGGTGTTCTAAATTATGTTTACCCTGTGAACTCTTTGAAAATGGTATTTTAGGAAAACTTGGTATATACAGGTATTGTTCTCTTAAGAGTTTGAGGGGGAAAAATATTAAAAATTGCCAGCTTTCTCATTTCCAACACTTCAAAGCATATTTACTAAAGACATGTTGACTGGATTTCAGTATAATTTTGTGTGAATGATTTATCTTGTCTGGTCCAGAATGTAAACTTGCTAAACATTGTAAATTAATCATTTTTTATGGAGGGAAAAATGCTTACTAATTTGCATTATAAACAGCAGCCCAGTTCCAGGCAATCTATGCTTTTATTTCAGTAATGTTAGAGACAGGGAGCATTAATAATTTGGTAGTATAGAGCAGGGATTTTCAAAGGTGGCTAAATAGCAAAAGCATAAGTCAATGTCATAGGTACTCTTAAATTACTTAGATTGCTTTGAAAAGTTGAGGTGATTTAATTCTCTCCTTATGTCTTCACTATAATCTTTATAGAATATAAGGATCAATCCGTGGTCCCTCATGCTCTAAAATCACTATTATTGGACAGTTTTGGATTTTTTTTTCTACGTCGTATTATGCACTGAAAATTCTCACACTTTCATGTTTGGTCTGAAAGAAATTGCACTTACTTCAAGTTAAGAGCTTGGGATCACTTCAAAGTGAAGGGAATCCAAACCTCGGTAACTTCATCAAAAGCAGTTGAATTAAACTGTCAAAAGCCGTCACAACCCCCCAAACCCCAGAACTCGATGGATGCAGATCCTAAAGATTGAGTTATCCTCTAGTTTTGTAGTACATTGCATTTCTTGCTCTTTGTGGTGTTATTTGTGTAGCAATGCCAAAAGATGCTTACAATATTGACCAAAATGACTTTCAGGAAAAAGATTGAATGGGCTGGAGCCAAGGATACCCAAGAAAAGTGAGACTGGAATTATTAGACTAGCATCTCAAGAAAAATAAGATGCATAGCTTTCACCTGTAAGTATCTGCATGTTATTTACTGGAAGGCACAACTAGTGACTATTTGAATCCTTAACTTGTTAATGAATTCCATATCAACCAGTTTAAAAATGTTGGAAGAAAAGCTGCTGTGTAGAAGATGTGGAAGAGTGTAGATGAATTCAGCCACTCCTGGAGGAAGTGAAAAATCTGTTTATCCAACAGTTCAGTAACTGAAATCAAAAATAATTTTAGCACAAACCTGATTTTTGTGATCCTTGATGCTCTTATCAGAAATAATATTAATCTAAATACGTCTACTGGATGCACAGTAGAGATAGGATTGTTAGGAGGCTGGCCTAAATGAGAAGGTAAAAAGGGACCTGGCAGTTCCTTAAAGAAACACTACTAAGGGCACAGTGCAAATTATCCCGTTGAGGAGGAAAGATAGGAAATACGGTAGGAGCCTGAGTTGACTAAATCAAGAGCCCTTCACATACTTCAAACATTAAGAAGGAAGATTGCACAAAGTAGAAAGTAGGTCAGCTCGCTAAGGCCAACTGCAAGCATAGAAATCAGAGAAGCTATTCAAGAGAGTGGGAAGGCTATTTGAGGGTGACAGTGGAAGGGCCCAAGTGTCATGCCTTTTGTGTCAGATTTCAATATAAAGGTCAGCTGCAATAAGGTGGACTAATACTGGCACCAACAGGAAAGAATAAGGAAGAAACAGGTTACACAGTATTTATAAAATTTAGATGTTTTCATGCCAGTTGGGCAGGTGAACTTTGTCCTTGGTACTTAACGGGCTGGTTGATGAACTCGCAGAGCCTCTAACAGTTATCTGTAGGAACTTCTGAAGGATGGACAAGTTACCTAGATGCTAGAAAATATAAATGTAGCGGTTATGTATAAAAAGTGGGAAGAGTAAGGAATTTATAGAGCACCCAGCTTTATTCCAATTGCTGGAAAGGCACTAAAATATATAGAGACATGTGCAGAGTAAGTACACTACTAAAATATGTGTTGGGTGAGCATCCAAAGGTTTCTGTTCTGGATCTGATACTATTCTTGCCTTTATTAATGGCCGAACTGATGGGCTAGAGAGTAGCTTACTAAATTTGAAGGTGCCACCAAACTAAGAGGAATTCTCTGTGGGGAGTGAGACACTGGGTTTACAAATATATGTAATCTACATTGAGAGTACTGGCAAAATAAGACTTTTGCAGAAAATGATGTGGTGGTCGTGGTGGACCACAGGTCAGAAACAAGTAAAAACTGTCGAGCTCTTGCAAAAATTTCAAATGAAGCACTAGGATATAAACACGAGGAACAATGTATACTAAGCACCAGGAAGGTCTGGGTGGGACTACTGTTTCCAGTTTGGGACACTCTACTTCAAATAAATTGTGAACCAAACAGAGGTAATCCAGAGGAGAGCAGTGAGAGTTTTTAGAGGTTGTGACCTGCAAGGAATGGTTGGAAGAAAAGTAATTCAGCCTAAACAAAATGCTACTGAAATGTGTTTGTGTGTGTGTAAGCATATGATAATAGGCAGCATATGAAGAAATAGCTGCTATAAAAAGAAAAGAAATTATTTGTTCTCCATGTCTGTGAAGAACAGTCAGAATGGGCTTAAACATGATGCAGGTTAGATATTTTTAAAACTTCCTAATTATGAGGGATGTTAATTTTGTAGTGTGAAAATCACTAGAATACACTACCAGAGAAGGCTATGGAATACCCGGCGTTAAAGATCTTTAGGAACAAACAAGTATCTAATATGGGTGTTTTAAGGACAATTGTTCCATTGGTAAGACACAGGGTAGATGACATTTTGTATCTTTTCCCGCTGTTTGCTTCTACTTTATCTCCTATGTGAGTGTCAAATGAGTGACAAATTCTAATCTGAGCAATCACATGCAAACCTGGGCATGAGGGAGCTGCTAGCAGTTCATTTTTTTCCCCAATGAGCTCTTAGTCTGAGCACTACTGCATGAAAGTATGAATGATGGAGGTATTTTCTGGTGCGTTGTGCTGATGAATAAATGTCTCTTCCTTTCTTTCCTTACTCTCCATGTACAGGCATCCCACTCCTATTGTGCATATGTCCCCCAAGTATGAGATCTGAATAATCTGGCTGTGTGTATGGTCTGTAGACTGTACCCTACTGCTTTGGGGGAGGTCATAGGGTAGGGGCAGACACTGTGCAGTCCTACTTGTCACCCACAGTGACCACCCAGAACTCTTAGTTTTCCTTTTAGCTCTCTAGGGGCTCTTGTGAGTTGTCAGAATAACCAGTGCAAAAGGTTTCATTGCATGGCGTTTTCTTGCTTATACAATCCCGTGGCCAAGACAAGCAAAATAGCAAATGAATGATGAGTTTACTGCTCCAATATCAAGGCAGAAACCTATTCTCCAGCAGGGTGTACCTTTGAATGATGGTTGTATGACATTTGTCTCCTTATGTGAGAACTGTAGCCTGTAAAGCATTCAGTTTATAAATTATTCATTAAATACGCCCTAAATTCTAATATGGCTCTAAGGAGTGTAAGAGAGCCATAAACTTTACTTTTGACGAATAAAAAGACCTTCATTATCTATTAGCCGGTACAGAGTTAATCAAAGAGATTCTGAAAGAAACAAAGGGGCCAAGAATAAGGCAGAGATAAAAATCCATTCTAGATAATACTAATACTCCTGGAGTATGCACTGGGGAAGATATTAATTAGTGAATACCTGTGGCATGTACCCACCTGACCTAAAAAAAAAAAAATAATCTTTACCTGGACTAGGCTTATTTTTCCTCAATCCTAAACTTTTCATTAAAAAGAAGGCAGCTTTGTCAGCGTGTTGAACAGGCAGACACAGAGAGAGAGTCCTATTAGCAAGACAGCTGTGTCTTCCAGGAGAGGCAGGAATGAGCTGGATCTTTCTTCATTTGGAATAAAGTGGTTACACTGAGGTAATGAAATATTTAGATAACACTCTTCTGTGCTTTGGACCCATTTTCCTAAATTGTGTATTCTTTGGCAAAGAGCTAAAACTTTTCTTTTGAAAGAGCTGTTTCTTGTCTCCACAGATTCACTGACAAGCTCTGAGCGGGTGCTGAGCCCCCTTTGGTCTCCTGACCACAACCAGGATTGTTCCAGAGAGCAGCTCTGGGAAGGGGTCATGAGAGGATAAGCCATTTGATCCCACTTCAGGGAAAGAGACAAACAGGGCCGTGACTTTAAAGTGCTATGTTTAGGAAAATAGGAAGGCTTCTGAGGAGGATGGCTGACCACAGACTGACAAGCACCTTTAAAATGGCTTGGACAGTGGAGTCAGTGAAAGGGACATTTGATTCAGAACTTCTTCCAGGGAAGAAATCTGCTGTTTCTTTCACACAACCATAGTCTACTATGAGCGTGTCATCTGTTAAAATGGTTATCCCAGGCTCTCCGGGAATAAAGAGGCCTCTTACAGCTTCTAAAGTCTCCAAGAGTGAACTGTAGGCAATTTTGTATTAGTCAGATGCCCCTGCTGTCCACAGAAGAAAGAAGTGCTGCTCAAAGGCTAACGCTCCACACTGATCTATGCCTTTGGAGCACTCTAAAAGTCTGTGAGTTGTCCTTATCTGTACTTGGCTAAAGCAGGTTTTTTTCACTTGATACCACATGCTGTTTCTGCCTCAGCACCTCTTTACATCCGTCAAAGTAATCTTGAGCTCTACTTCCTTCTGCAGTATCTGTATCTTCTCCTTCTGTGCTAAGCAGACAGAAGAATCCTTTGTGGCCTCTGCTTCTGTTTCACTGGGTCAGAATTTTGCCTGCCTTTTGCAGTGGTCCAGTTTATCACTATAACCACTGGGTTGCAGGGGGCTTCAGGCCAAATGTTGCACTGGTCCCCGTCCTAGGCTTGATATTGTTGGTGAGCAGGTGTGGACAGTCCTCTTTTGGGTTAAGGCTGGAGTTCACGTGCAATAACAACTGTTTAATCCCATCATTATCAGAGAATAGCTTAATTCAGTAACCACTGGATGAAGGTTAGGCCTTTAGAAATCCACTGTGCACTCTGTAGATCACTTTGTAGCTCAAGGGAAACTGAGAATCTTTTCAGAGCCTGGATATGTTGCCTTTATTACTTTTCCCACCTCACCTGCTGCTTGCTATTTTATTGCAGCATCCTGGAGGAAGCTTTCCTTATACTGCCTGAAGAATGAATATGAACGTTCCTCAGGTATATTAATTCTTCAGTAGAAAGAATGTCCTTTACAGGACAATGCAATCCTCTGCTTCCTGGTAATTTGCAAGAAGTATACATCCTTTCTGAAAATCTTCTGGTTTATGATCTGGATTTTTAATGAAAACTGTACATTTTAAGAAAAAACATCATTCTTCTTATTTCAGCTGTAAACTGCAGATGCAATTTGGGCATCTTGTCTACCATCTCCACAGCAGTGTGTGCTCTAGCATCATTGACAGTTCAGTTTCTCTATCCTGCTTAACATAAAGTTAGTATCTGAGATATTTTATCTCCCCTTTGAATGGTTATGCTTCCATACCACGGCATTTAGGCAGAAAAGCAACTGTCAAAGTGAAAATTGCAGTATCTTTGATCTGGGAGACCTTTAGCTCCTTTGGCTTTGATATAGAGCCTCCAGTCACTTACTTGCGATGAACATTACTTCATCCCCTGGTTTCTGCAAAAATGTAGCAAAAATGGCCCATCTCTTCTGTCCTGTCCTGTAATGTTTTACATGATCTGAGAGGTTTTAATCTCGGACCGTTTCTGTAAAGGGTGAATATTCAAGGTATGGTCTTTCATTGTATCCTTAGACAGTTGATGAAAACAACATTCTTAGTATTGATCATCCCTTGAGCTGTCGCTTGAACAGGGATCAAGTGTTATGCTTGGGGCACTCGTACTGGGTAGCCTGAAGTGAAGAGGCTTCAGATGCAGCGACCACTGCCAGGTTAGAAAATCACACTACTTAAGAAATCAAAGAATCAAGCAGAAGGAGAGGGCTCATTTCTAAAAGAGCCACAGTTTTGAAGGTAAGTAACTGCTCTAATAGTTTGCAGGATGTCTAATTATCTAAGTTATGCAAATAAAATCTTTTGATTTCTCTTGTAGTCCTACCACGTTGTTCCTTTGGGATTCACCTTGAGTTAATGTACAGAGAGTAAACAGAGCAAAACTAACAAACAGTAATATCACATTACAAAGTAATTCAGTTTATGGACGGTGTGCTGGTGGTTGGGTTGTGACTTTGTAAAGGTTTTCTGCCTTTCTTTTTTTTTTTTTTTTTTTTTTTTTTATAAAGCCTTTGTCCCAGTGGGTAAGACAGATAAATGTTCGCTTTCACTTATCATTATGGGATCTTGGAAGAGTTCAGTTGCGGTCTCTTATACTGTCCTTATGGGAAAAGGAAAACTATATTCTTGGCTTGACAACAGTGCCGTTTCCAAACGTTACCATGGTGATCACCTATGTAACATCACTACCACTTTTCACAACAGCTCAATTTAAGATTCAAGTTGAATATTTCCATGATTATGGGAGGGTAATTATTTCATTACTCAAGGGAAGAAGATTTAGGAGGTAAATAGCTCTTCATTATTTCTTAAATGATTTCCCTAGTCTTTTTAGGCCACAGAAATGCCAAATATTAAAGTGACAAAAACAGGGGGTCAAATTCTGATCCCCTTATTCATCCTGTCTACCTCTATGCAGCCAAGAAAGTCAGAGTATCTTTACCCAGTAAATGTTCTTGAAACTTGCAGACATTTGGTGTAGGGCTCAGTCTTCAAAGGTGCCCTGTTTTCAAAGGTACTCAGTTTTTCAAAGCTGCAATCAAGCTGAAGTCAGGAAAAGTTGCAGGTTGGATTGCCGACAACCTGATGTAACTGAAAAATCCCACAAACAAGGAGGGGGGAAGTGAAGTACCCAAAGTTCTAGCCTGTGACTGTAAAACTTTTTCCTTGTTTTAACGACAGATGTCAACATCTTTTACGGCTAGGTCAAGTCAGAGCCTGTTATCTGCTTTCCTTTTTAAAATTTATTTATTTTTCTTCAGAATTTGAGGAACCAGAAACTTTGAGTACAGAGAAATTGTGTGGGGACTGTTGATACCTCATGTCATTGGTGGTGATCTGTTATATATTTTGTGGAGTTCATGTGCATGTTTTAGTTAAACAAAGCCATCTATTTATAATTAGAAGTGGATATAAAAAAACCAAAGAAATGAAATGATAAATTCTACTGGGAATTTAAAGAAAAGTTAAACTTTTTTTGTTTACTGCAAAGGGACTGTCTTCTACTAATTAAATCAGAGGTGGAACTTCAAATAGGTTTTGCAAATAACTTAGTGGCTTGTAAACAAATAATTGCCACAGCAAAATAAGCACACATAAGAGAAAGAAAATAATTACACTGTAACTGTTATTAATTTGTCCCTTCATGTTATAGAATATGCTATTCTTAGGAGTCTTTCATTAGAGAGAAAAAAGCTTGCAGATACCTTCCTTTGAATCACTGTTAGTTAGGAACCAAGAGGGAAATGATTCATGATTTCTATTGCCCACATTTTTATGTTTTCCAGTGAAAATAAATGAGTAGATTTACATAATCACAATAAAACATTTCAAGAATAGTGGTGCAAATTTTTTTAGAGTATGTCACCAGCCTGCCAAGGTTTCAGGACACTACTAATGTGTCTAGACAAGCAGCTGTTTGTGTTGTTTTGGCTGACTGTCATTGTGTTCCCTCGTTTTTTATGGGCCAGGGTTCAGCAATGATGCAACTCAGTAATCAAGTGATTGGGAATATAAAAGACACAGAAAAATACTGCAGTGTTATGCTAAATCAGACTGAGGTAGAACATGGCAAATCAACATTTTTCTGTTTTGTATGCCATTTCTCAGGGTTATCTGCCAGAGAGAAAGTAAGACTAGGTCACAGTGGAAAGAACTGGAAAATGCTTAATTTGTTTTTCTAGAAAAATCTGATTTGTGGAAAGACTTTTTACAAGAACCTACCAGTTTTCTTTATGCTTCCTCAGGTGAAGCGTGAAACTGCATATCACGAGACACCCACTTCGGGAAGCTTGCCTGGAAAACTGAAATTCCTGTCCTGCCTTGGTCAAGCTAGGGACTCTCAGGTGAGTGGCTTGGATGTCGCACGCAGATGTCTCAATATAAAATTCCATTCTGTATAGTTATGACTTATCTGTTGTCTCAGAGACAGGCACACAGCCAACATCTGCCCCTTGGGCAGTCTAAACATGATTCCTGGGCTACAGCTATATCATATGCTCTCTTGAGGAGTTGTGCTGGCCTCAGGGATTTCTAAGAGGAATGAGCTTGAAGGGTTCCTAATTGTCAGCAGCCAACATGTCCAGCCCTGAGCAATTCTTCGCGAAGCAATGGATCCCCACAGGGTGCTATTGTCACATCCTGTTTGAGAACCATTTGTGAAGTTCCCAATCCCTTCAGCTCTTGATGGTGTCAGGGCTTATTTGGGACTCTTGACCACTTGGTGTGTGGTCCAAATGAAAAAGAGTAGCTCTAATTGAAACTCTTAGAGGCTAGTGTTAGCATAGAAGAGCGACCTGTCAGCATAATCAGGTAATCAGATACTGATATCTTTTACTCTAGTTTTCCATGAAATATCTCCCAAATATTTTGTTACTAGCTGTTAGAACAGAAAAATAAAATTAAAAAATCACATTTTATGAACGTATTTTGGTGTCTAACATTACAACACAGTTCTACTCAGGAGCAGATACCTTCTTGAATAGCGTCACATTATGATCCATTTTAAATGTTCACATGCATGTTTGCGGATTAACATTCAATTTAAGATGACCGTATAAAGTTTAAATCTATCAGTAAGATACAATTTAGATTACTGTGCAAAAATTCGCTTTGAGATCAGTGCTAAATTAGGAAAGATTACAAAAGATATATGCATATGTATATGTGCACAGATTAGCAAAACACATTACAATAATACCTGAGTGTATAAAATAGCATAAAACAATGACCAACCATAGAATCATTTAGGTTGGAAAAGACCCTTAACATTGTTGAGTTCCAACCATTAAGTAACCACTAAACTAAGTCCCTAAGCGCCATGCCTACATGTTTTCTAAATACCTCCGGGTATGGTGACTCGACCACTTCCCTGGGCAGCCTGTTTGAGTGCTTGATAGCTCTTTCAGTAAAGGGCGCAACGTGAGGCCATTTCCTCTTGTCCTGTCTCTTGCCTGGACAAGTAATGGAGGCACCTTTAGAGCTGCCTGCCATCACTGCTAGCTGTGACTCACTGTTGGCCAGTGTGCTAATTTCATTGTAAGTTTTCCTAGCAAGGCAATAAGGTTCTACCAGAGAACTATATAATAAGAGAAAAATACAGCTGGAACAGAGAGGTAATGCCTGGTAGGAGGGGAAATATTTCATTTGGAGTGCCTGCTAAACTGAATACTTTCTGTTCTCATTTCTGTATAAAGTGGAATTTAGGCTGTTTATGCTATTTTTGTTCTTAAGAAGAATGATTTAGTAGGCTGCCAGGGGTGTAAACTGAACAAGGTGTGATGTCTGAAATTAAGGAAAGAAAATGAGAAAATAGCTGTTCTTGAGTTTGAGCTGCCTACATCTACTTCATCTGACTTGGTTCAGGCAAGCAACCAATTTGGACACAATTCAACAAATGATTACTCACATGCTTAGTACTCAGTATTTTAATGCATCCACTGAAGTAAAGCGTGTAAGAGAGAAATTAGACTTCATTTAGCACAGCACTTTTTCAAATTATTCTTGCTTTGATTCCCTGTGTTCAAAAATTCAGTTTTGAGGTAGCGGTGAAATCCTGCCTTATCTCCCTGTAAGAATAAAGCTTGCATTAATTTCCCAGGGCCTGAATTAGTATAAAAAGTCTTCCTGCCTCTTCTCTGCAGGTTGAGGTTTCTTCAGGAATGGTCAGGCAGACTGCTGGCACCTCCACCACATTTTATAATGTCTTTTTCTTTCCCATCATGTCTTGTTCTTTTCAAGATTCTATAAGCCAGTTGTACCATTTTGTGTTCCAGGACTAATTACATCTTACCATTTTTACTACTTTATACAGAAAAAAAATCATGACATCCACTCCACCTGGTTTTACCATCCATAAGAACTCACAATATTTAATTATCTAGTAATTTTATCCATTATTTTCAATAGCATTTTCCCTTCTTTATTAAATATAAAATATTTAGTGTTCAGTTGCAAACACATTCCGTCCCTTTCAGAAAGTTTCCTGACTCTTCTAAGGTTCATTCACTTAATTCTAGATTATATGTTCTTCGTATACCCTTATATCGTTGCAACAACATCGAAATTGTTATCATCGTCTTAGAAATTTTTCTGACTTTGCTTCTACTGCACTTTGTCTATCTCATCTGAATCTACATGCAACAATTCTACACCATTTCAAGATTCAAAAAGCCACTTGTTAATGAGTTTTTATACTATCTGATGCCAAAACAAGATTTTTTTTCTGTCTCTTTCGAAATATCTCACAGATTTTGCAGGTCAAATTTTGCTTCTTTCTGTTTCATTAGCTTCCTTCATGTACGGTGACATTTAGATTGGTGTGGTGCAATAGATACAACAGTGTAGAAGAAACCTTTATTATTAGTCTGTGGCATAAATGATTTTATTTTATTCCATCCAAATTTCAATTAATTAGTTGAAAGTGTTCAATATTGTTGAAAAAGCTGTTATGAAGAAGGTGGAGGCGACTTGAAGAATTGTCTTGTGTTTTTTTGAGCAGAAAATCTCACAAAAACCCAGTGAGTGTGAAGACACAAATGCGTACTCTGGCTTCTGCCTCCAGGATGAGGGTAGCTTTAGGAGTATTTCAGTATCTTCTGTATGGTGAAAGAAAGACAATGTCTACTGCCTGAGAACCACTGCTAAAGCAGCGTTTTTCTGCCAGTTTACTTTTTTGGTTGACCTTTATCATTTTCAAAACCAATAGGATAAAAGCACTACTTAAAATATTTAAATGTTCTTCAATTTTAAAGCACATGCTGGTATCCTGGCAATTAGATGCAAATTCTCTTCAATGTTAGAACAGAAGGAAATTCACTCAGAACTACAGTTTTAATAATTAAAAACCCATAAAAACCTTTAAGTAGTATAATAAAATGGTTTTAAATCATATTCGTAAGATCCATGGTAAAAACTTTAGGAGAGAAATGGTGATTTTTATCTTTTCTGTCACTCTAGTATTTTTAAAAAGTTTTCATGTAATTTTCCAATCTCATAAAAAATGTAAGCTTTAATTGTGCACACAGTATAATAGAACTAGAAAAGATTTCTGCTGTCTCAAAGTTGCTCGGAATAGAATAGAATATTTCAGTTGGAAGGGACCTACAATGTTCATCTACTCCAACTGTTTAAAATTGAACTTGTTGTAAGTGTAAAAATGTGTAGCATTATTCTATGTAGAATAGAAAGTTTACAGATTTCTGTGGACTCTGAATTTAGCAGAAGGGTAAGTGCTCTGAATTTGAGTTTTAAAACATACTCCCTAGGCACCACAAGGCTATGTAAACCTGTTTTCTCATGAGAGCCCAGAACCAACATGCAGAACCTAAAAACTAACTCGTGTCTTTCCTCCCTTGTCTGTATTTTCATGTTCTGCATACCATCTTGAGTGGTATGTAGACTTGTCGTTTTTCTGGGAAATTACTTGTCAGACTTGGGTTCTCTTTGTTAAGGCAACTCATCTTTATTCTCAATTATGCTACCACTGCTGCGTGGTCTGCTTTGAGACTGAAGGTACACCTCAGGAGTTCTGCTCAGGCAGTGGGAAACTGGGTGGGTCACCGAGAAAACAAACCCCTCTTTCCTCAGCAATACAGACTTCCTTGCTGCCCATGACCAGTTTGCCTATAGGAAACTCACCTTTGTGAATATGAAAGGCAGGACAAACCCCCCCCATTTTTCAGGAAAAAAGTATCCTAGGGTTTTTTCAATTCAATTTTTATTTTTTACTGGTAAATAGATACTTAACACAAGACCATTTGGTTTAGTTGTTAGCCAATTTCTTGTTAAACCAGATTGGAGATAAATTTGTGCCCAGCCCTCATGTTGCCACCATGTTAAAAACATATGTATTTTTCTCTAAGACTCATGAGTAATTGTAGTTGCTAAAACAATGAGCATCCTTTTTTCCCTTCAAGAAGGAACATTCCAATGTGAGAGGAAGGATTATCCTCTTTTCAGCTGATGGTCAAACAGATCAGTACTTTCACCGGTTGCTTAACGGATGCTCCCATATTCTTGCCTGATATTTTCTGTAGAAAAATATATGCCTGTGTGCCATGCCACTGCCCGTAGTGTTGAATTTATTGCATTACACAGTGCTCAAAACACTATTCATTTGCAGAGCAGCCCCATGAGTTTTTCCTTTACTTTTAGCATATTTTTGGCATATTTTTGAAGAGATTCTTAAACTCAAAACTTCATCCCAAATGTTTGTGAGTAGGACTCAATAACATTTGTTCTAGGGAAATAAAGCCCCCAAGAGTAGCGTTTTTTTTAAGACATCAGAAGCATTTGAATATTTAGATTAAGTGCAGTGGATAATTGTAGCAGGAAAAAATAATGAAAGGAAAAGATGAGAATATTAATTTTTTTATTTTTTTTAGAATATGACAAAATGTTTCATTTGAACATTTTTTAATGAAACTAACTTTTCAGAGGTTCATTTCCTGTTTAAAAATCAACCTCCATTGAGGAAAAAGGTTTTAAAATAAGTTATTTGAAAATGAAACGAAGCAATTCACTCTAGGTTGGTGCAGAGTAATTTCTATTTTGATTTCTGTAATGTTTGTTTCTTGAAATATTTTTATAGCTCTATTTGGCCCAAGTTACCCATCAAAACAAAAAAAGCTATTATTTGTCCAATTCTGTTTGCAAATTTCAGTTAATTACTTGCGGTAGATGCTTTCTTGGTTGCAGGTAGATCTGATTAGAAGGTATTTTTCAATGCTCTGCGTATTTTGTAGAGAGTTTAGAAGGTGTAGTTAAATAAAAAAAAAAAAAAACACAGCTTTTCTATGTTAGCGTAGCTGAATGAGTGTAGGAACTCCAAGGATTACCCCTCCTAACTCTTGTTTTGTGTGGATCTTTTCCAGATGTCCATTGGTAAGGTGTAATGAATGGAATAACGAGTACAGATGATTTTAAGAAACTTAAAGAATTTTTGGCTTTTTCCTGTCGCCTATAGGTCATTGAAGCTCCAATCAGTTGATTTGTTTCTAGTTAGTATTATTAATGTTGAGATTAGAATGTTTGTTATTCTGCAGTTAGAAAATAAATAATTAAGATGTAGGCTGAAAAGACTGGGGAATTCATTCTGTATGCGATTAATTAGCTTGTTTGCTCCAGTTTATTTCTGATCAAATAGAAGATGCTGAAAGAGTATAAAATAAGGTCCTTAATATACTCTAAGGGCCTGTTTCTGCCCCAGCTGACATTAAAGGCAAGTTCCCACTGATGTGACTGATGCCTTAATTGCCTGGCTTGACATTGATGGTTTCTCATTTCTCAATTCCAATAGCTTTTCTCTAGAAAGGACGTTGGGATGACGTCAGTTCTCTATGCAGTGATCACATGGAAAGTAAATATTTTAAAAGAAAGATTAAATATCTGGAAGAAGAAAATTTTGCAGCAAAGGGTTGGTGACTATCAAGCCGCCTTGTTACAAGCGAGGACACACAGGGAGACTGGTTGCTCTGTGCCTATTCTTGCTGTGGGGGAATGCATTTGCATTTCCTGGGTTTGTTGCTTTAACTTTCCTTGCTGGGAGTCACAGAATTTCACTTAATCATTTTAAAAGAACCATACTGTCTGGAGACAACTTGTTTTCTTTTTAATCTGGAGCCCACCAGTAACGGGCTTTTTAACCTGGTCATTTAATACCTTGTTTCATTTTTCGTCTCTTTTTGTTATTCTTTTTATTAGGCTTGGATGCAGCCTTGCTGCTTGTGATTCTCCCTTTCTTTTTTCCACATGGCTGCTTGGTTTGCAGAGGATGCCTCCTTACAGATGTGTTCCTTCCCCTGACAAACAATTACCCCTGTTCCCCTCTGCAGGAGGCCATTAGGACATCATCACGGGTTCTGCTAAGTCATCTCACAATCACAGTTTTGTGCAATCACCTCTCATCTGAGCCTATCTAGGCATATGCCATGCGGGGAAACTAGCAGTCACAAAATGCAGCACCTCCAGGCATATTATTTGTTATTTTGGTCCAGGAGTGTGACAGATAATGGCTACTGTCTGAAGGTCTCATTGGCTGCAATGACGGGCATCATATGCAGAAAAGCCAGAATGGGTGATCACGTCCTTACTTAATAACAACAAAAGGAACAATTTTGTATTTTCGCTGCACTTAAAAGCGCTAAAAAGGGAGACTAAAAAGGTAATGTTTGGAGAATTATTCCACTGAATAGACTCAGGAAGCTAAATTTACATCGCATCTGTTCTTTATTACTTATTGTTTATGAGCTGTGTGTACAAAGAGCAAATGTGTCAATAATTTGCTTCATATTTAGCCTACTTATCATAACGGACCTAAGCATTTAACACGATTTTAATAACAAAATACCATAAAACTATGCATTTGTAAGCTTGAAGTGTGGCAATTATTAGGAGACGCTTACTCCTTAAAATCCAGATGTACCAGGTGGGTCCTCCCATGCTAAACTGAGCAGAGCAGAGAGCTCCATTACTGATACACCATTCAAGAAACTGTTCACACTTTTCTTCTAGCTGTTCACACACTTCTAAGTCTTGTTAAAAAAATCCTTAATTAAAGTGGTTTAATTCAAAGATTGTGTTAGACCCCAAAATAAATGCACCCAAAACTGTGGGTTTTGTTGATAGAATGAAGCCAGCTGTTTTGTGGAAGACTTTCAGTCTGTGTAAATGTTACAAACTGCTGAATTACTAAAAGGCCCCTTGATATATGATCTCATGTTGCTTAATAGGCCTCCGATTACTTTGGGGAAAAATGGGTTTTATTGTGTTAATCATATGAAAACGAAGTTACTAATCCCTATCTAATTATGAGGGGTTTTTTAACTTGTAATAATATTGTAATTATTTCCTCTTATTGAAACAAGTCCTGTTCCAAAAGTAATCCTCAAGAAAGCATATGAAAAGCCATCCAATGAAATGTCTTGACTTTAATTTTAATTTATGTGCGTTTTGAACGATTTTGTTGTTGTTGTTTCAAACGATATCAACAAACATTGTTTGGCATTGCACCTCTAACAAATTCCCCTTCTTCAATAGCTCGCTGAGCAGAACCTTAATTTAGGTTCCACACAACGTTTAGTTTATAGTGATATTAAATCAAGTGAGTATAGACTCACCACAATGAATCCTGAAATAAATCACAGAACAATGCAATTTAAAATTATTTGACTGCTGACAGGCAGATGATTAGATAGCATAATCATTTCCTGTGCTCTGTCTGCCTCTGAAAGTACTCTAGGTTTGGGTGTTTTGTACTGTGAGGTGCAAGAGATTAGAGAGCAGGGGAAAAAGAAAAAGGTTAAGACTATTGAAAATAGGAAAGGAATAAGAAATGATAAGTCATTGTATAGATACCACTGAGCAACATCTTAACCTCATGCCCAAGTTAAAATGCCTTTGCAGCAAATGAGACTGAGAACTGCAAAGTGAACCTTGTAGTCAATGGAAGGGAAAAAAACCCCATGGTTTTCCTGCAATGAACTCATCAGGGAGCTCCTCCCTAATTTAGGCTCTAGCTTGCAAAAAAGAAGTCTTTTTTTTTTTCCTTTTTTTTTTTTTTCTCTGACACTATTAGATCAAAACAGTACCCAGGCATTAGACAGTATTTATTAGCTTGTAAGGACAGAGATAATGATCCCATTCAATCAGAACTCATGAATAATTCAGCAGTCCCAACTCCACATAATTTCTGGCTTTACTTTTAAAACCAGTAAAGCACCATTTGCATTGCTTTTTTGAGGGGAGGGGGAATGACAGCAAGCAGAAAAATAAAGCAGATTTTTCTTTGCTTTTGGTTCTGCTTCTCAAACATACTCAGCTCTCAGAATGTTATCTCCCTTCCCTTTTGTCCCCTCCCATCTCCCAGAACAAAAACGACATCAGAATAAATATTAATCATGATACTATTGAGAAGATGCTGTTCACTAATTATTGTCAAGAATAGTGCTACCCATATTTATAGAGGATTTTGTAATCACTGCAATTTGTTCAGTATTGTTACTTATACTAGCTGCTATGAAGTAATTATACGTTTTTCACTTTTTTTGTTTTAAAAGAACACCCACACTTTTTCTCAGCTTTCAGGCAAACTTGCAAATAATCTTTTCTCAACATGCAGTTTCTGTCAAATGAAACACTCTTTTCTATGAAATTCCTTTCCCACTGCTGAGCTGAACAAGCTCAGGCCTATGAGGTACATATGAAGCCTATGAAAAAGCGCCGTTTTACGTGTCCCGCCGAATGGGAGGCACAGGACGCATCTGAGGCATTCAGTATCTTGGAGTCTTTCTTCACCTCACCTGCCCGGCTGGAATGGTATTTTGCTTATATTTCACAGCAGATCCCACGCTGCTTTAGATATTCTTACTTTACTGATTACCGCTTTGCTTCTCTAGATCATGCTGAATAGCTGGTAAAGACTTCTTCTGTGGGATCTCGCTTGTGGCTTTATACAGCCACTTTTGTCTTTTATGTCTGGTAAATTGTGCCGGCAGTGACATGAGTATTACATGGCTTAGTCCCTTTCTGTCCACAGAGTGGTTCTGGGGTGAGCCTACCAGAGAGAGAAGATTGTCATTTGCAGTGATGCTCCCATTGTGCTTGTGAGTGGGGTCCCTGTAAATAAGTAGCATGTTCCAAACACCAACTACAGTAAACTTCCAGTAGCCTATTAAAACATTCATGACCCTGCTTGCTGATGTGAGCCTCCATAAAGAAAGGGGGATTAGAGATCTCTTATAAACAGATTATATTTTTGTTATAAACAGAAACAGCCTTGCTGAACCGTGGGAAGGAGGAGGAAGTGGTATTAGAAAGAGCAATGGCATTCGGATCCTGTCAATAGCACTCTAAAAGAGTACATTTCTCTGACATCTCTGTTAACGCAACTAATGCAGATGTCAAGGAAGTCATCATGTGCATGTGTAATGGTGCGGCAGAGTGGCTGTACACACAGTGAATTAACATCTATGATGCAGTGGGAAATATACATACTATCTTTCCATTTTTGTGTGAGGCATTGGCTTGTCTTTCCATATCTGGGATGCTATATCCTTAGAAAAGGGAAGAATTTTGCAGAAAGGAGGGTTGTCCTAAGAAAGTGCGTCAAGAGCTGAAGTTTGAGATCCAAACATACTGGAGTGTATGTATCCTTACTGTGGGTGTGCTCGACGTGTTTCCTTGCCAAGTGGAACAGAGAAAGGTGAACTAATACGTTATCATTTCCCTTCTGGAAGTTATATCAACATTTGAAGAAGAAGGCGGCATTCTGGCCACTTTTGAACCAAGATGTTTAGAGGGCAAATAAGCAACAGCTCTGTAAGCCATAGTTTGAGAAAAGATTGTCAATAAATCCTAAGGGACTGCAGATATATTTGTTAACTTCCAGTGTCAGTCTGAGTGAAAGTGTTTGTGTATTCATGTCAGCCATTAATTAAAGGCCACTTGGGAGATTTTAAGATCTTCATCTTGGATTAGTGAAACTGAACAAAAGGACAAATTGGGTTCTGCAAATTGCCATAGAGATTGGGAGTAGTGACTGAAGAGGTTGTTCTGATTCAGATATTGATTTCCTCACAGGTATGCTAGTATGAGAACTGTTGATTTAAGGAAAATCATCAACCAAATGTTTACAGTGCAAGTAGAAAGACTACAATGGTACCTGTATTAACAGTTGGTGCTAAACATTCAGTAACAAAACCCAGCAGATAAATTTAGGGTGATGCTATGTTCAGTTTAGCAGAACCTAATGTAGCACTTGAACTTTTTCATCAGTGTTGAGTTATGTCTTTGCAGCTGAGTTTGAAACTGAAGTATGAAAGAAATAATACATATGTAACTGAATGTTTGTTCTTGTATAGAAGAGGACCCTCTGATCAGTCCTCATGTTTAGAAGAACCATCAACGTGTTTACAAATGTCGTGGTACAGAGGAATATAAGTACAGTGAATGTAACAGGCAACCAAATATGAATTCCTGAGTGTTCTGGTAAGTTCTAAAAGTAGAATCTGATCTGTAGAGTGATACGCTTAGAGCTGAGGACTAACATTTATCACGAGTGCTGGGGATTTTGCTTTGACAAGCTCTCTTCTGGTCCCACGGCCTGAATGCCCATTAGCAGCTGATGCACAGTAGATGCGCTGGGACAGCATCTTCTAGTCTGGTTTCATCCAGGAGGAATTGAGTTTGTGCAACCTGAGAATGCTCTGCAGTGTGAGGCAAAATGTGGTGAATGGGGATGACAGGGAAGCGAAATGAATTCCGGATTTGAAATAAAATGATGATGCAGGCATACTCTCTGACATTCTGTAATGCTGGTAGCTATCTCTAAGTGGTATAAGGTTTAGGTAGTTGCCACTGAAGTCAACAGGGTTTTATTTGTATTGATGTTTCTAAGAAAGGGGATCAGATGTTAGGTTTTGTCAAAAAAGCAGATTCTGGCTTAAGTCTGTGTAAATTTACGTGTCAACACATGTGGCTCTGATTGCCAAATTGGAGTCTAAATGTGCAGCCACCAGATGTAATTCAAACCATATGAAATAGATCTGTAAAGTAAATAGAGTCACACATATTTCGCCCAGAGATGAATTTAAGTAGTTGCATCACTTGGTGTGGGAAGTGCTTATAGTTTAAAAATAATCATAACAATAATAATACGTGGACAGAATCCAAGTGCTTTATTTTGTTTATTGTGAGCTGTATAATTCGGCACACAATTATCACAGCGTTGCTTGCTACTACGGACTCTGCTTAGTAATGGATAATGATGTAGACATAGCCTGGCCCAGGGAGCTTACAGCTGAAGCAATAATCCTAAACGTAATTATACATATACCTAACTTCACACGTGAAGCCAGTCCAATTGAAGTCTGTGGGGCACAGAGGTGCATACAGTTGATCAAGCATGTGAGTAATGATTTCCCAGAACGGGACTTAAATCTTCATGCTGCAAAGGTCAATTGTAATATGCCCTGAATATCTGTATGTGAGGCTTTTCCCTCTTTATTTGGTGGAGGAATAATGCCATTTTTATTGTACCGGTTTGCTTATGGTGGTTTCTGCAGAACAAGCAAAAGTTTAAGAAGGGATTTTAAGTCTTGACCCACATAATGTCAAAAATATTTACCCTGCTACTCCATTTCCTTCTGCATTCTTAGATTACTCAGGTTGTCCTGCTGTGTTTGTGAGAAATTCTGCCCAGCATTAGGCCGTGCACCAGGAGTTACCTGCAGCAGTTTTATTTCTAGCGCTCGCTGCAGTGGTTGCAATCACTGACACACCACAGAATGCAGAAGTAAAATAACGTCCAGCTTTCTCCCAGTGTTCATTTTTTCAGCATCAGAGTTCAGCATTTGAACGTGCTGATCTCTTACAGGGTGTCTGAGTTATGCAAAATCATATTGTAAAGCCCATTCAAACTCTACTAATGATGTAGTTAAACCTTTGGAGGTTAAAACCTGATCCTACTTCCTCTGAAGGCAATGGGAGTCCTGCAATTGAGTTCAGTGGGAACAGGATCAGGCCCTAAGTCACTAAATAACATTTTCCATGGTAATAATTAGTAACAGCAGTTTTGAAGCTAAAGAAATTCATAATTTTATTTGTAATGCAAGTTTCCAAAATTGCTGGTGGATTTAGGAAGAGAATCAAACAATTATCTGAGGTATTTTCGGGGATGACAAGCTCTAAAATCAGGACATATCCAGAGCTGCAGGCTGAGTGAGATACTGTAGGATGGATTAAGAACTATCAAATGCTGTAACAGAAAGGTAAGTATTATTGATTGGGGGTGGGTCAGGAAAATAATATGCTAATAAGGTGCATTGCAGAGATCTTAAAACCTGGCAGATGCATTTTTCTAGTGGAATGTTTGTAGTGCAAGGGGCTGCAGAAGATATGTCTGAAAGGAGACCCAAGGGGAAGTTTAGTCAATCTTGGTTGCTTTCTAAAAATGTTGTCTTGCCTTGTGGTTAAATAATGAATGCAAATCTCCTTTCATGGATTTAAAGCTCTGATTGCTGACATGGGAAAACCAGAAAGTTTTTTTTTTTTTCTCCTCTTTTGTAAAATAACACCAAATGACATGCATATCTCTTTGTTCTCGCATATGAATTTATCTTTATTTCAGGATAAAAGAAGCACCAGATGTGACCGGGACTGCATTAGCAAAAATGAGCTGTGCAGAGTGCTGTGGTTTTCATTTGTTAGGGTTGTTGCAAACATTTCCCTAAGTGTCTTTCACTGGACAGCAGTATAGCTTTGAGCTTGGGGTTCAAGAAAATTGAAAAATATAATCAAGCTTCTCAGATGTAGGAACTGAGCTGTGCTGTGGTATGTATGAAAGTGCACCCTGGCTATTATTCAATTGAGTTTCATTAACTCTAATAGTCCTTCCATATGCAAATTTATAACATCACATGAAGTCAATCATATATTGAATAGTTTCATCATGTTCTGTTGCAAACATTTCACACGGTTCCGAAGTAGAACTTCTTGTTTTGATCATATGTGATACCTTACTAACTCAACGTGGTATTTTTTCCCATTCCCAAGCGTGCTGGTTTTACCTTTCCTGAAGGTTAAGAGAGGGAATCTTTATGAGATTCTGGCCAGTCTTTTCCCTGTATTATTCACATTTTAAATACAATGGGGGGACCCACAGTATGGCCATGTAAACAAGAAATGGGGGATTAGCCCTTCTGTGGTTACTGTCCATATGCATAGAGTATATCTAGACAATTTACCCCTCTTCTCTTTAGGAAATAAATTATCTCAAATTATATTCTATTTACTGTGGAGTTAGATGTGGTGACTTGTAGGCAGCAAGGCTGCAAGTTACTACCCATCAGCTGGCTGGTAATAATTGCTCGGTAGTTCCCAAACCTGTAGAAATAGGAAGATAATTTAGGTGACATACTCAGTTGATGAAGATGACCTGTTATTCCCAAGTAACCTTGCTTTCCATCAAAAGAGATGCTATCTCCCCAAGGAACTTGAAAATGTAATACAGTAATGCTTTTCCTGATTAAACTAACTGAGTATGAAGTAACTTATATTACATGAGTTAAAAGAGTCTGTCTATTAGCTGCTCTATTATAGTTCAGCCCTCATTAGCAAGAAAATTCATCATACTAGAAAATGTGAATTGTGCTTTATGAATTAGTATAATAATATTCTGCACCTGATAGTTATTAATTTTGATTCAGTCTGATTTATCATAACATTAAACTGTTCAATGTTTGAAGAGACAAATAGAAGTTCGTTTTCATGTGGTTCTGAAACACAGTATGTAGAATGTTGCAGGATAATAATTAGATATTGGATGCTACTATATTTTCTGAGGCAGAGCTAGTGATTGCTTGAAAATGATATTTAAATGATCCTGCTCTGCTTAGAAACCGTATAGCCTAAATTGTGCCATCCGTTGCTGCTGGATGGAGCTCTACAAGAACATTTCTTTCAATGAGAAATGACACTATTTCTGTCCTCAGAGTTTCTGTGTCATAATAGTGTTAGGTTTTGCCAATGAGCCACAATTGTTGCTAATATGACAGTTTGTTGAATTTTGAATGGAAAGTAATTGAAGATGTACATTACTGTGGACTTCACTGGGTGATGCAGGGGAGGGTGGAATTAGAGTTAGCTTCTGGCTCTACTCTTGTTTAAAATGCACATGATGCAGTTTTGATTGTGCAAACAATTTTTTAAACCAGTCTTAGAAAGCAGCCATTTACCAGCAGTTAGCAGGAAGATTATGCTGGGGAGATGATACAAAAATGTTTATATTGACTTAAATTGAGATGGATTGCTTTAGCTTATTCTGCATGCTAGTTCTAATAATATTGAACGTTGGTAACTATTTCCGAGAAACCCAGAATTCTTTATAAGCATTTAATGAATTTTGTTTTGTAAAACAAAACATGATGTATCAGTGTTGCAAGTACAAGAACACACAGTAAAGTCAGTAGTGAGAAGAGGGTCTAGGTTTGCTGATTCCCCTCTTGAGCTTCTCTGTTGGGACGCTTTTTCCTTTGGGTTGTGACAGAGTCAAAGCAAAGTTTGATCTGTAGATATTGCAGTATCTGTTAAAGCAACCTGACGCACTTACTGAGGAGATCGCAAAATTAAGCATGAACGTGTCAGGTGGTAGCTGAGAACTTCTTAATATGAGCGAGAGAAGAGCTTGATTCTGGCTGTCAGGGACTGGAGGCAAATTCTCTATTGAGTCATACCAGGTTTCATATGGATCTACAGCTATCGGTTTCAGTGGCGTTGCTCATGATGTGTATGTATATCAGGAGGCTTGAGAGAAAAAAGAAATGCTGTGTTTTCTTACGTGTGTCTATAACACAGAAGAGATGCTTGTCTCACATTCTCTGCTGAACACAGAGGTCCTTAAGTTACTTAGCCCTCTTCCTCCCAGGATAGCGAGTGTACATGTTTTGCTTCTCACACCATTTCTGTACTGTCTAAAGCTCCTTTCTGTGACCAGATGTGTCTCTTGCTCAGGTTTATGCTGGGACTGTAAGGGAACAACAGTTTAGGATCTTATGCTTACCCTGTATCAGGTAATTCCTTTATTCCTGTGTTTTGGAGAGGCTGGTCGGAGTCTTTAAGTAAGCATATATAGTATATTCCCTTAATTTCCTATGTGAAACCTTTAAATGAAATTGTGTGCTACTCTGCTAGTGTTGTCAATTAGAGAAGATATTCCTTAAGTGAGTTATTATATGCTATGGTGTGAGTAATACATTCAAAAAGGGACCATTTATAACTAATATTGTGTCAATTTTGCGCTTTATGTTTTGCAAAATATTCTTCAGGAATTATTTGTCCTTCATTACTAAATATCTCCATCTACATATGCAGAGGTATATTGCCTTGACTTTATTCATGGTTCATGTCATAGAGTCTTTCATTCGTTTAAGAAGTTATGTTCCTAAACATAAATACAGACGTTTTTGTTCTCAGTTGAATTTGGAGTAGGGTTTTCTGCTTATGAATATTGCATTGTTGAAAGGGTAATCATTTGTACACACTGGAAATACATAGCTTTTGATTGTATTTTAGATGCTTCTGAGATTAGAGTGAATATCAGAATCTCCATAAATGGTCTGAGCTACAGAGCTGTAAAAAGAATAGATTTTCAATTTTCTGAACAATAATGAACCATCCCAAATTATTTTAGGTCAAGTGAAATATTTTTCCAACCTAAAATGGATTTTTAACATCTTTTCTGTTATTAATTTTTGTCAGTTTAAAATACTTTGTATGAAAAACTCTAATAATGCTTTCAAAAATATTGAAACAAAATGTTTCAGAATTGTGCGTGTTCTGGATTTAATCTTTTGACCAGTGCTGCCTGGTGAATAGCTCCAAGTTTGCAGATAGTTACATCAGATCTCTTATTGCATTTCTGGGTGAAAAAATTAATTGTCTGAAAAGTTTTAGCATGTTATAATCCTGGCAGAAATTCACCCTGGTGACCGCTGTCTTTTCTTTCTTCCAGTTAGGATCCAGGAGTGAAAGGCTGGTTTTCTTTCTGCATTTACTGACTGCACTTAGACACCTCTTTAGCTGGTCTAAATCAGCACAGCTCGGGTGGATTTGTACCTGCTGAGGAGCCGTCCCTTTTTGTTCATTACTAATTCCTTAAACTCATTCTGGCTTGATTTTCAGCTAGTTCACCTTGACTTATTGTCCTTCATTATTTTAATATTCATTTATGTTTTTGATCACCTGCTGACTCAATCATTTTTGAGCCCTTGTATTTCATTGCAATAACTAATTTCTAACACTAACAATCTTGACTTTTCTAATCATTGTTTACTTTCTCTTTTTTTTCTCCTTTTTCTTTTGGTGTCCTCATTAATCTTCTCTCACCAAAATTTTTTTCTGACATTTCAACTTTTTTCATGATGATGGTGATTATTAATTTACATTTTACTATTTAAATTCATTCCATTTCTTCCCCTTACAGAGTGAAAATTGCTGTAGAGTCCATTAAAATCCCTCAGCTAATTCCTGGTGGGCTCTGGCAGTCTGTGCGAGTTCTCATCGCTAGAGTAGCATTTCTTGAGGATAAGAAATCCTGATCACCTTTCTTTGTTTTGGAGCTGTCAGCATACAAGAACCAGCAGAAAACAGTTAAAATTTTTCAACTGGAATTCCAAATAGAAAAATAGTTCTGTTTCCACTGTTTTAGTTATTTAATCGTGTTTTCTGTACTGCTGCTCTTCTTCCTCTGAGGACATACTTGACTGTAAACCTCTGATTTCCTTCAATATAGAGGAAAGGTAAATTGATATTGTTAGTCAAATGCTGCATCAGAGGAAGTCCCACACGTAGGATGGATCTCCACTTCACACAGTGGGTGACTTTCTGTACGTGGGTGCTCTGAAGAAGAGAAAAAGCTGCTACTTCAAGTTAATGTTTGACTGTGAATAATTTAGTAACGCTGATATTCTTCTAGTTCTGTGAACATTTTATGATAAGCTTTGTGAAGAATCTGTAACTTCAAGTCTAAGATCAGCATGAAAAATGGCTTCCACTTAGGTTTCTCAGAGTATACACACTGACTATTTTGTAACTACACTATTACTCATCTGATGCAATACAAATGGTGAGTTATAAATTAAAAACTAGGTTAATGATTAGAGTACAGATTTCTCGTACTGTTATGAAGAAAGACTTATTAGCAATAGATTGACAGACACTCTTGACAATTTTGGACCAATCGTTTAATTGTCAGTTATTTTAGTTTATCTGTAGTAAAACAGATAAACAGAGGGAGAAAAATTGACGCAAAATCTTCTGTAATGCTTCACCTGAGAATTTCATTGCATTTTAACTATAGCACTTACCTTAACCATCTCCACAACAAAGATCAAACTGTTTTCTTTCTGAAGTTATTGTTCCCATTTTCCTTTTGCAAGTGCTGGTTGTTGCAACTTCAAATGTGTCTTGCAGCTTATAAATGCTTGAGAACACAAAACCCAGCACACCTAAAATCTGACTTTGGTGCTTTTACTGGCTGATGTTGCACTCTCTGAGTCTGATTTCTCACTCTGGAGCTCTCCACTGTAACGCTGAATCAAACTCACCTATTGCATGTTGCTTTGGGACTAAAAGGGTACAGCGAGGGAGGCTCAGAGAAGTGTGTGCAGAGAGAGAGAGAGAGTCTTTAGCTGTACAAACTAGAGCTGCTGGCGTTCACCGACTGGAGCACTGAAACCCACTACTCCTTATGGCTGGCTACACTGTGCTATAGAAAAATCAGCCCCTCTCCCCCGGTTATTTTCAGAACGTTTCCTTTCTTGTTCAGAACATTTCTGTTGTGAAACGTTTTGAGACAATGAACCGCTGCTTGAAGAGGGAGGGGGCAAAAATCAGGTATGGTTTTGATCTCAGCAGGAGCCAGAAGTCAGGAGCAGCTGCTTCTGGCAGAGGCACCATCCTGATTTGACTGAGAAACGGGGGCCGTGGGGTCCCAGCTCATGGTAATAGCTTGTCTTCCTGCGCGTCAGCACTGCTTGGGTTGTAGCAGCGCCCCTGAAGCTCACAAAGGGCGGCTGGATGTGCCGCTCTGGAGGTAAGGTCTGTTGTCTAGGGATCCCCTGGCTCCAATTAGACATGAACTCACCTGGGGATGCTGTTGTCCTGTGGCCTGAATCTTGCAGCTGCCTCTCACAGCTGACTGGTGGGATCTTCTCTTTCCAGCCAGCAGCCCTGGGGCAAGCAAGGGTCAGTAGCCAGCCCAGCCTGCGTGCTGGGGGTAAGGGCTTAATGCCAGCCTCAGTTTTGCAGGGACTGCAGCAAGCAAGATTCCCTCTCTCCTAAAAATTCCCAAGACAGCCCAACAGCTGAGGGGCATATCTTGGATTTGTGAGAGGCAGTAGCTCCAGAGTCAGGCCCTGCTGTGCTTTTAGAAACCTACTGAGAGCAGCATCTCTCCCCAGGTAGCTGCAGGCACTGCTGCTACATCTCCCTCTCCCAAGAACTGGCAACTTGCCTGCCTTCCAACTAAGCAAGAGATGGTGCAGCACACACAGAGTGCTGTGTGCCACGTCCTCCTGAGGATAGCAGGGACCCCAGGAAGCAATGATGAAAACATATCTTTCTAATAAGCTGACTGCCATTAGCAGTTTTTATTTTCAGGGTCTCTGGTGCTGTTTAAAAGCCTGAATAATATTTAAGCATGTTTTAATAATGGTTTAAAAAAAAAAAAAATCCAAGTATTTTAGTGTGCGTCTGTGTGTGTGTGATGGTCTAAAATAAAACCGAGCAATAGTAGGTGTGCCGTAAGAGTGTAGTATTGAAATATACCCTTTCTTAGTATTGAAAAAAGGGTTTATACTAGAGATTTTCAGTAGTAGAATATTTGTTCTCACAAGCCAGTGCAGAAATCTTTCTAACTAGGACATGTTGTTTTGCAGTTGAAATTGCTACCAATGATTTTCAAATATCTTTGTGGCATCTCCATGAAGTCCAAAGGCTTACTAAAAGGTTTCTCCTTGGTCAGACAAGAAGTTGAATGGGATCCTTCTAAAATCCTGGTGAAATGCGTATAAATCCAGATTCACTAGACTTCAAAGAAGTCATCTTGTACTGCCAGCCCAGAAAGAGTGATTGTAACTTTAAGCAATGTTTGAAAGGACCAAAATGGGAGCACAGAAGTAATTTTGCTTTGCTGATCCAGTAGCAGGAGAGGCTGTTTTAGGGGTGACAAAGCACCACCAATATCAGAACATCATGAAGGCCAGATACAGTATCTCTATTTGAGTACCATTTACTCACCTGCAGGAATCCCAATTAACTGGAATTACCACCCCAATTAAGCAGCAGTCCTTGCCATTAAGTATCATTAGGCTTAATTTGGTTCCCTGGGAAATGTCCCGATTAAGCGGATTTCATGATTAAGCACCTGTAATAAATGTTTTAGCTTACATCTAAAATTCTTTTTTATTTCATAGGATCTGATCACTAGCACCCAAATAGTAACTAATATGCCAAGTACTACTTTTGTCATTTTGTTTTATTAATTGCGTTGTGTGTACTAACTTCTTATCTTGGCTTTGCAAAGTTTTGACAAGGAAATCTTTATATTTTTGCATGGGGATTTTGTAATGCAAATATATCCCTGTATATCTCACTGCTCTTGCTCTCTGTCTGATAGCCTGGTTAATATTTTGTCACTATTTGTTAACAGAGCAGCAAACCTCACGTGACCATCAACCATACTTTGAGGAAACACCCCATTTGCTGTACTTTGGAGGAAGTTTATTTGGCCAGCCTTAAGTTTCTGCTTGGTGGCAGAACGGTATTTCATGACAAGTATAGAAACATTTCCTGTACCAAACTGTTCAAACGACCACGCATCAGGTCTCCTTTCTCTAAAAAGAGGTGGTAACAGATAAACTGTGTTATAGGAAAGATCTCTTGTCCTGAGTCAGTGGCCTAAATTAGGGTCCACATTGTAGATGCCACGAGAATGTAGAGGTACCCAAGACAGCTGTAAATAAGGGACCAGATCAATCCAGCCACAGCAAGCCCAATGCTTTGCTGGGGTTAATTTACTCTACAACTCATGAAATAAAGCCCTCTAGAGGGACAAAACAATCTAATGAGAAATGGAGTGGGGAATTGTAGTGTTTAGTACTGCAAATACATAAAGATCTAATACCAGCTGGCGGTAGCATCTCTGGTGAGTGTGGACTGTTTGGATGTGCAGTTTACAGACAGAGAAGATGACCAAAGTCCTTTGCAGTATAAGCTGACAACTCCCATGTAATCATGCTGCCAGATTTGCAAGATTTGTCTTGAATAGCAGCAAGGGCAGGGCATTTGCCAAAGAAACACGGTATCATTGGAAAGTGTCTATTTGTGGAGCCCACAATATTTTTTTTGGAAACATCTCTTATTCACTGACCCTCCACTGAATTCACGGCTGGGATCCAAGAGATTCTCAGCAGGGATTTTTGGCCTTATGGCCAAGAGCAAATTTACAATGACTTTATAGTGAAAGTTGTTAAATGGTCAGAAAACCACCTTACTTCTCTAAAGGAAGAGCTTAAGTTTATTTTTTTTGCTGAATTTAAATTTACAAGTCAGATAAAAGAGAATATGTATGGGCAAAATCTATTAAAAATAGTCAAGCAAGGAAAAGGAAGTGGAGTTATTTCTCCAAGAGATTAAACTGAAAAGAAATAGAATGGAACTGAATAAGGGACTCCTTTAATCAGGTCTCTCTCTAATGGGAATGTATGACCAAGGAATCCTTTTTTGCATATATGAAAGATCAAGGGGTTTTAATCACAAAATAATGATGGGAACATACATTAATTTGTAGGATCAGAAGGCACTGAAAAAATGGGAGTACAAGTACTTTATGGCATTACGTACAGGGGTTTAAACATCTTGAACTCGTGCCATGTTACGCATTGCCTAAGCAGACAAAAAGCAATGAAAAGGTCTTGTCAGGAAGGGAAACACTTCTACCAACAGTTCTAAATATGAAGTAGTATGCTTTTGGTCCCCCAAATGCTAGGAAAACATACCAAGAAACTGTTTTAAAGAGTTTTCACGTCTGGGGCGGGGGAGTATTTCTGTCTCCCTCTCTCCCTTGCTGCCCTCCTCTTCCACTCCCATCTCTCTCATTCTGTCTCTCTCTCCCTTTTTTTCCCTCTGTACAGGTATTCAGCAGCAGAAATAACACGAGAGATTTTGGCACCTTCCTGTAGATAATCCTGCAATTGCACTGGTCAGAGAAAAAATATTCAGATTTATAAATTGCTTAAAGTAGGTTTTTCTTTTGATGTGTGCATAACTCCCATAAATGTTAATGCTAGGTCTGGGCTTCAAAAGGAGAATATGCCCCTTCTGTACTGTAGAGTTAAGACATAAGTAAATTTAGGAAATAGAAAAACCCATCTGGCTCAGCACTCCTGCTATTTATTTGTTTTTGGAGCTGTGAAGAAGAGAGAGGATTAGATCTCTCCCATCTATGTTATTTTACCTAGTTTTCCTGCATACCAAAATATGGATAAGTACATCAAATTATTTCTGTAGTTTTTTCCCTTCGTTGTTTTAATTTCCATATCAACTTCTCCTTCTCCTCCCAACGTTTATATGTAAAATAGAACAGGTCAATACTTCTCCAACTGAGTTGCTTACATTGCTCGTGTAACAGAGCTGGAGATGGATCACTGACCAAAAGGCCACCTGACCTTTTATCTTCTAGTGCACTGTGTGCTTGGAGCACGATAATATAAAACTTAAAAAGAAATAATCGTGAAGTTTGGTAACAGGTCTAGGTACTGTGAGTCTCTGCATCAATAACTGCAGCCTAGATGTAAACCTGGAAATGATCATATGGGTTTTGAGAAAGCAAATGTGAATGCTGTCTTATTAAACCAAAACCTATAAGCTGAATAGCATGTCCTTCCTCTTAGAGACTGAGTTACCTAAGAATGAAGAGCCAAATGCCGTGTCAGACAAAGCTATAGAAACAGGCTTGCCAGCTGTAGAGCAGTCAACTGCACTCACGGGGATGATAGCTTCAACAGGATGGCCTTTCATGAGGACCAGAAGATAAGGGGAGAAGCAGTCTGCTACCCGAAGCTAAGACTGTGGAAAGGACTTCTTCATTTTACTCTACAGTAATGTAAGTATTAACAGGGATGGTCTAGCTGTGTTGCCCTAGTGGAGGGGAGAACATTCTTAGTGCTTTCTTCTGTTAGACCACCTTTATGAAAAATAGAGCTGTAAGAGTCTAGCAGACATTTGCAAACTGCACATGAAAAGAGGTTTGAGACCAGGGAGGAAGGCAGGAGGGAGATTTCATACAGTAGTATCAGGCTGAGAGAGTTGGGGTTGTTCATCCTGGAGAAGAGAAGGCTCCAGGGAGACCTTATAGCAGCCTTCCAGTACCTAAAGGGGGCCTACAGGAACGTTTCCGAGGGACTCTCTATCAGGGAGGGTGATATCACTACACTGATAGGACAAGGGGTAATGGTTTTAAACTGAAAGAGGGGAGATTTAGATTAGACATTAGGAAGAAGTTCTTTACTGTGAGGGTGGTGAGACACTGGCAGGGGTTGCCCAGAGAAGCTGTGGATGCCCCATCCCTGGAAGCATTCAAGGCCAGGCTGGATGGGGCTTTGAGCAGCCTGGTCTAGTGGGAGGTGTCCCTGCCCAGGGCAGGGGGTTGGAACTGCACGATCTTTGAGGTCACCTGCAACTCTAAGCATTCTATGATTAGTTCTTCTAGTATGGGAGGTGAGATAGGAATTGCTGAACTGATTTTGAGAGGCGGGATGAAAATCTCAGCAACTGCAAAAATGTTTTACACAGTCTTGTGTGAAACAATATGGAGCAGAACTCCTCCAGTCTCATAGTTCAGAACGGCAGAGTAATTTTCTATTTGCTTATGTCTCCTGCAAGGGTGCCTGTTTTCTAGACCAGAGACAATTAAGCAGGTACCTGCTTCTAAAGAGGAAATTGCTTATCTTTTCTAAAAAAATTAATCTTTCATAGCGTTTATCTGCAGAAACTTCAAGCTATATAAGTGAATTTTTAACAGGTTCGGAGATGGTACTTTGGTTTTGACTGCAGATATGTATAGCTGTTCCTACTGTCTGAATCCCTTCAAATACAATAAAATTCTCAGGACAATAAAAGGTGAAGGTTTTGAAAAAAATTCCTTAGGTGAGGTCTATGTCTTCCACTGAGATGAGAGGTGTTTTGTCTGCATGGGGAAATGCAGAGGCAGGACCTTTAACTCCTACATTACGCTCTTTTAAAAGCAATGCTGTAAAGCTGTCTAGACTGAAAATAACCAGTAAAATCTCTTACCTAGAGTAATTCGGTATTTCGACCAGCATGCTAAGCAATATTCTAATATTTCTAGTTAAATAACTGATGAGGGAGTTCATATAGCCTAAAGAGCTCTTTTAAACAGAAAATTCTGCAGATTTCTGCCTTCAATTATAAAGTCAGGCTGATTTCCAGACCTCTGTATGCATCTCCAATTAGAATTTGCACATTTGCCATTAATCAATAGTGGGTGAAAAAAAAAATTTCACTTGTAAACCAAAGGCTTAGTGATCAAAAGCTCAAAAGCTCAAAAAACATAACAGGTTAGAAATATTTTTGCTAAATGTTATGTATTGCACTCTTTATTTACTATTTTGTTTGCTATAGTATTTTAATAATGGCCTGAGCAACATGATGTTAAAAGGTTTGCATGTGTCTTCCCCCCTACTGATGAACTGATCTTGAACAATCGTTTGAATCCTGAACAGGAGTTTCCTTTTATTATTATTTTTGTTCTTTCACATGATCAGAAATCCTTCTGAGGAGAGAGATGGTATCTGTGGAAGGCATCTGACTTCTAAACAGATTGCAGGTTAAAGGAGTTTCTCGGACAATACAAATAAGTAGTCATTTATTATATGCAAATATAACAGGTTGACATAAACCCCATGACTTCAGTCAACTAGAAAATAATACTATAACTGAGATATGTTTTTGAAGTTGCTGTTTAGCTTCATATAAGGGGAGAAAATCTCCTGTAGCTCAGATGGGCTTATTTGAAACCAAAGCTTTTGATGTTATAATGTGCAGTCTAAATTCATTAATCCCTCTGTTAAAAAAAAAAAAAAAAGTCTCTTAAATGAGTAATAAACATAATAATGAAAATAACTGCCAGGAAGAACATGAGTTACATCACACTTAGTGTTCCAGCTAAAGATGAAAATGAACTTTGGAAACACAGGTTACGCTAAATGAATTTAATTTGTGTTTTGATACAGAATGTTTAAACATGTTGTTATTTCTGGCACCAGGGCTGATAGCTATTAAATGAGAACATCTAAGAACATCAAAGGAACTGGACCTTTTATACTCTTCAGCACCCCCTTGGAGATGTTTATCTGGGCTGTTATCTGGATCCCATACAAGCATCGAACAATGTGCCAGTCTCACCAAGTTACTCTCTTTTCCCAAAAGTTCTGACGCATGCATTTCCTGCACAAATGTTCCATATTTTAGAGTTCACTACAAGTGCACAAATAAAAGTAGTTTGTACTAACAGACTTGACTGTAGATACTTGAAGTTTTTCTTCTATAAAGTATTTGAAATAGAAAAGAAAACTTCCTTCTGTTTGACTCAAACTAAGTTTCCAGATGTCAGGGTCAAAGGTTGGAGATAAAAGTATCAGGTTTTGGCCTACTCTAACTAGACTCCAGGCCCAAATGTGTGAGATCTTCCCTAGAGGGGGTTCCTTTTGTACTGGTTCAGTTTTCTTCTTTAGCCTTTCCCAGTAAGAGGTCCCATTCCATACTGCTGAATTATGATACTTCATCTCAATCGTTAAAACACTTAAAACATGTATTTACTGTTTAACACTTGGCTGCAAGTCAAACCTTTTAAATATCTCTTTTTAAAACTTTTTCATTTTTGAAGGCTGTTAATTCTTTCCTTCCTGGGGCTTCGGTGACTGTGCGTGGGTCCTCTCGGCTGACATTACAAGATTCCTGCTCCAACTCTGCCAACAGTGTGCAGTAAAACAAGAAAGAGGCCTTACAATTTACACAGAGCCTCAGAAGATGTATAAAGGCTGCAAGATATTAGCCCTGCTCTGCCCTTGTCATGTTCACTGGCTTTTTGGTTTGTTTTGGTTTTTTTCACCAGCTGAAACTCTTCAACTACCTGAGAGAAAAAATTAAAATCTGTCCACGAATGAACAGAGGATTCTGGAAAGTGGTTGAGTCAGATACTTATTAATGTAAATATTAGGGTTTGAAACAATAAAATGAAGGTTGTGAGGACTAATTGTAGGTATTATGGTTCAAGTCTAACCTGTCTCTGGTCACAGGGTGAGTGTTTTGGATAAAACCTGAAGGTCTACACGTATAAAGAAGCACCCTTCTGGTCACAGAGGGACTGTGGAGCCAAGAGATCCTGAAGGTATTCTTCCTGCACTCCTCCTCCATGGGGAAAAAGGTACTGCTTCATTACGAATCCTGACTTCTCCACTCATTCTCCTCCTCTGTGCTTCCCTAGTCATCTGCATTCCCATGTGGTACACAAATGTGCACACTCCCCACGCCTTCCCCAGCAGTGCTCTCCTGTCTCCTCCCGTGGAAGCATGCCAATTCATCTGCTTTTGGCAAAGAAGGCAGAACAGAATTTGAGAGGTGACTAGCACTGTGGCACTTAGCGTATAGTTTGGAGAGAATCAATTGAGGTGGCTGCAGAGCTGTGGTTTTGCTCCCGTGACCTCTGTTGAATCACCCCAGTACACTAAGCAGGAAACAAAAGTAGATCCTCCCTAGGTACTAGAGGATAAAACCACTAAGGATAATTGAACTGACACTTGCAGATGGATACCTAAGGTAAGGAAGTAAAGTCATATGATGTAGCCTAGAGTCATTATTTTCACTGGAAGAAAAGTTCACCTCCAAGTGCCAATTTCTACCTTAGTGCAGGAAAGCACTTCAGGATATCACAAAAAACAGAGACAGAAAACACCTTTTAAGTTGCCAAGTTTAGTCCCTTGCCAATATTGGGTTTTCCCCATGTGTACTGTGCGATGCTTTGTACTGTCTGGTTTTAAACAATTCAGACAATAGGAACTTGACTGTCTCCCTTGGATGGTAATGTTACTAGCAGTTCGAAAGGGGCTTACTCTCTCTTTTTCTATGACAGGGCAATTAGGAAAGTCAGATGCCTGCTATGTTTGGAAGTCCCTAGAGGAATGAGGCGGTAGGAGAGTCTGCAAGTTATGGTGGTGTGGAAAAAAGGCCTCTCTTTGTAAGCTGTCAAGGAGTTCCTCGCACAAGGGCAGTGGCACAGAAAGCCAAATGAACAGTGAAATCAGTGGAGGAAACGGCTGCTGACAGAGCAGAAACATTGAGGGGAAACTTCACAAATGGCAGATCTAGTGTGGGTTCAGGGCAGTAATCACTAACAAGTTGGGCTAGTTGTAGAAATAGGACTTCCTGTCGATAGGGGACTGTCACAGTGGGACTATGATAAAGATGAGCTCAAAGAGACAAGAAAAGGCCAGACATATAGGAATGAGAAAAATTTCCATAGTAAAATCCTGGGGTCAGGATGTGCTGGAGTCTTGCTGGTAGTAAAGCAGCAGTAGTTGTGGGCTGGGGCAGAGAAGAAAGTCTGGGCTGGATGAGATGCAGGCAAGTAAGAAGGTAGACAGTTTCACGATGAGGCAGAGCAATATTTGGTATACTGTACATGCATTAAGATTGGTAAACAGGATTAACATAAGTAATTATTTTGATGTTGCTAAAGCAGGGAGAAGAGAGTTTTTGTCTGTGTCGCTTTACTGCAAATGCATGAATTGTTCCTGTGTGTTATATATCTATTGGCATTATTGTAGCATTAATTTTCATGAAGGAGCCCACATTTTAGTAATTTTTGCAGCTGCTATTTTATACTTTGCTTCTTTGCTTTTTATTCAGGCACTTTTTGCTTCAGATAACTTGTCTGCTGGTTCATTTGGTTTTGGTTTGAAATGAGCCTGCGCTAAATGGTCACACTTGTTCACTTATGATCCTTGGACCAAATTTTGTTTCTCTTCATTTAGTCCTGTTATTCTGACTTATTTTATCCCCTACCCCTTCTGAAATTATACAACTTCCTACCAGGTATTTATGCTTGTCAACTACTTATGGGCCAACTCTTTTGGATAAAATGCTGCTTTGACCTCTGCAAGCCCCTGAACTCAGATCCAGTGGAAGCTTTGTGAAGTCAAGGAAGTTCAGGAACTGAGGCATAGTCCCTCCCGGATCTTGGCTAAATCAGTGCAGCGCTGCCACTGTTGCCACTGCTGCTTTTTCAACAAGTTAAACCATGCTTCTTTGTACCTTTCCAGTTAATGAGGTCAAAATCATACATGCTTCCATTTGTATTTTAAAAACTAACGTGGAACTTTTGAAAATGTTAGCTCTCAATTCTTTCTGAGGCCCATATGACATATTTTAAAATAAAGTATCTGTTTTGTAATTAGGTTTCATAAACTCTGTCACTTTACGTATTTTTCTGTTCTAAGGTCTGCTTTCAGTCTGTTAGTAAATGTACCTGCCAGGGGTTATATTCTTCTCATGCATCGCTGTTAGGACAGAGATTTCAAAGCAAGCAGCCTCTGACAACTACCTGACAGTGCAGAGTGAAGAGAAGATATAGGAAAACTCATATTTAGAATAAAAAATGGAATTCTTTGGGAATTGACAATGCAAAAGACAAGCCCATATGGCAGGTCAGAGAGAAGCTGTAGTTACACGTATGGCAGGATTTTGCTGGGCAGTTTGACAGGAGCAGTGAGTAGCTGGGCCAGGGGCAATGAGAGACCATGATGAAAAGCCAAAGCCTTACCTGCAGAATCACTGCTAATGCTGCTCCGGGATAGAGCAAAGAGAGTAAGGGAGAAAGTGAGAGTGATTTGAGCCGAGCGCTGGCAAGGAAGAGCTTGGATCTGTGAACAAAGAAACCACTTGCTGTTTGATTCCTGCTCCGCTTGCTCTCTGATTGTGTCAGGGACTGGAGGTGATGTGATTTACCCAACAGTCTCAGGTTTGCATTTGGTGTCTTGTGCAGTTACATTTCAAAAACCTGGCTTCAAGTGAGGTGTTCTGCTCATTTTTTTCTAGCTAAGTTTGCATATTGCAGAGAAAATACATGTTATTGTTTGCCCTTCTCTCTTTCTCTTTTTGCCTCTACTGCCTCTAATGGAAGTTGCATCTGTAAAACTTTAAAGGAACTGGGCTAGGGTCACACCCTGACAAAAAGGCAGACAAAATAACTCAGTAATTGATATCACTAAATTAGTAGTGGAGAGTAATGATTCATCTCAGGAGGTGTGTGTGTGTGTGTTTGTGTTAATAACTATTTTTATTTTCTTTAAAGTGCCATCAAAGAATTGAAGCAGTAAACTTCCCTGGACAGCAAAATATTTTTTGACCAGAAGACCTGTAATGGGGTAATGCACTTTCTCTTCCCTTCTTTCCTCTGTTCCACATTTTTAAAGTAGCTTTAAAGTACATTAAACATAACTGAATATAGTGCCTACAAGAAAGTCAGTGAATGCTTTAAATGAAAATCTACTGTTTGATCATCTTAAACAGAATGAAGGAGAAATACATGCAGCAAAGTCTTTCTGCAGATTTGTTTTTGTTTTTAAAGCCACATTTTTTTTCTAGTTTGTTTTTAAAGGAAAAAGAACAGACTGTTCCAGATTTGGAAACAAATCATGAGGTCACCTGAAACAACAGAAAAAAAAAAAAAAACCCAAACCAAAACCCCTCTCGACTCTCGCTCCTCTCCCAAAATGTTTCTTTTCACAAAGTGGACAAAATTAATTATATTTGAGAGACCATGACCATTCTGATTGTATGTTTTAATAGCGCTGTGATTGACTAGGAGTATTCATTTGATTATATTTGAAGAGGCTTTAGAGAGTCTATCCAGACATCTGAAAGATATTGTTTACAGTAATTTGTCATGTATATCTGGATTCTGGCTGTAGTTTTGCTGTTCTAACTTTGGAATAACTACATTGAGGTCAATGAGCTACTTTAAATTTTACACATTTACTAACTTTATCATCTGGGTTTTCATGTCTTAGCAATTTGCTGTAGTTGTGGAAGGACTCTGGAAACGGCCAGAAGTTTGTCATTGACAACAAATACTGTTTGCAATTGGTGTACAGTATACAAAGGGGTTATTGTCCTCACTGGACTGATTTTACAAAAACCCTGAAGGGTATTATCTTTTCAACTCCTTTTGTGCCAAATTCAGTTCTCCCACACTTGCCCTTCTGCTCAGGACAAATAAGGGCAAATAGGAAATAAATGAACATAAATGGTGAAGACATGGGGCCAACAGGAAAGAAAGTCAATCTAGCTGTAGCATTTCCAGGATTTAAAATCTGCCAGTGCTGTGTCAGTGAAGCACAATAGGTACCTACACTATGAATTAATTATCAGACTTGGATTCTATATCTAAAATAAAGGATTAAAAAATTTGCTCAGGCTTTCCACATAACCATGCACTAGAATTTGGCCTGCTTTCTCCATTAGGTACACTGGGTTTTGTTGAACTGTATGAGCTTCATGAAGATACCTAAACTTGATTGATAGACTTGAAGAATCCTCCAGTTATTAGGTAAAGCTTTTATAGAATAGCTTCAGCTATTCAATGAGTCATACCAAATAACTGGTGCTACTTCTGTCTACAAACTTCTCTTCCTAAACTCCTATAAACTGCAGGTAAATACTGTCTGCTCTCCATTGAAGATCAGTCATGACATCCATGGGTTGGAGATGTCACCTTATGATCCTGACATATATTATTCATCTCTTCCTCTGCTTTAGTCTCTTACCGGTAGCAGATTTTCCAGGGCCCCTTCTCAGAGTTTATCTATTTTCCGGGGGTGAGGGGGTGTTGGATATGAGTGTTTGATGGACAAGAACTCAAAGAACCCAGCAGTAATTTAGCCTCGTCCCTGATACGCTGCTGTCACCCCCTCACCACCCTATACGTTGTCAGTAAAATCTATCCCTTAAGTACAAGTGTATACATATTTCAGAAAATCAAAATAATTTAAAATTAATTGTCATAAAAGTCAGATGGAGCTAATATAAGAAATACAGCAAAAGTGTATTTGTACCTTTATTTGTATTTTAACTATATGTAAAAGAAAATGGAACTAAATCTTTTCCCTTATTAATCTTCTGCTCAATAATATAGTGTGAGTATCAATGCACGTAAACTCAATGGGTGACTTTAGGCTTGTATAAATGGGTACTTTCCAGTCAGAGCTTTATAATAATTATTTTCATAATTTACATATTTTCCCCTGACATTTAGTAATTTTAAATGTAGCCTTTAACTGAATTTTTAAATTAGTATGGGTTATACTTTAATTTCATTAATGATCCTGATAGTTTCTGAGTGATCCCATTATATTAATTCTCCTATAACACTGAGTTATTTACTCTTTATTTCTGTAATTTTCTCTGGATATTATTATTCCTTACTCATTTGCAGTATCTAACTGATTCTGCTGATACATTAAAGAAGTAAAAAGAAAATTAAATTGCTGCCCATTTCAGGCAAACAAAATGCTCTTATAAATTAGTCTGTAGCTAAAAGAGATGTGGAGCAAAAAGTTATTGTGAAAACAACAAAAAAATCCTTTTTATGATAAGTCTACAAGCTACACATGAAAATAAAATGCTCTAGCTACAGTTTTACAGCTCACACATGCTGAAGTAAATTAATAATCCAGTGTCTTAAATCTTAAATGGCTTTTTAAACTCTTTATAAAAGGATCTCTGCAGGTTTTAGCCATGTTTACAATTTACCACCAGCTACTTGAGTGTATAAAATAATAGAGAGAAAATTTAAAGGAAAAAATTGTATAAGGAGCTTTTATAGCTAAATTTGGGCCAGTTTCAACGAATCTGGAAATGCAGTTGTAGTTTAAATTGTCATTCACAACGTGTATTCCTCTCACAAATAATATATGTAAAACAACTACAAATGCTATATGTCTTTATGCAGTAGAAAAAATAAATACATTGTAGTCAGAAAAAGACTGGACAGCAAAAAAAATTATTTACAGTAATTTTCCTAATTGAAAGAATGATTTCATCACTGTGATGCTGCATTTACTAACACATGCATTACTAGCAATAGGTTGTGGGCAGAGAATAACAACGTCCTCTTTGATTGTGCAGTGAAAAGAGCAGGGATGGTTTACATGGGGAAGATTCATAAAGATTGGGGCAAAGAAGAACTGATCCTGTGGACATTTTGGTGCTTGTCCTTTGTTGCAAAAAAAGTTTAGCTGCACAGCTTTGCCAACTTGGACATCAGGTCTTCCCCAAGGATTTGCTCCTCCAAGCACTTCCTCGCTCCACTTCAGCAGTTATGTGCATTTACTGCCCCGTTTTCAACCTATATATTTTCTTTCTTAATGTCATCTGTGTTCTACATAGAAAATGCAGGCGTTTTGTGCTAGAGAGCCAGCAGTAACTGCAGTCCTGTGTTGCTGTGGGGTGGAAAATACTGGCTTTTGAGTGATAACAGCTTAGTGACTCAGAGTAGCCTGTCTCATCCTTTGCAGTCCAGTTGCTGCGTTTCTGCTCAAAGTACTGGACTAGAGGCCTTGAGGATGCCCTGTATGTGTAGCTGATATTGTCTTAACTCACACAATCTTCTAAAGATAATATACAAGTACCTGTAAAAATAGAGCAGTAAAGCAACATCCAGGAGTACTCTGCTAGCTTGTTGGCTCCTCCACTTGCACAGGGTTTTGAAGTTTTTTAATGATAATAAAAGTGAAAATGACTCCATCTGTTAAGAGAAATGTTTACTCTTCTGTACTAGGAAGCTTGCATCTCTCTGCAGCTTATTGTCAGTTTTACTTTGTCAGTTTTACATCAAGCAGCAGGAAAAAGAAAGCATAAAAATCAAAATGAGCTGAAAATACCTTTCAGGCTGATTTACGGAATACGATATGTTACTGAAAAAGATCTGCTTCCTTTGATGTTATCCAACCCACCATACTGTGTATAGTTTATGGATACGAGAAGTAGGTGATTCTTAGAAAAATGCGTGCTCTCCAAACAATAACAATTTGAACAGATTAATTCCAAACCTGCTAAAAGTTAGTCTCTGTTATATTTTATTATAATACTGATAGAAAAATACAAAAGAAAGAAAACAGTCTAGAAGCTATCTAAAATTTGTACTTTGGATTTTAGACTGATACTGCCACTGAAGTTGAGATAACGCAGTTTGCAAAAGAGCTAAGAAAAACGCCCTTGAAAATCAGGTAAGGTCAAAGATCTACACACTTCCAGCCTTGAATTCTGCAGGAGAGCTCCAGCTAGATGCTCAGTTTTCCTGCAACATAACAAATCCCTGTTATTTGCAAGGAATCTAGAGCATACAGAAGTAAGAACAATCTTCTGCTCCCTTGTTGCTTTCCTTTTTCCCTGTGGCTTTTTGGACCACGTGGTTTCCCTTTAGAAAAAAAAAATATCGGAGGGGAGATTCTAAGTAGCGATCCTTCCTTTAGGATGAGGCTCACCTCTTCCCCTCCTGTTCTGTATCCTGCTATCCTTCAAAGCGAAGGAGGGGTGTCTCTGAAGTCTTTGTCATTTAGCCGTTGTGGGAATTGAATTCATTTTGCCTTGAGTCATAGACAGCCTTTCTCACCACAGTAGCTAAAACCTCCTAATTGTTAGGGTCTGTACCCACCCCAACATGCCTGAGGAAGGGCAGTCATTGCCATTGCCGAGACACGGTATTATGACCATAAGAAGTTATCTGAACTGTGGGACATAAGTGCACACCTGAGCTGTGATCTGACTCATGCCTGGTGTGGGATTCAGGCTTTTGTCATGCCAGGGTGGCTGCACCCTGGTTTTGGAGGGTGACCCTGCAGCCAGGGTGGAGCGAGTCTGGCTGATCAGTGGACTGGGAACTCAGGGAGCAGCACCAGCATTAGGTGACCTGGAGGTCAGGCATCATCACCAGAGACTGAGATCTCTGGCCCCTGTGCTTTCCATAAAAGCACATAAGAAGGCTTAGACATCTGTGGGTGGATAATCACTTAATTCTTAACAATCGCAGTGGCTAGCGTGCTTCACTGGGCATTGCTTCACTGCAGAAGGCAATGTTACTATCCTCCAGAACCTGCATAAACACAGTGGCTGCTGATCTGTCATCTTAAGGAAATGAGACTGACAGTGAGCCTCATACCCCAAGTTTTTGAGGGAACTTTCAGCTGCTGCTGTGTTTAGTGAGATTTGCTTATGTACGGTTGCATGTTGGATTGGTCCTGTAGTGCATCCTCTAATCTGTGGATCCTAAGCCAAAGCACTGACCTGCCCAGGGGTAAGGGGCAAGTTTTAAGGTGTGCCTAGGAAATTTGCTGACAAAACGCATCAGTGCTTACAGGGACTGGGAAGGTGTTTCTGGGTTGCACTTCAGAGCTGGGTACCCATGTACCATGGAGTGGACAGGAGCATTCAGTTGCCCACATATAGCAGTCTAGTGCCATTTAAGAAGCCTTACTGGGTTCTGCTGGCCTCAAGCTGCTATTCCAGAAAGTTCTGGTATCTGCATGTCTTATATTTTATCTGCCATCTTCATGTGCTGAAGGCAGACCCATGTTTTAGGCAGTGGAACCGAACCCTAAGTAACCTACTGAAGGTGTGTGCAAAAATCCACATGCTGGAGACAAGCCCCAGACACGCTTTCTCTGAAGCCCAACTGAGTCCATAACCCAGCCACTAATCTACTTAGCTCCTTGCCCAGAGTTTCTTATGCAAGTGTGAGGCTTTTATTTTGCTGCCATTTCACTGCTAAATAGCTGAATCTTGATGCTGTGATCTTGGAAGTCTTACCCTCGTCCACAGCTTTTCATTTCAAATACTCAGTTGCCTTTCATAGAGGGCACACAGACTGTAGCCAGAAACAGCAAAAGTTGTAAGAAAGATGCAACTAAACTGATCAACGTTTTCTGTTCTGTGGTGACATTTATCCTCTCCTTTCTGTTATATTTCATGTATCAGGTCATTCCTGCTAAGCAGTTACTATTTAAAAGTAGATTCGTAGATTTAATCCTACTAATATTGATAAAATTAGTTTCACAACTGCTGACTTTGGATTTCACACATGCATCGCATTTGCTGGATAATGCTGTAATATAATGCACTCTTCAGAGCAAGGGATTCTCTCCTGTTTGGCTTACTGCATAAAGAATACTGGAGGGCTGATCAGTGCCCTTCTTTCTTATCAGCATTAAAAAACAATCAACATATTATGGAAACTGTATTTAGATGTTACCCGATAGAATTGAATACAACGGTTGAATCGGTTTTGGATAAGTTTCATAATGTCTCATTTTTATAGATTTATGCTATCAGCTGCTAATACAGCATTTCAAGATTTCATTACGTGCGGCACCTGTATGTTTGGAAGGGGCTATTTAATGAAATGAGCAATGTATTCTGATTGATATTTGAAAAAAAAAAATCAGAAGTCTGTTTTTTGGTTTTGGTTGTTTGTTGGTTTGTTGGAGTTTTTTTTGTGAGACATCTCTAGGATCTGAAAGGCATTTGGAAGCTTGAGAGGTGCCTGAAATCCAATGGATATAAGAAGAATTACTGAGTTCTCAGCATTAGTCCT
This sequence comes from Rissa tridactyla, assembly GCF_028500815.1. Classification (NCBI taxonomy): domain Eukaryota; kingdom Metazoa; phylum Chordata; class Aves; order Charadriiformes; family Laridae; genus Rissa; species Rissa tridactyla. Next base: position 26,508,952 of record NC_071471.1, on the reverse strand, counting down.
GTCTCACGTTAGTTTATTATATTTGAAGTTCAGAATTTAAACAATACATTATCATATTTTGATGATTCCCACAGAAGAATGAAAATAAAAAGTGCTTAAAAACAAACATATACTTAAATTTTGGCAGATAAGTCCTTCTTAGTTAACACTTCACAGAAATTACTTGTATGTACTTGACAACAGCATACATTTTTCATAAATCTGATTCTTGTGTTCTCAGGAAAAATATAAGGAAAGAACAGCAAAAAGGAAAGTGACAAAGATGACATCTTGGCAAACTCACTGAACTTATTATCATCTACAGTAAAAACCTGGAATATCAACAAGGCATATAACTTTGGGTCATTCTGTACTGCGCTTTCTCTTGATCCTTAGACTATGGCCAAATGGGACAATTTTTTTCCTTTTAGATGCATGAATAAGGTAGCCCATACTATCTGCCAACTGAACCTGTTGTTCAAGTTCCTGTTAACTGTAAGACAAGCGATAGCAGTTGTCTGCCCTTGAAATGAGCCCTGAAGTCTTTCCAATTACCAGAAATACTGATACTCGTATTCTAACCTCCGTCCTTTGAATCATAGTACTGTCTGCTCATGGTTTACTTTACGTTATTAAATTCAGGGTGGTTTGGTCATCGTTTTTAATGCCTCACTACCTGTTCCTCTGTGGATGGTCACTTAGATCCCTTTCTTATTATGTCATGAGGATGTCCCTGTAGTGTAATTAGTGCGTTAAACATAATTTTGTTTTCCTCAGGTCTCATTTGTAGGTGAGACATTACCCAAATGGCTGTGATGGTACAATGATCTCTGGTCTTGTGCTGTTGTCCAAGGTGTACTGCTGCAATTCAAACCATCAGCAGAGAGCATGCCCTCATTCTGCCCAGGGGGAAAGCCACTGCTCTTGGTAGTCTGTGCTCTGCTGAACTGACCACAGAAATAACCTGGAATCTGGGATGTGAGAGTGAGGAACAACTGGTATGTGACTCCTAAGGGATCCCAGTAACAGGGATGAATAGGAGAAAAGACCGGTATCTTAATGGGTGCAGATCTAAACATGTCATATCCCGTGCCAGAACACGCTGAACGTGATATTGCTAAGCATGCAAAAGGATTATCATGCAGCAGCCATGAGGAAAGTATCCTTGCTTCTCGATTTGGAAAGGTCTTTACATCTGCACCCTCCTTTTTGTAATGATGTCCAGCTGTGCTTATTTTATGAAAGTGTTGGCATTAAACAGCCGTGGTATAAACAGCACCATGTACCATAGTTCTGAATCTTATCAGTGCATATCATGCAGCTAGCGAACATTACACATCAGAAAACAGTTTCCACTGATCTGTTGCATTTAGAGTAATCTCAGTTTTTGTTGAGTTCATCCTGTCTGTTGCCTTACTTTTTGTAGCACAAAATTTACATGATGTGTAGGCACTTCAAAAATAACACCTAGATTTGGTTTGGTTTTGTTTTATTTAAAAGCTATTTCAGATTGCCCAGGCATATTTTTGTCCCATATCACCAGCAGGACTCTTAAGCTCAGAATATATTATTGTTTTCTTGATGTGTTATGTGTTATCTGACATCTGCTTTCTTTGTCATGCCAAATCCTCCAAGCAACATTTTGAAAGACCTGAAAGATATTTTAAGTAGTAAACATCTTCTGGCAACAATACTTAATTTCATCACTACTCTTAAAAATTTTGTCTGCATGTTAATTGCTTCTGAGTTTCCATACGGTCTCTCCATTGGTATTTAGGATTTTTTTTTTCCTTTTTACTACGCACCTCATGTAGCCAATGCCATAACTTTTAGAAAGATAGTTATAAAAAGGTAATAATCTTTGTGATTTCCTTTCCCTTATTCGCTTCAGGCCAACGTCCTGAACAGAAGAAAAACGAAATTGTCGATGCATGAGAAAACAAATACAGTGCTCTTATATGTACTGTAGTTTGAGTTTTTCTCTATAGCACTCCCTTAAAAACACTATTGCATAGTTATCCTAATTACATGGTTGCTGTCTGGCCAGCAAAAGACGAGTTCAACAAAATAAGCTTCCGCAATTCTCTAAAGACTGCATTGGACTTTGGTATTATTTTCTCTAGTTCTGACCTTAACCTGGGACTGAAGGTTATCTAAAGACAAAAATAGACTCAATGCTGTCTACTCTGAATTTTCTGCAGTAATAAACTTTGATATGTTTGTGCTAAGACTTTAAGGTTTTCTATAGAGCCTGCCTGAATTTCTGTCCAGGACCTCAATTTTCCACTCATAAACTGGATTAGAGACTGGATTTTAGATGTTACCAAGCATCATTGTCCATGTGTTTATTTCCATGTTAAAAGGATGCCATTTTCAACTAACCTTTGCTTGGAAGTACTTAGCTATGCAAGCCTACAGGGAGGCACAAGGAAAAAGGAGTTGGTTTTTGCTCTTTGTTTTCTTCGTGCCCAGGGACTGCATGGATTTGAGGCTCACAGGTGGAGCTATAGGCCATTAAGGAACAGGATGCTCCAGTGCCCTTCTCGCATGAGGGCAGAAGAATACAGACCTTTTGACTGGAAGACCCATTTCAGCCCACTGTGAGCAGTCCGGCTTCCAGATCCTGGTCCAGCTATACAAGAAAGACCAAGTGAGTTCAAATGAGGTGGCAGCATCTGCTGATTTGCTTGGTTGTCATTTCAGCTTTCCAGAAAATGTTGGCTGACATCAGATGCTGATGTCATTCTGTAAATATTACATTTCTAGCATGTCACAGACAGGTTAGAAGCTCAGGATGAATATATTGGATGTAGCTATGTGATCTTTGGGGCAGAAGCGAGAGACCTGGGCCTGTGATTTAGGACAACCAGGAACTGTGGAGACATGAAAGATAGGGACAAGTGTGAGCTGTTAACAGTCTCCCAGCTGGGCACACTAGTGTGAGCTCAATACCATGCTAAAATGACTTCTGCTTTAAAACCGCTCAGAGCATGGGCAGACTCTGCTCTGCTCCAAAAACACAGCAGAGACTTGCCTTGTAGTCTGAGGGGAAACCAAAAATCTGTTCCTGTAAATTAAACTTTCACATTTTTCCTTTCAAGTAGGCAAGAATTCAAAGAACTCCAGAATCCAGACAGTTCACAGTTTTCTTCCAGTATATAATTTTTTCACTTCTCTGGATTTCTGTATCACTTTGTCCAAAAATAGCCAGGGAGCAGGAGAGGAGAGGGAAGTAAGAATTTCAGGAAGAAGTGATATACTCATGAAAAACATAGAGATAAATATCTGTAAAGCTGGACTACCCCACTTCAAGGTACAAGCCGGCTTCTGAGGCAATGGACATAACAAGCCAGCTATCCCCCCAGGGGACCCATAGGCTGCAAAGTGAAAACGGGCTGTGTGGTTACGTGTGTGCTGGGATCTGGGAGTGAGAAAAGAGAGATGCCTTGTTTAATAAACATATGCTAGAAGTGTGAAAGCTGCAGTAATTTGGTTTCTAAGCCCTACCCACATCTCCATTTCACAAATTGTCTCTTTCATATGGATATAGAGTTGACCTTGCAGGCTTTTAGGCTTCAAGTGAACAGGGTCACTCAGGGCCCAAGCCACCGCTCAACCTCCCCCACACATACCCCAGTTATATCTTTTTACTATCTCTGCTGGACACCGCACCTTTCTGTAATTATAAATGTCTGCTTTCTGTCACTTCAAAGGTTTCCCAGCACTGGGAGTCCTTCTTCAAAGACTTTACATCGCTGAAGAACCTCTGTCATTGACAGGAGGTCCGTCTTTGAAGTTTTTCATGCCATTTATTGATTTCCCCTTTTTAGGATGTTCATATTAGAAAATATTTCACTGTGTTTGAAAATCTGTATATTTTTATGTTGTTGAGGGGCTACCTCTTTGAAGAAACAACACAGTTGCAGCAGTGCCTCCGTATGAAGAAATCTGATAGTGTATCTGCTGTATGCTTTATGCCCCTTCAAGCTCTCATTTTCAGAAACTTCCTCTCTTTGTTTCTTTTCTACTCATAGGTACTATTTTAGGTACTTAAGTCAGTGTGCAGCTGTATTACCTATGTGAATAGGCCTAATTTAATGGTCCTATCTGTGTACTTAAAACTTTTCATGTGCTTAATATCCTATTGAATTAGTGATGAAAACGTGAAAATAATAACTTTGGTTTGAGCAAATGAAAGTGATGTATGCCTATTTAAGTGACAACTGTTGGGAAGTGTTGTTATACTGTTCCTGTAAGTCTGAATTTTCTTAAGTTTATACATAAAGGCAACAAAATTCTACAGGAGGATATCTCGGATACTTTCAGGTAACCATCATTAACTCTTTGCTAAATTGCTAAAAGGATTTGTGTGAGCACCCGCTGTCAGCTTCAGTGCAAACTCAGCCTCTCAGCATGAGCTGCTTGGAGGATGATGTGAGGAGGCTTAGCACCGGCAAGTTCATGGAAGCTGTTCTGGCAATTCAGTTGAGGCAAATAATGAACACCTGATGGGTGGAAAGGTCTTCAATACTTCAGCTATTCCTAAAATACTCTCTGATTCTGTTCTAATGGGCAATTTTGTTAGTTCAGGTTTTTGGATACTCCAGTCACATTAATTTATTAGAAGTATCTGACCTTTTTTTTTGGGGGGTGGGGTGGTGTTTTGTGTTTGTTTTTCTTTTCTTGAGGCTGACTTGAACGCCTTTATTTATTCAAAGGATGCAGGCTCATTTTGTATATACCAAGGGGGTTTTGTCGGCATTGTCCGCAAAATGTCTCTGAAAATTAAGGAAGTTTGGACATTTCAAAGGAGAGGTGCCTTAAACCAGCCACCACTTTGCTCATTTCAACCTTTGACACTATGAAGAGTTCCAAGGACTTCTCTTCTGAAAATGTTTACCTTGTGAGGTGGCTTCCTGGGTAGGGTAAGTTCACATTGCTCGTATATTCTTAAGAGGAAACTTTTGACCTTGGATTACTTCAAAGGTCTGACAGATTCTCTCCCTCCCCTCCACTTCCCCATTTTGCCAGCTCTCCTCTCTTTGCACATAGGTTAATGCAGGCCTTTTGTTCTTCAGGATCAAAAGCTAGTGTTGCCTTATTCTTTGTATGCCTTAAAATATCATAGTCTGCTCTGATCCAGTGAAAAACAATGAAAATAACTGCCTGAGGTATATACGTGACTGAATAGAACATTCTTGAATAACCATGGTGTATTTTAGAACAGAAAAGTATCTTCCCCTTGTGACAAGGTGGGCTTTTGATACGTTTAAAGACTATCTTCCACTGTGTCACTGGGAAAGATTGCAGTAGTTCGTTGTGTCTGAGAGTTGTGTCGTTAACACGGAGCTGATCTCTGTGCGCACAAGAGATCTGATAATTCTGTACTCGCAGCACACATGTGTGGACTGGCCCTACATCACGTGTGATGAGGAAGCACCAGGTCTGTCCCGTGTGTGGGGTGTATGCAGAGAATGCATTGGCAGTGCTGTGGATGCAGAGATGAGATGCATGGTAAATGTTTTGCAGGGCCAACCTGCCTACCCCATGTTCTGCATTCCTGTGCTGTAGAGGCAAGCAAGGCAAAGCAGGCATCGCCCCAAAAGTCCACATTTCCAGGAAACTACAGAGTCAGCTGGGCTGTGTGACACGGGAGCGGGTGGGTGAATGGCTGAAGTTGTAGACTTACCAAAAAATTCATTGCAAAAGTATATGTGTTGCTAAAACACTTAGAGCTGTCAGGTATATTTAAAGGAATAAATGGCTTTGAAAATGCAGAAAGATATGTTTTATCCTTCATACAATACCCGGGCAAACAGCCAGATATTTCTGGTTGTGTTTTTTTTTTTTTTCCCCACAGAGTTTTAACAGATCTGTTTAGAGCTTGAGTATGGCAAAACCTCTGAGAAACTGACTGATATGATAAGTGGCGTGGAGTACCCACATACATGCATGTCATGAAGGTAATCTAAAATGAGCCTTAGTCAGACGCCTTGAAGTTAATGTCCTTATACTGTGGCAAATATGACCTGAGTCTGCATTCTGTGGCTGCAGCACTCCTATTTAGATTCACAATATCATGGTCTCACATTCCTCTTGTGATATGAAAAAATGATAAAGTTACCGATGGCTTTTCAGTTTACATACAAGCCATCTTCCTTTTTGGGTGCTACTTACAATGGCTGAGAAAAGAAAATCTAAAGCTTTGTTGGTAAATTAAAAACCCAGGTCCTCTGCTGGAGCCAAACAATCTACAGAAGGAAGCATGTATCACGATGTTATTAGTATAAGTTAATTCAGACTAAGAAGCTGATGTTGCCTAGACTAAATTAATTTTACCTTTTATAGGGGTCAAACCAAGAGAATATTCTGCCTTCATGCTCAGAGACAGGAGGTTACTGCTCTCCAAAGCCGCTTTAAGTGCTTCATATCTCTATAGGCTTAATTTGGAGGCTTCTGCTGAAACTACCTGCAAAGCTGCTGTTCCTGAAGTTATCCTGATTTCAAACTCTGCTTTACTAAGGTAACAGACTGACTTCTTTTGTAGCCATCTGGAGCTGACTTCTGTTGTTCATATACCAAGTTGAGCTGACCCTGTGGTAGACAGGAAAATGATAACTTCTCATCTCCTTGTACATGTTTGTCATTTTCCAGCTGAGACTTCCCTACCTACATTTTCTGAATATTGTCTAAAATAGTTTGCCAAATTGTGGAATTGTTACTGTTTACTACTACCCTCCCTAATTAAAATTATCCGTAATACTTGATAAGACCTTTACCGCTTTCATGTCTCCATCTGGAGTCAAAAGGACTCTTCCCACTTCTATCAATTTTCTGGGCTTGTATAGTGCCGAAGTGCTTGGTATTGCTGTGTAAAAGAAATGACCAACCCTTTCTGTGGCATCAATCTTTTTATAAGCTTTGATGACACTAGCTTTTAACACAGAAGGAAATTTATGTAAATGAGATTAATATATTTTTCCTTCTAGTGGGTTTTATTGACATTTCTTGAATATGAAGGAAAGAAAGGAAGGGAAAATAGTTTGGGATATATTATTTATCCCATATGTTTACAGTTTGCATTCAATGATTATATAAAGGATGGCTGCTTGTAGTGCTGTTCTCTGTGCATCATTAATGTGATACTTCTTTCCTTGTCACTAGATTTAAACTGTAGCATTGTAAGACAAACATCCTCCTTCAGCTGCTTCCATTATACTGCATACTATTATAAAATGAAAGGGGAATGTTGTACTTTATCTCTTTATATATTATAAAAATAATGAAGAGGATAATTATCAAGGCTGTAGTGCAATTTCATGGCATTGCTGTCAGTTACAAACTGCTTGAGCTGCATTCCTTTGGTATAAAATGTCAAGAAAACCCCATGATTGAAATACAGTCATCTAATTAATTTCTCTCTATTATTACTTTCATGGGCTGTGTCTGTGCAGAATACTCGCTGATGGTTAATAAAAAGAGAATGAAATGTAGACAGTCCAGTTTCAGCTTTTAAGTTCTGAGTATCTTTCCATGCCCAACCTTTCATTGTGCTGATAAACACAAATTAGCAGACTAAAAAAAAAAAAAAGCAAAAAAAAAAAAAGCTGAAACTTTGTCTGGCATTCTGTGAAGAGCCTTTGCTGAGTGTCTGTTTCATCATCTCTCTCTTCACTAATTCAGTTCAAAGCTGAGTGTTTATGTTTGAAACCTTTCTGGTATTGCCAGTTTCTTGATGTGCAGCATTTCTACCATAGCCATAGGGTACCATGTTGTCTGAAGCCCTTTGCCTTCTTTACACTGCTGGACATTAACATTTGTTATTTGTATAATCCTAGAGATGTCACTGGGCCTATATACACCAGTAGCAATGGTGCTGTTTGTATGAATACCAGCCACTTTACCGATTTTTACTCACTGAAATTGCTTTAGTAAAAATGCAAAGAAATCTCGCCATCCGGATTTATCACCTTTTTTTTAATTTTTATTTTTAGACATTAAAAAGCAGGCTGTTTATATGCTGCCAGTGGGTGGTAGCTAGCTCCAGCCTGAAGGTGGGCACTTGCTTCTACTTAAATACTTTGCTATTAAGAAATGTCAGTGCAGTCTGTGCAAGTTTGTGCAAAGAACGGAGAGCATGGACGCCATACAAGTAGAAGCTAAAAGAAGGGCTGTGGGTTCTTTCTTGGAAAAATTTTGAGGGTAAAAACTCATGTTTCAAAGCTGATGGCACCCTTCCCCAGTTTTATCCTAGACCAGATGTTCTTACTGAACTTCTTGCCATTTTGCATTTCTTGTTTTTAAGAGCAGTCATAGTTTTTCAGAATCCCCTGCAAAAGTTCATTAGCATTGATAAGTTCTGCTTTCCACACATGACACTGCCTCCTGCAGGCTAAGCTATAAGTACCCAATATAATTACGGCAGACCATAAATAATGAATATACCTATCAAGGCTTTGCAGGATTGCTTGTGACATGAACATAAAACATTCTGAGAATAGGAGAGGCAATTTCTTGGTATCGGCTGTTAAATTGTCTGATTTATAGAGAAGCGGTTGAGCCTGGATTTGGGCCATAAAGGACATCAGTTAATTCTGGAGTTTTGTGCCTGAATGGGTTTAACTCCAGTCTGGGATAGACATTTGTGAAAAGAAATCAAATGTTGTTTTTGTTCCTCCGCTGCTGTTGCTGCTGTGCTGCAAATCCTCTGAGTTCTTCTGAAATCACTGAAATAGCCGGCTGTGTACCTAGAATGGTTGGCAGAATGGCAGGGAGCTGCTGCCAGGTAGTCCTGGTACGTTTGGCAGCTCAAATGAGGAATGAGTTAATATCTTTTTCCAGGGCTCAGTGTTGCATTTAAGCAGAACCCTGCTCTGGAGGGAGCCACATCCCTTCAGTCATATTGCCTCAAGGAATCATGTCTCAAAATACAGAAGCCCTCCTAGGTGTCCTGGCAGCCCAAAGAAGTTGTCCCTTTGCCGCTCCACTTCAGGGGATGAAAAATCTTTCTGTTAGTATAGTCAGCCAGTTCTGGTAGCCAAAACATTGGGTGAATTTCAGTCGTGGTCCTGCTTTTCCCTCACCTCTTCTGTCCTCCTGCATTTGTGTGCAATAGTAGAAGGGCATAACAGTGGACCTTGTTCCCTCCCTATTCTCTGATGGTTGAACTGTGCAAAGAATAACGAAAAGTATTAGATGTTGATTGGAAGAATGTAGTTTTATGAGATCGTTTTCTTGTTAGGTCCATAAATGAAAATGGTGGTGCATACAAGTATCCATTTTATTTCTTTTTTTATGTCACACGTGGTCCATTTAGTCCAGTGACTGGGAAGAACCAGAAGAACCTGCTTTAGAGGAAAGGAAAATAACTCTACCATTGATAGTTACAGGATAATCTGTCCTCAGAGAATGTTTTTCTCTAACATTCAGGAGACAGAAGTGGGATGCCTGCATGAAGTTTATATCTTTCTCAAACGTCTTTGTCACAGTCTAGAGGTATCTTCATGTTGCATCTGTCATGTTCAACAAACATTTGAAAAATAGATTGTGAGAGGGTGACTTGAACCACACAATTTTCTAAAGGCCAAATGTTTGTCTCCATTAAACTAGTGAACGTCTGGAGTCACACTATTGCATTTGCTTGAGTTACTCTTGTTTGACAGTGGTGGTATAGAGGAAAACCAGTGTCCAAAGACACTGCCTACTCTTGAGTGGTGGTAAAAAAAAATTAAAAAGCCGCTAATTGCAACAGGGAAATCTAAAGCCCTTTTAAATCTTAGGCAAGGAGCTGCGTTTTGGTAAGAAACTCAAAAAGGAAAGGAATCCAGTTTGTAAACAGAGATTACATTAAGGTTTGATTTGAAAGTGCATTTGGAAATTCACTATGTAGCCTATGATAAAACAAATCCTGAAATCAGTGAGGTTATATGGAATGGTTCTCTGATCTGAGCATGGTATGGTGTTTGCAAATGACTGTTCTGTGTATTGTGCTTTGCCAAGCTCATTTTGTATGATCTTCAGTGTGCTACAGGCTTAAAGTACTTGGTCATTATTTTTATCTCAGGGAGTCTGTTGATTTTATGATCTGCATTCCCCTTATGAACTCTCCAGGTCTAATTTCTTTGCTTACCTTCAACTGAGGCATTTCATAGTTATACAAATATGTGTTTATCTCTTTCTCTGCTTGAGGCTGTTCTAAACTGCCAGGATCTCATGGAGGGCTAATTTCAGTAATGTGTAACACTGGATGCATCTGCAAAGGTGGCAAGAGATAGAACACAGAAAGCACTCCATAATACTTTGGGAAGGGAATACCAGTGAAGAACAGGGACAAGCACGTCAGAAAAGCCAACGATGTCATCTACCTCTGACAAATTCAGCATAAATTTGTCTGCAGACTCTCTGTCCTCCTGGCATGAAAAGCTGGTTATTTGCAGGACTTGCTCTGTATATGTAATTTTTATAACAAAGGTCACTGTCTTAAATGGGTTTATTTCCTTTCGTCTGATTTCAGCTTACACAGTGATCCTCTTTGTGGACACTTTGCAGTTGTCCATTTCGTTGATTCTATTTTACTTTTTCCCAGAAACTGGGGGCTTTTTCTTTCAGATGCCATGAAATATCTTTCCTTGAGAATGTTGGCTGCTTTCAGTGTACTGTTGGATCCAATAGTTGATACCCTAGCTCGCCATCTGGCAGTTGATTTTTCCTGCCCTTGTGTTCATGAAAGAATAGTTTGTCAAGAATGAAAATAAAAAGAAAGAATTTGATGTGTTATGGATAGCTTTTCTGGAATCTCCATGTGAGCAACTGGCGAGACAGCTGATCTGGTTTTGTTTATATTGTTTTGGAACAATCTCTAAGTATCATTTAGTTCTCTTACTTATTATTTAGGACCAGTTTAGACAAGTAAATAATCCCTTTGACCTTAGCGAGACAATTAAAATGGGTGGGGTAGTATTTGGCTTTAGATTACTAGATGCTGTAATGGGTAAGAACTAAGCAGTAGCAGGTTTTCCCTCTCTTCCATGCATTCATGCATGAGTACTTAACAACAACAAAAAAATTTAAATAGTAAAAATTAAAAAACCATGGCTTACTCTTGGTGCACCAGAAGTGTCCGCTGGAGTTATTTATAGTGTAAAACCAAAGTCAGTGCTTTTGTTCACTCTGGAACCCTTAGTATTTTGTATTTTTGTCTTTGATATTTGTGATGCAATGGTCAGTAAACCAGCTATAGCTTGTAATTTCTGTGATCTAAATGTTCTGAGGTACACTTAAAATGGGTAAATGTACCTAAATGTATACAGAAAGGAAAGAAGCAGCAATTTAAAATACTGAGGCAAAGTTTGAGTACAAAGGTCTGTATAGATATAAGGAAGAAAGAATATAGTCACGTAGCTTTCATTTTGAAATTATTGTTGTGTTGCAAAAGAAATGAGAATTATCCAGTACTAAAGCACAGGATGGCGAAATTATCCAAACATTTGAATTTTCAGCATGCCTTCATACAGTGGTAGAGCCTATATCCAGAGCCTGTATTCTCACTTTAATGATTATGACAATAAGATCAAGAAATTTGATATGAAACTTCCTCATATGAATGACTTTAAGAGCCCAGCACTAGCTGTAGCGTAGCTGCAGATGGGGAGGTACGTCTCTCCAAGTTCAGCGTTGTTTTAATGCTAAACATGTTTCTTCTCTCGTCTGCCTCACTCAGCTGTATCGTTTGTATCAGTATGCTAGAGTTGGCCTTATTAAATACAAATAAAATTAAATTAGACCCTTGCCTGTAAAATCTGAGCTAACTGTAAAACTGAAATGTATCTCTGTGGCTCTTAACCAACCTATTGGCAATGAGAAGGGGGCATTTTAAAATTTTTCTTAGCATTTCCATTCTGATTCTAATCAAAAGCTTGAAGATGGAAAATGTTGGGGGTTTTTTTTGGTCCCAGATGATTTGAAACATTACAAAATACAAGGCTGGAGTCTGACATTGCTGCAGTCCAGGTAAAACAGCAGGAGTTATTGTAATACAGTGAGAAGGATTCAATAAATCTGAAACTGTTACAGCAGCAGTGGGGTACTTTCAACATAATTCCCATTTCTTTGGGAACAATTTTGTAATTGGAAGTGTTTATTTATAAAGTAACTCGCAGAAAGAAGTAAAAGTGGCAGTGTTTTCAGTTCTTAACTAGTAATCATAATCTAGTTCAATTCAGGGTAGAACAGCTATGGTAGCGCATGAGAAACACAAGATAATAACAGAGTTTTTGCTGAGAATACCGAACATCTTGTATTTCTAATTGCATCCATCTTGTAAATGAACAGAAACTTTAATTGAGTAAAAACTTATTATGGGAATCACTAGCAACAAAAATCTGTATTATGAGCCTTAAATAGACAAATCTTATTTGCCACAAATCAAATTTGTTCTATTAGCTTGGTAAAGCGAAAATAAATCAATCAGCAGAGCTTTTTGGAGCTACATATGTGTTGTATAGGTCAATATTTTCTTCCGGTAAGGAGCTATTTAATGAGTTTATGATATAATAAAAACCAATGTGATTTAGTCCATTTTCAACATATTACAGAAAATTTTAGTAGTCGTAAATTTGGGGCAGTTATTGGTTAACAGTATATCTTGGGTTAAATAAACTTCAAAGGCTGAGGAACTGATAGCAAAATAACACTATGAGCAGGGGCGGAATGCTTCAAGACGATGAATGTTTTTTGAGAAATATCAGATGACTTCCTAGATTCTAGTTGGGCACAGGAGAGATTGGTAAAACTTAAGCAAATCATATCCCATGACCGTTGCAAATGTTATTGATGCTAAAATGCTAAGCAATGATGCCACTTATTTTAAAATATATCCCAAATTGCATTTGATTTCCCTCTAGTGAGACAAAAGCAGAGGATGGATCTCGAGACAGTGCAACGCAACCTGTATGACACATGGAAGTGTACGAGAGTATTATTTATTGCATGTAAATATCTCGGATCCAATTTCACAAAGTAGGATATTACACAGCTTTGCTATCTAAGCATTATAGTTCTCAAATATTGGGCATTGTAGCTCTCAAATATTCTCTACCATATCACGTTGTATGAGAGAAAAACAGTTTTATCCCCTTGTTCCAGTGCGTTATTCTGCCATTCCCTGAGTAGAAAGGAGGGGACTGGCTCTTCAGATATGTCTATACTTCTTTAGAAAAAATGGAAAGATTTAAAAAAAAAAAAAAAAAAAAAACACAAAAAAAACCCCAAAAAACAAACCAAACAGACAGAAATGGAGATTTGCAATCTCTATTGCAATTGACTCTACAAAGTTGGTATGCTGGGCTGCTGACAGGAGAGCAGTAGGTATACTAGAGTATTGGGACTCTCCTCACAGGTTAGTAAGATCTGACACTACCTCTTCCATCCTTCATTTTAAAAGGTTTTTAACAGTGTTGTGGGGTGACTGTCTAGGCATTATAGGTCTTCAGTTTAATTGCATTGCATTGCAAAAAATGCTAGATCAGTGGTGTTTCTAAACACATAGACTGGATAAAGCTACCCCATCAAATTAGCTAATTACACTATACGCTCATCCAATTTCAGCATTTCACACTTTGCAAAAGAGTGGGCAAAGTCTCATCTACCATGTCAGCCTCTATACACTACAATCATTAAATCCAGTAATAAGCTTGGATGCAAATGTGACTAAAATAATTTTATAAAGAAAAAGCTCCTAAAAGGAGAGTTTATTCATTGCCATACAGCTGAATCCTGTTTTCACAACAACACTATGTATTCACTTACTTTAACAAACCAGACTGTACGATGGGAGAATCAGAACTTGTCTATAATTTGATTTGTTCCTGGAGTCTAGAGGTACAGCTATTCCAACAGCACGGATTACGTCCTTTTTACACATGGAAATTGAGCAGAGGAGCACAAACTATTTCACAATAGCTCCCCTTGTGGACAAATTGTTTTGGAATAAAAGATACTTTAGTCTGGAATAATTAGTGCACTGATTATTCTAGAACAGAATAAGTGCACTAATTATTCCTACAGTGTCCACACAGGGACAAACAGAAAGCTATTGAAGAATGGCTTGTTCTGCAATAGCTATTTTGGTCCATTTCCTCATATAGGCAAATCCTACTGGTGTTTTCAGCAGGTAATGAGCGTATAGATGGAGAATGTGGATGGATTGCATTAATGATCTCTTCCCATTAGTGTTTCTTTGTGCTTCGCTTTTGTGTGCTTGCAGAGTTAATTGCTTAAAACTCCCTCTTAAATCAGACACATTTCTAATCCTAACTTCCCGGTTCTTACACAGAGACCCTCCAAACTCTTTGGTGGGTGATCCACCACCAGCCAGCTGAACAAATCAATGCTCATATCTGACTGTAAAATTGTTGGTTTTCACTGGAGTATATTTGTTTTTCTTCTATGTGTTAAAGGTTATGCTGCATTGAAGATCATTTATATTTTCCTCAGGATCACTTTGCAAAATAGTTTTGCGATCATTTGAAAAGCTACTGGAAAATTCACAATTCACCCCTGTGATTATTGTTTCAAGAATACAGAAGATCCATCTGTGTGGAGAGCTGAGAGAGTTACTGGTGGAGGATAAGAGAAGAGCCTGCTAGATCCCAGGTTGTATTTCTGCCTTATGTTAAATTAACACTCAATATTCAGGCAGCGCTTTGTATCTTTAGCTCTAAACTAAGCATGTTTTCACCCAACTCACATAGCCATCAGTATCGATACTAATGTCTTTGGCTTAGTCTGCATGGCCCCTGTTAAGTTTAGAAATGCATGTTTTCCTTGAAGAAAAAGTTGTTGTTCTGCTGGCACGTGAAGGCCAGAGCACGGTTCTCACTGTCTGTTTAAAAAGGAATTGCCAGGCAAACGAAGCAGACTGTCTATGCTCTGCCTAGTTTCTGTTTATGTTACTGTGGAAACTGTGGCCTCGGTGTAGAACTGAAAGGAATAAAACTCATTTCTCAGTTCTTATACTAAGTTACTGTAAAAACTTGAGCAACTCTACCAGCCTTTGTTGAAGACACAACCTATAGGTGAAGCATGGCATTATAAAGTCTTTAATACATTTACAAGCAAATCTGTTATGGGGAAGTTTAACCATTTAAAAGCAGGGAAGTTGCAATATGAGATGAGTGAGAAGCAGAGTGGGATTGTGCTATAGCAGCTGAGGCCTCTGTGCAATCCGTGCACCTGGGTTAATGCTTATTTCATTACAAAAAGCTGCTTGTAAAGTACTATTATTAAGGCCCATGAGAAGATAGTCTGAAAGATAGTGCTGTATCTGGTCCTCTAGACAATATGGCTTTTAAAAGCATGTTTTCCTCAGTGACTAAATTTCCCTACTAAATTGACTACTACATTCCCAGTTAAAATCAGGTTTCGCTATGCATAACCTTCTTTTTCTAATACTGTGTCATAAAACTGTAATTTAGGTGATGCTATCTCACAAGCATGAGTTAGCAGTGTGCCCATACTATGATTTTGATAGAGCAAATTCTCTCATCGCTGGTCAAGTGCAGCCTCTCAAATGAGATGGTAGGTGATAATATTTAGAAATCTGTTTTCATGTTAGGAGAGAGGGAAATACTAGGAGTAATTTCATTGTCCCTCCCCTGTTATTGTGCAGTTCTGCTTCTCTTTGCTTTGTGCAGTAACAGTGGAACAGGATGCAGATGGGTCCCTAACTAGAAACATTCTAAAAATACTCTATTGGTGCCAAACACTGGAAAAATACCTGATTTCTCTTCATTGAGAGGTTGAGAAATGAGCTGTTTGGCTGAACAGCAATTCAGGCAATAGAAAACTATTCTTGTATTACTCTGATCATCTGAATAAAACACTATATCGTAGCAATATAATGTCTTAAGGATACAATGCCACTTTGTCACTAAAAATTTAAGACATTGTACATGTTTGCAACTGCAAAACTGCTGATAGTTTGTCCAGCTGAAATAGCATTCTGAAATATAGCAAACCACCAGATTCTCTGGTGAACTGCCTCCTCTGATTTGCAAGGGTAAACGGAAATGCAAACAACTGGAGGTTGGCTCATATTGCATCCAGGCAATTTAGGGACCTGTCCTGGTCTTTTGTACTCTCTCTTTCCCTCCAAATCTTTTATGATACTCAAGGAACAATCTCTTTCTATATTTTTGTCCATTACATGGAATGTAATGCCAATCTAGGCAAGTGCGTAGGTTTAGACTTTCCCGGTAGAATCTCACTGAGTGATGTGGAAGAATTTTGCAGTTCCCTGTGCAGTCACACATATCAGGAATTTAAGGGGTGGGTTCCTCACTGTGTTTGGGGCAGCCCAGAGAGAAAAGGGAGCTAATTTTGCTCTTTCCACTGTAGGAGTTTGGCATGTGACATTTCGTGTCCCAAAGTATATTAGATGCTTAATCCAGGTACTTAAAGGTTTGGAGATAGGAGTGTTTAGAAGGTAGTGCAGCAGGGACAAGGGAACAGAAGGTGGCTGACAGGAGGAGGAAGGGAAAAATGCATCCTCGTTATTTATAATGTAGAGAAAAGCTGCAAATTTAACCAAGTGTTTCCTATCCCATGTGTTCTCTTTTTATTGCTCTCTAAGTGCAAAAATGTTTATAGTTGGGTCCCCAGGTGGAACATTATTTAAAATCTCAGAGAAGAGATGAGAGTCAGACTCTGTGCAATACTCATAGGTGTGAAGCTATCTTCGCACATGCCTCATAGGCGTGAAGCCCTACCAAGCAGTCATGGGAATGTTTTCCCACTCCAGTTTCTTGGTAACATTACACATTTTTATACAATCAGGCCTTAGGGTGCCACAGATTCCTCCTTCGTGATGCTGCTGAGCTCAGCAGTGCTGTTTTGTTCTGCATGAGTTTTAAGTTGGAGAGAAGGGAGGCTGCAGAACAGAAACAGACGTGACTTAGAGCATCATGAGCCTTGTGGGAAACTTCTTCCCGAAGAGTTGTGGATGATCAAAAGATCAGAAGTTTGCTTTACCTACCTAATGATCTGTAGAGTCTGGAACTACAGAAGAGAGTGGATTTTCTCTTTGCAGAACAGAAATTTTTATTTGAAGTGGTAAAAGCTCTCGATCTGCTGCTTTCCTGTGGGCATCACTGGTGGGCATTCCAATGCTGCCTTTCTTTAGAATTTGTAATGTTCGTACTACTTTTTGTAATAATTTCTCTAACAGTTATGGAAATAGCATATGTAGAGGGGTTTGTTTATTTATTTTTGGTATTTTTTTTTTTTAAAAAAGAAAAAATCTATTCTGGGATGAGCAGTTATTCTGGACAGAGCAGAGGCAAGTGACATTGTGCAGCTCGGGGAATGTGGACCTCATCCGGCTTAGGCAACAATCTCAACAGTTGCTTGGGTTATAACACACCCACAAATTTAAAGCAAGGCAAGGTCAGACATTCATAAATGATTATCAACATATTTTCAAAGAGATTCTCAAGATCTTTGTGAAAAACTTATCATGAAATGTGCATTCACTAGACACTTGTCATTATTCTGGCTGAACAAATACTGGTGGTTTAGCTTGTTTCAGAGTTGGCTGGTTTTTCACATGGTTTCAATAGAGATCCCTTTCCCTGTGCCTAGAAATAAAATGGGGGGGAAAGAAATTATTGAATATATTTTGTGTGAGCTGGTGAGTATAATTTGAATCCTCCCAGCCTTTGAACTCCATTGCTGAACACACTTGCTGCTGTGCCACTGTAGTTCCATCTCTCAGGAAATAAACGTGCCCTCTTGAGTCGCCCGCATGCTGGGCAAGGAGCGAGCGAGCCTAGCGTGCTGCCACCCCGGTAGTGCTGCTTGCAGGGACAACTGGCACTCCCTGCTCTGCGCCTCCACGGCTGGAGGGCAAATGACATACAGGCAGGAGGACGGACTGCAGACGTGGAGGTCAAAGACTCTGGTTCTGTGAGGGTCACCACCACAAACTTTTGTGGACACCAGCGTGTGATTTTTATGTCTTTGAGACTCAGTTTCCCAATCTATAAAATAAGAAACATACCCGGAGCATACTCAGAACAGCTGCAGTAGTTTGCTTCCCCTCAGCTATTCATTAACCTCAGCTAAAGCGTGTATCTGGCATGGGAACAGCCCTGATTCAGCTCAGGGCAAAGGCAAGCAGGCCGGCTTAAACTATCTCCAGCAGTTTTAGCGGAGTGACAGGAGTGCTGAAAGCTA